>NC_048302.1:7642104-7942104 GCF_013100865.1 Trachemys scripta elegans
CAGAGGGTCCTGTGGCACCTTTAAGACTAACAGAAGTATTGGGAGCATAAGCTTTCGTGGGTAAGAACCTCAGTTCTTCAGATGCAAGAAGTGACTTGCATCTGAAGAAGTGAGGTTCTTACCCACGAAAGCTTATGCTCCCTATACTTCTGTTAGTCTTAAAGGTGCCACAGGACCCTCTGTTGCTTTTTACAGATTCAAACTAACACGGTTACCCCTCTGATACTCCCCTCCAAATAGACCATCGAACACAGAGCAGGGCCAGATTTTCACCGACAAGTGGATCTGGTTTTTCAAAAAGTTCAGCTCCCAGTTAGTCAATAGCCAAGTCCCCAGTTTAGGGTCTGCAGAGGGATACAGCCCATTATGTGTTACATCAGCAAAGCAAACCCGGCCAGACAATTGATCAACATTTCCACTTCCAGTCTCAGGTCTCCTAGATTGGTATCTGATCTTACACAAGGCGAGATTGAATTAGAGAGGTTTTTTTTAATAATTTAACAAATGCTAATGAAGACTAGTCTGAGTGCCCTCCCTCTGGCAACCTAGTAATAGCAACATGCCTAACACCACACAGCAGCAGCAGATCCAGTTAAGTGAGAATTTAAATGGGGTTCGTTACCTCTGACAACAGTGACTCGAGGCACTCAGGGCCCCTTTGTGCTACTAGCCTGAGTAGGGAAGAGGAAGGAGCACGAGTTGAAGTTCCTGGGCACAGTTTTATACCTCCGGGACTTCACTGAACTCAGTCGGGTTCACCAGTCAGATCCGTGGAGTTCCTCAGGAATTCTTCCATCGAGGGGGAGAGTTTGCTCAGCTGTGGTTCTGTCCCATTAATCTATTGATCCCACCAGATCCATGTGGATCTCAGGGGATGTGGATCTCAGGGGGTCTGCAGAAGGCAAAGGGGCATCTGCATTAGATGGCAAGTTGACTCTGCTCTAAGTCCAACCAACATGCTGCTTCCTGGGTCCTCCTGTACTAGCGCATGCCCCTGAAGGAGGATCTCTACTACACACAAAGGCAAGTCAGTGTAAGAGATGACAGCCTCTCTCTGTACTAATTTCTGGTGTGTGGGTGTGTGGTGAAATTGATGTTTACCAACATTTACCAATAAAAATCGAATCCTTCCAAGCCTATAAATAAAGTATCCGATTTTCAAAATGGCTGAGCTCCCAGTTAGGTTCTTTTGAAAACTTCCCCCTAAGTAAATGAGTTGATTTTCAAAAGTTGAACACCCAGCAGCTGCCATTAACTTAAGTCCCCCAAAAAGCACAAGTCCCACTCATTTTCATGGGGACGTGTTCCTAAATCCTATAGGCACACCTGAAAATCTCCCGTGGGTTCCTAAATAGGGACATAGAAGCCAAACTTTAAACTGCTGGTTTTGCAAACCTTGAACTTAATTTACTGACGCCAAACCAGCACACAAAGGACACCATGTTCCAATTCCAATTTATATGCTTCCGTAATGGGGCCCATATTTAAACAGACTGATATCTAGATAGACAAACTAGTCTAGATAGATCCCTAGCTGCTCAGCATGGCAGGAAAGAGGCCGACCACCCACTTACTGTTTTGCATATTCCTTTGCCGTTAATATTGTTGCTGAGTTATAATCTCTTGTCTGTACGGCATCCGTAAAAAGAAGAGCAGTTTAACGGTGGTTCTTACTCTACATTTTAAGGTGACAAACTGAATCCAGGTCGTACTTTTGGCATATGACTATAGACAGTGAGGGGAGAAAAAACCAACAACCCAGCCCGTTTATTGTAAGTGAGTGCTCCTTGTCACTTCAGATTTTCTATTTACGTCCCTGCTTGGAGCTTGTCAACCCACATGGATTAGAAATTAAACTGTAAACAAGCCTTTTCCATTTCCTGCCTAAGGAAGGATTAGCATATATTAAAACATGCTCAGGGGCTTTGCACTTTCTGTAATGAAACCTGTTCAAACACCTAATTGATATGCCGCCACTAAATAAACTTAGCAGCTCGAGGAAACATTGTTCTCTTTTCTTCTCTTTCCTAATTTGCCTTTCTTCCCCCAATCAATCTCTTCCCAAAATTAATGTCATCCATTGTGGTTTGTGTAACTACCCCGGGTGGCACATGTTCTGGGCAATGAATTTGGAATGGGCAGAAGAATAGATCCGTAAAGCAAATTTCCAAAGCGGAGTCTGTGGGACTGGACTCTGCTCCCAAAAACACTCACGTGGGAAAGAACACACGGGAGAAAGGAAAGAGTGAATAAACAGCACAGCAGTATATGTTAGGGGCATTAAGCAAATATCACTCAGGTGGTCTGCAAACACCTTCAGTTCGGGTGACCAAAATCCTGATATTATTGGGACTGTCCCAATATCAGGGGCTTTGTCTTATATAAGCAACTATACTCCCCCCAAAAAAGGTGTCCCGATTTTTCATACTTGCTATCCGGTCACCCTAGCTCGATAACTGTCTGAATGGGAGCTGAGCTTGTGTGAAAATCTGGCTTTAAGTGTTATTGTTAGTAAGTTACACCCTAAAACTGCCAGTCAGACTGCGACTTGGATCGGAAGGTTTGTTTCGTTAACATCTGGCACCACCATCTAGATAGAGGGGTGGGGGTGAGGAACAGAAGTATAGATAAAAGTAGAGCCGTGAGCTAACATCAATGGTTTTCCTAACAGTGGTGCTGAAAACACAACAGAATTTAAGTCATTAGCATCTGGATATTAAAGATGCTTCTTAAGTGGCACACATCAGTATCGCTTGTACCCATGTGGCACATTTGTGCTTGAGTTGGCTGGTCCTCTTTCATAGCAGCTGTATCATTCCAAGGAGAGACCAAGTACTTTGTTATCTTACGTCCTCTTCCCCCTAATCTAAGTCAGAATCTTAGTATTGATATTAGTACTAATTCCAGTAGCACCTAGAAGACCAAACCACAATCAAGCCCCATTGTGCCAGGCGCTGGATACAGATGGAATAAGAGGCAGTCCCTCTTCCCTGAAGAGCTTTTGATCTAAATAGACAAAGAAAACATTATCATCCCCATTTCAAAGATGGGGACCTGAGGCCCAGAGAAGTTAAGGCTGGGGTTTCCCACTGAGCCCATTTGGGTACTTCACTCCTTTTAGGTTCCTTCTAAAACCCCAGCCAAAGAGAGTTGTCCGAGGTCCTCCAGGAAACCTGTGGCACAGCCAGGAATGAAAGCCAGAAATCCCAAGACCCAGGCTGGTTCCTTAACCCTGAGTTAGGTTGTGTAAGAGGCAGTTTTGGCTGGAATTAGCCAAGCACAGGTGTTACCATACTGTTCAGCCTATGACCTAGGGCTGAAATCAGCGCTGGCATACACAGGCAGGAAGTGTTTATTCCAAATCTGATGCTGTGTAACACCTGTTGTAAAGTATCAGAGGGGTAGCCGTGTTAGTCTGGATCTGTGGGAAGGAGACTCTGGAAGAATTCCACCACGATTTCAACAGCTTCCACCCCACAATCAACCTCAGCCTGGACCAATCTACATGGGAGGTCCACTTCCTAGACACCACAGTACAAATAAGCGATGGTCACGTTAACACCACCCTATACCGAAAACCCACCGACTGCTATGCCTACCTTCATGCCTCCAGCTTCCACCCTGGACACACCACACGATCCATCGTCTACAGCCAAGCACTGAGGTACAACCGTATCTGCTCCCACCCCTCAGACAGAGACCACCTACAAGATCTTCACCAAGCATTCTCAAAATTACGATACCCACACAAGGAAATAAGGAAACAAATCAACAGAGCCAGACGTGTACCCAGAAGCCTCCTGCTACAAGACAAGCCCAAGAAAGAAACCAACAGAACTCCACTGGCCATCACCTACAGTCCTCAGCTTAAACCTCTCCAACGCATCATCAGTGATCTACAACCCATCCTGGACAATGATCCCTTGCTTTCACAGACCTTGGGAGGCAGGCCAGTCCTCACCCACAGACAACCTGCCAACCTTAAGCATATTCTCATCAGCAACCACACACCGCACCATAACAACTCCAACTCAGGAACCAATCCATTCAACAAACCTTGATGCCAACTCTGCCCATATATCTACACCAGCAACACCATCACAGGACCGAACCAGATCAGCTACAACATCACCGGTTCATTCACCTGCACGTCCACCAATGTTATATATGCCATCATGTGCCAGCAATGCCCCTCTGCTATGTACATTGGCCAAACTGGACAGTCACTACGCAAGAGGATAAATGGACACAAGTCAGATATCGGGAATGGCAATATACAAAAACCTGTAGGAGAACACTTCAACCTCCCTGGCCACACAATAGCAGATGTAAAGGTAGCCATCTTACAGCAAAAAAACTTCAGGACCAGACTCCAAAGGGAAACTGCTGAGCTTCAGTTCATTTGCAAATTTGACACCATCAGCTCAGGATTAAACAAAGACTGTGAATGGCTAGCCAACTACAAAAGCAGTTTCTCCTCCCTTGATGTTCACACTTCAACTGCTAGCAGAGGACCTCACCCTCCCTGATTGAACTAACCTCGTTATCTCCAGACTGATTCTTGCCAGCATATTTATACCTGCCCCTGGAAATTTCCATTACATGCATCCAAAGAAGTGGGCATTCACCCACAAAAGCTTATGCTCCAATACATCTGTTAGTCTTAAAGGTGCCACAGGACTCTCTGTTACCTGTTGTAAAGCATTTCCTTCTGGTTACCTCTACAACAGCTTTTGCACTAAACTATAAAGAGTGTTTAATGGAAGATAAATGGGAAATAGGCCCGGGCTGTTAAGAAATTAAGTCTGCTTTTGTTGGGTTGCCATTTGCTTTTGTCACTGGGTGCTGGATAGCTTTCTGGTAGCACCTGAGAAGTTACAGGAACATTGCACTTCTCCAGCAGGTATTTCACTACAGAATCTGCAGAGATTTTGGGAGCTACACCCATAGTAAGGGATCTAAGTATATTTCCCTTTTGTAATTCCCTCTTGGTCTTTGCTACACTTTCAAAATTGAGCTTTTCCCCAGATAGTAGCCTAAGTAGTCTATGGAGCTGAGATTTCTATAAGACACAGGAGAGAGGAAAAGCAAAGGCGTGTGAGATGCTGTTGACAAGGCTGTGGTAATCTGCAATGTGCTGAAATAATGTCTGTGCTGCAAAAGCCCAGATTTTTATTACTATTTCTACTACAGCAGCATCTAGAAACCCCGACCAAAATCAGGACCCCAGTTGTGCTAGGCTCTGTACAGACACATAGCGAGAGACAGTCCCTGCCCCAAAGACCTTGCAGTCTAAGTAGACAAAGGGGGAGGCATAGAGACTTGGCCAAGATCACACAGCTATGCAGAAACCCAGCCAGGAATCCACTGGACCTCTCCACTAAGACAAACACAATTGTGTTGTACCGTAAAACTACAGAGGTATTCTAAGATAGGTGGCCTTGCTGCGAATGAAAGATTTTTCTTGGAGAGAGGCACCATTTGGTGCCTGGTTCTCTCTCTGCTCCAGCTGGGAATTGATCTGCAGTAGCCCCATAACATGGCTCAGATTACTTCATGCCAGCTCAGCTGCACTGGCATGGGTAAAGCCACACCTAGGCTCTTCCCCTCTGCTCCGTGTCCCCTGTGCACGATGAGGAGCCGCAGCCCCATGAAGGCTGCTCCCCACCCGCCTTGTGCCGTGTTCTGCAATATCAGTAGCCTCTGCAGGGGAGTAAAGCAGGCCACAATGTAGCTCTAAAGGGGGACAGGGGGTGCATGCTCAGTGGTTTGAGCATTGGCCTGCTAAAGCCAGGGTTGTGAGTTCAGTCCTCAAGGGAGCTATTTAGGGATCTGGGGCAAAAAAAAAAAAGGGGGTGGGGTGGGACAGTACTTGGTTCTGCTGTGAAGGCAGGGGACTGGACTCAATGACCTTTCAAGGTCCCTTCTAGCTCTATGAGATAGGTATATCTCCATATTAAGCTGCTGCGCATGGTGGTGATTGTTTGGTTAGCTTCTACTGCCCATCTCATAAGACAAACACAAGAGGACATTTAATTAAATGGAGAGGTGGCCCATTCAAAAGTGCTAAAAGGAAATACTTCTTCCCTCAACATGTCACTAGATTTTGGAATTCATTGCCTCAGGATGTCATTGCGGTCAAGAAGTTAGCAAGATTCAGACACACTGGATGTTTTTATGGAAAATCAGAATATCCAGAGTTATAATTAATGACAACCACAATTCTGGAAGGGATATAAAATCTCTATGCATAAACCAATCTAATACGGGGAGGGGACTTGCTACCACCTTCCTCTGAGTTATCCGGTAGTGGCCACTGTCAGAGACAGGACACCAGATTAGATGGACTAGTGTGGCAATTCCTGTGTAACAGAAAATGGGTTTCCTTCCTTCTAGCCTTGCCCAAGCATTTTCTGTGCCTGAGTTTGCCTAAATAATTCAGAGCAAATTATCCAAGTCATTCTTAATATCAAATAACTCCGGTTGAGCCTAATTAGTTTGCAACCATCTGAACAAACAAACTCTAGCACTTGGGGACCAGGGCACCTGCCGGAGCACAGTGTCCCATACCTGGCCCATCTCCAATATTTAATTAATCTGTCATCTTTCATTAGAGCTCTGTGAAGCATCTAAATATCTTCCACATCTAAGAAAAGAGCCACATTTATGAGAAATTGACTGTTGTTGCATTATATAAACCTAGCAGGTTTAGTGATTTCAGTCTCTTAAGTGCCCATGTAATTTTAGAGGCACATCGGCCCTTGATTACATTGTAAACTCAGTGACATTAGTATGAATACAGCAATAAAGCACTTGTTTGGTAATCTTTTGGTTACAGCTCACTGTGACAGAGGAATTAAATTAGGTCCTGAGCATGGTTTATTGTTACATATACTCCAAAAGGAAATAGCTACTTTCTACCCTGTGGGCCTTTCTGCTCCCTGAAATTTCTATTAACAAATCTATGGTAATAGTTTCATGGGAAAGAAATAATTTTCAATTGCAATTTCAGATCCTTCCGTGACAAGGACATTAAGCTGGTTGCAGCCTTTACAGAGGCAGAGTCACTCGGCCCCAACATTTCACGAGGAAGCTTGTGCATAACTCATGAATGTGCAAATTTCCCTTTTGCAGATGTTCACTTGCTTAGGAGCAACGCACAATGGGTGACATTTGTGGCAGGTGAAAAGGCGCACACTGCCTTCCGACATGCAAATGGCTAGTGGTGGGGATGGGGAGGGAAGGGGAATGAAAACTGGGGTAGGGTCAGTTTCCAGGCACTGAATACAAGCACAGTGAATCTCTGCATCAGACAAACACTATAGGCAAGACTGGGTCCTGCCCTAACCAGCTTTTCTGGGTGCTATGCCCCTTTTCTTCCCTGAATGGAGGGAGAGCAGGGCCCGGAAGGGGTGAAGCTTTGACCCTGCTCCCCCAGTGTTGAGCAGAGGGGAATGTAATCTGGTACTGGAATGTGCTGGTAGCAGATCACTTCTCCCTTGGGACAACTAGAGACTCTCAAGGTGCATCCACACTTCAAACTGGAGGGTGTCAATTGCAGCTGGAGGAGACATACCCACACTAGCTCTGACTGAGCTAGCATAATAAAAATAGAACATAAGCGCAGTGCTGTGAACGGCAGAAGGGGCTAGCTGGTATGCATACGCAGAGACAAGCCACGCCTGCGGATAGTGGGGGGAAGCGGCTTCCACAGATGTTATCGAGCATGCTCAGTACAAACCAAGCAGCAAATCTGGGGGAAGGGCAGAGGGAAACGTGACCCTGCATGCCCGCCGCCATGCATATGTCTACACTGCAAAAAAGAAAAACAATGTGGCAGCAAGTCTCAGAGCCTGATACACACTCAGGTTTGCACTGTGGCACTAAAAATAGCAGTGTGGACACTCCTGCTCAGGCTGGAGCTCAGTAAGGGGGTTTTCTTTAGCCCCACAACCCAAGCTCCACACGTCTTAGGAAGCAGAAGCCTGGGAAACAAGCAGGGAGAACTGGAAGTCCTGGCACAGTCAAGGAATTATGATGTGATTGGAATAACAGAGACTTGGTGGGATAACTCACATGACTGGAGCCACTGTCGTGGACGGATATAAACTGTTCAGGAAGGACAGGCAGGGCAGAAAAGGTGGGGGAGTTGTATTGTATGTAAGAGAGGAGTATGACTGCTCAGAGCTCCGGTATGAAACTGCAGAAAAACCTGAGAGTCTCTGGATAAAGTTGAGAAGTGTGAGCAACAAGGGTGATGTCGTGGTCGGAGTCTGCTATAGACCACCAGACCAGGGGGATGAGGTGGACGAGGCTTTCTTCCGGCAACTAACAGAAGTTACTAGATCACAGGCCCTGGTTCTCATGGGGGACTTTAATCACCCTGATATCTGCTGGGAGAACAATACAGCAGTGTACAGACAATCCAGGAAGTTTTTGGAAAGTGTAGGGGACAATTTCCTGGTGCAAGTGCTGGAGGGACCAACTAGACTCAGAGCTCTTCTTGACCAGCTGCTCACAAACAAAATTAGTAGGGGAAGCAAAAGTGGATGGGAACCTGGGAGGCAGTGACCATCAGATGGTCGAGTTCATGATCCTGACACAAGGAAGAAAGGAGAGCAGCAGAATACGGACCCTGGACTTCAGAAAAGCAGACTTTGACTCCCTCAGGGAACTGATGGGCAGGATCCCCTGGGAGAATAACATGACGGGGAAAGGAGTCCAAGAGAGCTGGCTGTATTTTAAAGAATCCTTATTGAGGTTGCAGGGAAAAAAAAACATCCCAGTGTGTAAAAAGAATAGTAAATATGGCAGGTGACCAGCTTGGCTTAACAGTGAAATCCTTGCTGATCTTAAACACAAAAAAGAAGCTTACAAGAAGTGGAAGCTTGGACAAATGACCAAAGATGAGTATAAAAATATTGCTCAGGCATGGAGGAGTGAAATCAGGAAGGCCAAATCACAATTGGAGTTGCAGCTAGCAAGGGATGTTAAGAGTAACAAGAAGGGTTTCTACAGCTTTCTTAGCAACAAGAAGGTGAACAGGGAAAGTGTGGGCCCCTTACTGAATGAGGGAGGCAACCTAGTGACAGAATATGTGGAAAAAGCTAATGTACTTATTGCTTTTTTTGCCTCTATCTTCACAAACAAGGTCAGCTCCCAGACTATTGCACTGGGCAGCACAGCACGGGGAGGAGATGACCAGCCCTCTGTGGAGAAAGAAGTGGTTCTGGACTATTTAGACAAGCTGGATGAGCACAAGTCCGTGGGGCCGGATGCACTGCATCCGAGGGTGCTAAAGGAGTTGGCGGATGTGATTGCAGAGCCATTGGCCATTATCTTTGAAAACTCATGGCGATCGGGGGAGGTCCCGGATGACTGGAAAAAGGCTAATATAGTGCCCATCTTTAAAAAAGGGAAGGAGGAGGATCCGGGGAACTACAGGCCAGTCAGCTTCAACTCAGTCCCTGGAACAAGCATGGAGCAGGTCCTCAAGGAATCAATTCTGAAGCACTTAGAGGAGAGGAAAGTGATCAGGAACAGTCAGCATGGATTCATCAAGGGGAAGTCGTGCCTGACTAACCTAATTGCCTTCTATGAGGAGATAACTGGCTCTGTAGATGAGGGGAAAGCAGTGGACATGTTATTCCTTGACTTTAGCAAAGCTTTTGATATGGTCTCCCACGGAATTCTTGCCGGCAAGTTAAACAAGTATGGGCTGGATGAATGGACTATAAGGTGGATAGAAAGCTGGCTAAATCATCGGGCTCAACGGGTAGTGATCAATGGCTCCATGTCTAGTTGGCACCCAGTATCAAGTGGAGTGCCCCAAGGGTCGGTCCTGGGGCTGGTTTTGTTCAATAGCTTCATTAATGATCTGGAGGATGGCATGGACTACACCCTCAGCAAGTTTGCAGATGACACTAAACTGAGAGGAGTGGTAGATACGCTGGAGGGTAGGGATAGGATACAGAGGAACCTAGACAAATTAGAGGATTGGGCCAAAAGAAATCCGATGAGGTTCAACAAGGACAAGTGCAGAGTCCTGCACTTAGGACGGAAGAATCCCACACACTGCTACAGACTAGGGACCGAGTGGCTAGGCAGCGGTTCTGCAGAAAAGGACCTAGGGGGTACAGTGGATGAGAAGCTGGATATAAGTCGACAGTGTGCCCTTGTTGCCAAGAAGGCTAATGGCATTTTGGGCTGTATAAGTAGGAGCATTGCCAGCAGATCGAGGGACATCATCATTCCCCTCTATTTGACATTGGTGAGGCCTCATCTGGAGTACTGTGTCCAGTTTTGGGCCCCACACTACAAGGAGGATGTGGAAAAATTGGAAAGAGTCCAGCGGAGGGCAACAAAAATGATTAGGGGTCTGGAGCACATGACTTATGAGGAGAGGCTGAGGGAACTGGGATTCTTTAATCTGCAGAAGAGAAGAATGAGGGAGGATTTGCTAGCTGCTTTCAACTACCTGAAAGGGGGTTCCAAAGAGGATGGATCTAGACTGTTCTCAGTGGTATCAGATGACAGAACAAGCAGAAGCAGAAGTCTCAAGTTGCAGTGGGGAAGGGTTAGGTTGGATATTAGGAAAAACTTCACTAGGAGGGTGGTGAAGCACTGGAATGGGTTACCTAGGGAAGTGGTGGAATCTCCTTCCTTAAAGGTTTTTAAGGCCCGGCTTGACAAAGCCCTGGCTGGGATGATTTAGTTGGGGTTGGTCCTGCTTTGAGCAGGGGATTGGACTAGATGACCTCCTGAGGTCCCTTCCAACCCTGATATTCTATGATTCTATGAATGAACTTTAGCTCTGAGATTCGGTGCTGTGTAGACATGTTTTAGTGCAATATAGACATATTCACTATCCCTCCCCCTGGGCTGCTTAGCTGCCCTGGTGCATCCAGCCCAGCCATGTGTATAGTCTCAGTCTTTCCCTCTGTAAACATGTAACCCTTCTGCCAACTGGAGGTGACAACAACAAAGGCTGGGTTCAACATCCAGGTATTCCTCTTAATAATACAAAACAGAACCCGCTCGAGCCCCCACCCAGGAATCTGGGAAAACTTAACACTGCCCCTGTATGCCTCTAAGAGGCAACACTTTCGCTTTCACAAGCACTGAGTCTGCGTATAACAAAAGAGAATTTTTGTTCGAAGGGAACGGGAACCCAGCATTAATCTGGGAAAAACACCATAGCCAGATTCAAAAGTATGTGACCATAAGCAAACCCAACCCTACAGTGCGTTGGGTATTGTCCTTTGCCTCAATTTGCCACCTTGCAGTGGGAAAATCCAATGGATGAGTGTCCCTTTAATACATCATTCACCTCTCCCTCTGCTGCACCGCATTCACAATTGTTGTCCTTGGTTAGCAAAGACCCAGAGTCCAGAGGTGTGTTCATGGGAGTTCACTTCCCACCCCAGAAAGGTGAAGGAGGACATCAAGGTACATCTCTGTAGTCACTGTGCACTTCAGCAACATGCTGTTTGCCACTGCTTTTCCCTGCTGCCGCTCCTGCAATGCCATGTTCTGAGGTTCTACCACAGAACCCACATCTTTAGTGATTTCGGCTCTTAGTGATTTCACTGGGTAGCAGGGAACCTCATTACCAATACAGCCTCTGTATTTATCTTTCATTTCACCACCCTTCCTCCACCATGTCTAAGATACAGCCCCTAGAACTGCTTAGCAATGATTCACCTCTAGTAATCACTGAACAGAAACCATAACTCTCAGTGGAGTCTAATCAACTCCATCTTTAAAACAGTGGAGAAGGGATAGAAAGGTCAAATGATACCTAAGACTGTTAGGGAAGAGTCCACATCACCTGATGATGATGATGATGATGATGATGATAATGATAATAATAGCAGCAGCAGCACCCCCCCCTCCTTCACTAGCATTTGGCATCCCTACCCCATACGTTGTGAGTGAGGTTCAGTTTAGGGTGACCCCTAGCCTCATCAGTGCAGGTATAATTCTGCTGCCCTCTACCCATACAATAAGGATAACAACATTTCATTACCCTTGTACTCAATATTAACGTGATTTGTAACCCAACACCAGCCAAAAGTGATCATTTTGGCAAAGCAGCTCCATCATGTTGTGCACCTAGGCAGAGTGGGTGTGTCTATGCAAACATAGTCTGGTCCTGAAGCCTTTTCCCCCCAGCTCATCACTAGATGTCAAGGGAGAGCTCATTCAGACCCTGCTTACAAATGAGATTTGTCAAGTCCCCATATTGACAACCCTTAAGCAGTCAAAGATGAGGAGTCAGGTCCCCAAATTAATAAGAGTGGCTTAAAAATATTTTTTTTTTTAAAGTACAAAATTTTAGGATTTTTTTTTTTTTGCCTTCTGGTTTCTGAGCCTTTAGGATGTGCTCGGGTCACATTTTCAAGCTTTTCTACATAACCAGGAGGAATAGAAACTTATTTTTTATGAAAGCTGAGATTCTCACAGGAATCCAGAAGGTGGAGCTTTAAGAAATCTTGAAATCTTGAAAAATTCATAATAAAATTGCAAGTGCTGATAACACTGAGTCCCATATATATCAACAAAGCCCACTGAGCTTAGATTGTTATGGATGTCTTAGAAATACCTAAAATAGATGGGTGAGACAGATATTGTACATAACAGATCTTCCAAATGGTTGTACTAGCAGTGAAGTAATTTCTTCTTACAGTGAAGAGGATATCCCAGATGTAAACCCTTTGGGTGGGTAAGGGCTTAGAAGAACATGTGTTTATCCTAGATAATGCATGTCTTTTCCACGTGAGACATGCCCACCAGTTACATACACTCACAAAGCAAACCAAGAACATGTGCCACAACTTATATGATAAAGCTGTTCACATCCCTGCCCTTTTCTAACAGAGTGGAGATTTACAACAAGGTGCAGCAGGGAATATCATAAAGAGTAGCCCAAGTTAAATTGGCTCTTGATTTACTTCCTCTGCGTTGGTGCCACTAATAGTTCCTACTTACTACTGTATCCAATCCTGGCTCCCCAAGTTAGACTGCCCTTGAGAGCGACAATTATTATTTTCACTTTGGGGTGTCACTTTTTTCCCCTCTACCTCATTTTCCTATACACAACAAATGGAATGCACTGTATTAGTTGGACCTAATAACGAACGTGCATAATTTATTACCGAGTTAATTTATGCAGTCGTTGTGGCCTGTATGAGAGATTTTCATAGTGGTGACCGGGCAGTCAGCCATTGGATTGCCACTGATGTTAATAGGATTTGATCAGCTAAATCACCAGGCTTTGAGTATTTAACCCTAAATTATACAAACTGTGATGTGAAATCCCACAACAAAACGTCTCCACTCTATCCCTCTGCACTGAGTGGTGGCAAGAGCACCTTAACTGACTGGAAAAGAGAACAACAACAAAATTCCATATTCTTCATGGGACGCCCAATCCTAACTGGCGCTGAGCACCTGCTACAAGGTGCTAAGAGCCATCTGCTTTCGTCGGCTGAGGGCTACCTGCCTAATGGGGAAGAGGGGGGGCAAATGCAACCAGAAAAGACGACAAATGCCCAGATCTTCAGTTGGTGTAAATTAGCATCAATATTCCCTTAACTTCAATGGATCTACTTTGGAGGATGCTATCCAGCACCCTAAACGAATCAAAATCTGTCCCTCAGAGACCTCCTCCCTTCCCAAAAGGGTCATTTCAAACAGTACAAAAGCACCATGATGCCATCTTGTCCTTTCCTCTTTAAAGGATACTGTCAAATAAGTATGAAGGGCCAGATTCTGGTAACTGGACTTGGATTCCCTCAGCATCTGTGGGAATCCTCATAGAGTGAGGTGCTATTTCACATGACGAAAGGTACGAAAGCCAGCCCTGTCAGCTTCAAGTATCAAGCACCTACAAGCTTCTTCTACAGCTGCTGTTTCCAAGGCCAGCTTTAGGGTGAGGGGCTTCCCAGTGAGTTTCTTCTTAGAAACCCCACATCCCCTCATGCTTGCCTGCCAGTCTCAGTCAGTGCTCTCCGGATCCAGTTTTACTGTAGTATGTTCAGGCACTAGCCTGGATCTTGGGAGACCCAGGTTCAATTCCCAGGTATCCCAAAAAATTCTTGTATGACCTTAAGCAACTCTCTCTGTGCCTCAGTTACCCATCTACACAATGGGGATAATTGCACTGCCCTACTGCACAGAGATATTGGGAGGATAAATACATTAAAGACTGTGAGGTGCTCAGATACTACAGGAATGGGGCCTATATATGTACCATGGGTAGTAGTAAATATTGACATTACGGTAGTGCCCAAAGGGCCCTTTGTGCCAGGCACTGTACAAAGAAGGTTTTCCTTGTCCTTGAGGCTTTCCACTCGAAGTAGGCCTACTCTCAGAACAGTGCACGTCAACGCGCTTTCACTAGCGCTCATTGAGCTAGAACACTAAAAGCAGTAGCGGAGCCGTGGTAGCGCGGGCAGCGGTGGCACAGGCTAACCCTCAGAGTACAGCACGCCGGGGTTCAGGCGGGTTTGTACACAGCATGGCTAGACCAGGCCACCACCTGCTGCTGCCAGTGCTACTGAGGCTACACTACTGTTTTTCGTGCACTGGATGAGAGCTAGTGAGAGGTGTCTATGCAAGCAGGAAATCACAGACAGACAAAGGTTAGGTAACAATTTTATGTTAAATTCAAAACTGTCCCTTCAGCTGGAGTGTCCTGAACTCCCCACCCACCTGTTGCAGAAGGCTAGCACATGGGCACACACGGGTAGCCTGCGGTCTCAACCTGGCTCACTGTGATTGCTGCCATCTCAAATACTGCCCAACAGGGCTTGACTTCAGAGGGATCTATTTCTGCTACAAACGGGTTATTTTGAATCTCTTTGCCTTACTGTACTTTCCAGATTTCCCAGCCAGCTCAGCAGCAAGGCTCTTAACCGAACTCATGGACGTAAAGGCCGACGTGGGGAATTCAACAGATCACTCACTTTGACAACACAGGTCGCTGGGTGCTCCGTTCACCGGCCAGCCCTTGGAAACTGACAGTGCTGCTGAAGGATGAATCCCTCAAAGGGAGAGCACCACTGCACCGGGCACCGTAGCGCGCTGCCGTTGTGTGCTGTGCGTACTCGGGCTGCATGCGGCGCTGTGCACTTCATGGCAATGTATTGATGATACCAGGGGGAAGCTTTATGAAATATTAACATGTGCGTTAAGTCCTGGAAGCCTGGCACTCCTGGGAACACAAGATTCCTGTCACTCGGGGGAGACAGGTGTAATACCAACTCGGACGGAAAGAATGGATTTTTTACCCATTTAAAAAAGTGAATTCTATACATCCAGGCCCAGAGCCTCAGCTGCTGAAAATCAGCATCGTTCCCGTGAAGTCAATGGGGCTACACCAGCTTACATCAGTGAGATGTACACTTCAGTTTCTGTGGTAAAATAAAATTGGTCTAGGAGGGTAAGACAAGATCGACTGCAGTAATAAGACCTAGTTCTTAAATAGGGCTCGTCATCCACGGCACTTTATCGGGGGAAATCGCATTCTTCCCTGTTTGCAGATGCAGAAAACACAGGCTTCGAGAAGTGAAGCAACTTTCCCAAATCACCCAGCTGGCCAAAAGCAAAGCCAGGAAGAGAAGGCAGGTCCCCTGGGTCATAGGGTTTGTCCAGATCACCAGTTAGTGCGCAGCGACCTGGGAAACAAATCTGCAGAGTACTAGCACGCCGTGGGGACCCTGATACATGCACTAAAAGCTGCGTCGTGAGGGGTGACCTACTCCCATGTCAAAACCATGCAGCTCAAAGCAGCCTAGGGAACTTTTCGTGTGCGGCAGCAGGGTCTGCATGAGCAGTCAGTGTGCAGCACGCTATGGTGTGCAGATTTACATCCCGGCTTGCCACACACTAAGGCGATGTCTACTCTTAGAATACATGCCCTGCCTGCCAAACTAGCACAGGTACATACAGCATTTAGATAGGGAGGCACAGCTTAGGCGAGTAAAGACACACCAGAACCTGAGGGTATGTACCCGACATGGCTCCCTACACGCCCAAGCAGTGCCTCCCCCAGCTACCCTGCTATTTTTAGCAAGCTTCATCCACACTAGTGTGTAGAGCTACATGCGGCAGTGAAAGGCTCTGGCAACGTCTTTCACTGCTGCATGTAGCTCTACACGCTAGTGTGAATTAAGCTTGCTTTTTCACTGTGGCGTGTAGCTACGTGTACCCTGCATGCCACTGCAAGTGTAGACAAGGCAAACTGGTCATCGGGACAAGCCACTGCCTCAAGCTTGCTTATTAAAGTAATATTAAATACCTCATGAAAAAAAAAGTTACAGCTTATCCTGTTTAGAGAAATTTCTGCTTCAGGGTTATGTGCTGCCTGCATTTCTCATGCCCTACTGTGGATCTGTTACTGGGAACACTTGCACGCGAACAAGACTTTTGTTGTAAAGGGTTCGTCTGCTCCTGCTTCTAGTTCCCCACCTGAAGCCATAATCATCTCGGACAGTACACATGGCTGGTGCTCAAATGATGATGATGATGCAACTGGCAACAGGACTATGACTTCCGGAGGTTGGTAAATAGTGGGGAAACATCCGTTCCCACGCAACAGAAATCCAATTTTAAGGCAAATGTTTACAGCAGCAAAAACCCCAGAGGGAACAAAACAAAAAATAGAAGCGAATCTATTATACAGAATGCAGGCAGGAACAGGCCCTAAACAGTGCACTTTAAAACTTTCCTGGTCTCTGCTGCTGTTTATTAACACATTTGCTTCACTGTGTCATTGATGAGATGCTCCGGACAAGATCCTTGGAGACAACTGATAGCACGTGGCTCAGCTCAGGAAGGTGGTGCCTTGTTATGCCTCCGGTGAATAAAGGGATCTGGTTTAGGGTGGCTGGAATAGTGCTGGTCCAACACAAGCAGAGCAGAATGTACAAGAGTGCTGCGCATTGACCTATCCGTTCTCGTTAAAGTTGCGGAGAATTTTAACATTGCTTCCAGTGGGAACAGAGGTAGGCCAGCACTGAGCACCTTTGAAAATCCCACCGGTACTGTTGAATGACCATAGTGCAGAATGACACGGGTGCAAAAGTCTATCGGTAGAGTCAGGTACTATTCAGTGTGAGTACAGGTAACAGAATTGGTCCTTTAGCAATAGGGTCTATTAAAGCACTAATATTTGGACTTATTTCACACAAACATATAGAAGGTACAGACTCAATATTCCTCTGTTTCTTACAGACCTGGAAATATATACCTGATCGGGCTAATGAAAATTCCATTCATTGTTATTAAAGAATGTCATTTATTATAAACTCATGTGCCCTGGCCACTGGCTCTTGATATCCAAGACCGCACCTCAACCTAACATCAACTTAGATTGTAATCTCTTTGGGGTAGTGACTATCCTTTTGTTCTGTTTGTACAGCACCTAGCCCCATGGGCTCCTAGGCGCCATGCTAATTTAAATAATAAATGGTTTACAATGGCATCGATACTCATCAACTGCCCCAATACAACAGCTGGAAAAATAACTTGCTTTTAGGCCAAGGTCACGTGAGCATTTGGGACCAGGCCCCAAACTAGCAAACTGGCTCTCTGGCAGACTGCACGTTCCGTAGATTTGTGTTGGAAAACAGTGCTGGGATGTAGCACCGAAAGGGTTAACGGAAGACGCAGAGGTTAACTCCGGCTTCCTGACGGTACACACAAAAGCCATGCTGCGTGTTACTCTTTCAACAGTTACTTAACGGAAATTACATACAATTAATTTGCCACAGCTATCTTGTTTTAGCCTAATTAAATGCCTGAACACTTGTTTTAATAGAAGATTAGACAATAAGCACAAGTTCAATGTATTCTTTTTAGAAGAAGGCCATACCATGTTTATTACTTATGTAAATTTCCTTAATTACACACCAGCTAGGTTATCTTATTTATTGCATTTCCATCCTTTTAATAGTCAGTAACTCTCTAATTAACTCACAGGAGCAAGAGGTGTCTTGTTAATTGTACATTAAATAGTTTTAAATAGACAATAGACTGCAAGTGGTCGGTTTCCTTTTCCATGCACTGAAGAGTTGCTGGAAGGCCTGAAAGTGTTTGATACTGTCTGCTTCAGTCTGCAGGCGAAACCAATCAAAACCTATATCCTTCCATGCAGAGAAAAGGGCTGCAGGGCAAAAGTGAGATATTGGCAGGCTGGTGTGGAGGGTGAGGCTCATCAGGCATGATTTAAAGGGGGAAAAAATCATTCTGAACCAAGGCAAAATTCCTCCAATCAAAAGAAAAAGACAAGTCCTCTAAATCAATCGTGAGCATGGAACCACATTCCGAAACGAACACACCATGGTCTGAAAACAGTGCACACCATCGCTGATTTATTTCACCAGTCGGCAGACAAGAGGGCCATTGACTAATCTTCCCCAAGCATTCTCTGGTGACTTATCTGCAAAGGTGGCACTGATGTGCTTAATGTCTGCTGGCAGCTGAACATCGGTGGCCTGACACCTGCACTCGGCCTTGCTCTCATAAATGGTTCCATGCTTTGCCGTACTGTTTAGTTAAGAGGGATTAAATGCTGAGCGTGGATGTGGAAGGAAACCACTTTCATTTAATAGTGTGCTTTACTGTTTGTAAAGGGGACTCAAGTGTATGTCACACTGCGGCTATATATGGTACGTGAATGATACTGACAGCCATGTTTCTAGCCATCATTTCCCGCTTATCTAATATTTACGGGCAGGAACCATCTTTGTGTTCTGAGTTTCTACAGCAGCTAGCTCAATGGGGTACAGATCCATGGCTGGTGCTCCTACCATCATGCCAATACAATCAATAATGACCAACGCGTGCCTACTAGTTCAACGAAGTCCCGACTGGAAATCGGAGCACTGCTCTAACGTTATGGTAAGTCGTGTTCTACTCTCTCACCATAGATTTGTAGTTTCTAAGGCCATTTGCACTGTGGTCATCTAGTCTGACCTTCCACATAACACAGCCAGAGAACTTCCCCAAAATAATCCCCAGAGCAGATCTTTTGGGAAAAATGTGCAATCTCGGTTTAAAAACTGCCAGAGATGAAGTTTCTCTATCATGACGTTTATAAGAAGGAACAGATTTTCAAAAGAGCTCAGCTTCCAGTTTGGACTCAAAGGCCAGACTTGGAAAAGCCAATGGGCCGGAATGGAGCACTTCTGAATATTCAGCCACTTAGCAACAGCACAGTCCAGGGGGCAGGAGAACCAGGAAGTGAAACTGTCTAGTTTGTCATCATTGTCCAAACTGAGCAAAATGCCAAAAGCAAACAAATTAGGAAATAAATGGGGAAGATTAATTTAGACTTTCAAACTCTTGTCAGTCTGTATAGATCACCACCAATTAAATACAATGTGTGAAATCCTGACTCCACTGAAATCAATGGCAAACCGCCTATAATATTCCGCGGGGCCAGGATTTCACCATATGACTTGTGTCACCTGTGTTCCTTTAAATTCACAAGAGTCCATCTCGTAAGACATTATATTACAAACTCCTCCATAAAATAGACTTTTATTCCAATATATATGGTATTTATAAGTGAGTTTGTTAGATCTTTGGGCAAGGACTGCCTTTTTACTATTAGCTGGAATTTTAAAATGAGATGCCTAAGGCCTAAATCCATATTTAGGCACCTAGGTAAATAACCATCATTTTCAGAAGCGCTTGTCCCTCCAACTCCACTGTCTCCCAGAAGGATCTCTTGCATTTGCACTAGTGACTGGGGAACCCTTGGGGAATGACTGAACTTTTAAAATAATCAAATACAAGGGTGAGTTTCACAGGATGACGTCTAAATTACCCCCATTCAGCCGCTGTGCTCCATTGCCCAGAGACCAAGGAAAAAGCTTCCATTGAGTTCCAGGGTATTGTATCTGGTCCAGTTTATGTCTGCAAACACACTATTTGTGCACAAAATGGACATATGAATTGCACAGGCAAATGCCAGTTTTGTACACACAAATGTGTGCCTTGTGGGTGCAGTGAGTGCTGATAAACATAGTAAGCAGATCTGAGCAGCTAACTTGGACAGTTTGGACCAAAAATCTGTAGAGGATAGAAAAATTGTATAACTAAAGGATCAAATGATGTTAAATCCACAGAAGGTGGTTAGGTCATGTATAGCAGAGGAAGGCTGATCCAATACCGTTGCTTTTTGTGGTGTCTGCAGCATAGTTTAGCAAAATCAACACAATTACAGCAATACTTTCACCTGGAAGCACTAATGAACTAGATGCATCGTGAAAGATGCCCATTTCTGTGTCCTTGTATTAGATTGTGTACATCAGTCTTGAAACAAATAGAGAGGGCGCCTTTTACATATCCAGACATAAATTTTTGTTAAAAGCCACTATTGTAAATCATTGTTAATGTCCCAACATTACCAGAGGAAGGAGCAGAATGGCAATTATTCCGTACCAGGGCAATATGTAGAGGACGTGTGCGCTCACATTTCAGAATTAGAAATAAAATTGATCTGTGCCACTAAAGCTGTGTCTCAGGTTTTATCATTCCTATAATGCACTGTGAAAACACAATAAGGGAATACATGGAATGGCAACTTACTGTCATTCTTTCTAGAATGCACGGCTATTCGATATGTCTGGAGTATATTGATAAACAGATCCGTTGTAATAACCAGCGGAGGCAATGATCACACTGTTGTTAACCTTCCTGGGACCAATTTTCATCAGGGTACATGGGGTTGGGGGGCGGGAGAATGAGACATATAAATCCCATTAACCTTAATGGGAAGGTGGGGGCCAGCGCCTTGACTGGTATAAATTGGTATAGCTCTGCTGAAGCCAGTAGAGCTAAAATGACTGACACCAGGATCTGTCCCTACAGGAGTCTATTTCCCCCCCGTTGACCAAACTAAAAGACTTTACACCTGGAGGTAAAACTGCAAATGGGGGAGTGTTGAGATGAAATCGAGAGCCGTTTAGGCTGTTAGAGCAACATAACCAAATAAATGAATGCCTTTTTTTAAAATATCCCAATTTGAGAGATCCCTGAGCAAAAAAAAGTCTACTTTGTGAAGAGTTACAGCAATTACCTGCTCAAGATAGGCCAGTAAGCTTAAAAGGAGCAGTCCTGCTTGTGCAGATGCACGTTCATCCTTACCTATATATCTCCATCTACTTATCTCCATCCTTTACAACTGGTATCCATGGAGACTATGGAGGGCAAAGGTCATGATTTTGCAAAGTATTTCCTCAGGTAATTGCTCAATTTTCATAGCTCGGTAGCAGCCACTGGTGAATAGTTAGGTTATGTCCCCTTGGGCTATTCATCATAGATATTTGCCAACTCATTCATTTTTAAGTGACCTGAAAGAAGCCTTTCTAAATTGGAAGCTATCAAGGTTCCTGTTGCACCAATAGAGGAAAAACAAGCCAGGAGCGACCCCTTAGCATTCGTATCGAAAGCCCGCGCACAGAGGCATAAGGATGGCAGAGAACGGAGCTATTGGCTATTTGTCTCAGCAAGTAACTAGTAGTCAGCCAATATTACTGTTCCTGTTTGTCTGTTACTGTTCCTTAATTCCTGGAGCAACTACACAATAAATAAGGGACATTCCATGGGTTGATGCAGAAACGTGCTTTCATTATTCCTGTAACAGCACCTGCATATTGTTTGGGGGAAGGGATCTGATCCTGAATAGGGTCATCATCACCACCACCGAGCAAAGCCTCATGATAGGTAACACACCCTGCATTGACTCGGACAATAACAAATGCGAATACACTTTTCTAGCATCACCGTGATTTTCGTATGGAATGGCATCTGGCTGCATGAACTGGCCCAGGTCTCTGGCTGTATTGGCCTTACTAAGGGCAAAGCTGCCAAGCGTCAAGGTCAGAGAGGTCTTTGTCTGGGCCTCAATCGATCATCCTGTCCCTAGCTGCTCTTCAGGGAGGAGCGGCTCAGCAAGGAGACCAGTGAAAGGACCTCCCTTCACAGGTTCTGACCAGGAAAGCGAACCTTCACTGTGGAATAACAATAAAGAGAAAGATTGTTAAGGGCTAGATGGGGCCTCTAAGCAGAGCCCTGAGCATGGGTCCATGTGTGAACTGCACTGGACTAGTCTGCATCGGGAGATCTCAAAGACACCCCTGGGAATCTCAACACCTTCACATGTCTCCCTGACTTAGGACACCGAGGTGTGTAAGAATCGGCCACAATTTCAGATACCCTTCCCTGGGCCAGCTCAGTTGTATGCACTAGGGACTTGAACCCCGATTCTCCCTAGAAGAGTGCCCTAACCACTGGGCTCTACAGTCAGTCACTTGCTTTCTCTGGCCCAATGAATATTTAATACCAAATGGTACAGCTTTAACAGGAGAGAGTGACACACCTAGAATATCCCAGAGCCTAGGGCACTCTCCGGGGAGGTAGAAGACCTCAGTACAAGTCCCAGGTCCAAATTCGAGTGGGGATTTTAATCTAGGTCTGCAAATGCACTGGAGCAGATTAAAGCCAAGATTGGCTGGGATCTAAAAAAAAAAAACCATTCAATGTGCTGTCAAATGCACAAAATTGTAAATAGCCTGAAAAGGTGGGAGGGAGGGGGCGGGAAAACAATGACGACGACGACATTGTTTTCCCCTCTAATCTCTTTCCATTCCAGCATCTCAGTTGTTACCTGGAGCTATTGTTAAAAACAGTTCTGTTAGAAGTGCGATTTTTAAGTTGACAGTTTCCCTTTAATTTTAAGGAGCTGAAAAACATTTCCAGTGTTGGACAGATTGAGTTTTAACAACACGACAAACACATCCATTTGTTGATCTCAACTCCTCGCTATCCAACTTCAATTAACACGATCAAAATGTGGCAGGAATCCAGAGTTACGGCATTTGTCTAAGTAGCACATGGCCTAGCAGTTGGAGAAAATGTTTGTCGTTGATGAATGATAGAAGATAATTTATGGTGTGACACCTGGACCACATAACCAAGTGGATGGGGAGGGGGAAATCAGATATGATGCTAAAAAAATAATCTTTCAACAAAACCCAAAGAACCATTTGGCTTACAGAGGAGACAAATAAGAGTGAAATGATAGAAGTATATAAAATAATGAATAAAGAGAAGGTAAATCAGGTTCTCCAGCCAGTGTGGAATGAGATAGGGCACGTCCTGTAGTGGCTTTGAGCACATTAGACCTATTCTCTATCAACTACCCTGCTTTGATTTCCCTTCTTCTTACAGCTGCAATCCAAGGTGTTGGTTCTGCCTAGCACATGGTTTGGGACATGGATATTTTAGAGAGCAGCTTGCCCTGTGTAGCAAGGAAGAAAATTGAATGCATTGCTTGAGAAGTAAATAGCTCTCTATGGGAAGAGATCGGCCTTGATTAAATAAAGGTCTGTAAATAAGTAATTTGATAAGCCGCATCTAGAAATCATACAAACAGTATAAATATTGATCGTATAAATATTAAAAGAATGTTATCTGATGAATGATAATCCAGACATCGATGAGCCAAAATGAAAACTCATTTTATGAAGTTTGCTGCCTGGGATGTGCAAGATCTTCGGGTCAAGCTGCAACTCCTGGAGTAAGGTGCTTCTCAACAGGAGTAAAGGTGGCAGGATCTGTCCCATTGGTGCAGTTTCTGCCTTTATGTACAGCCCACAGCAGGGGTGGCGTACAAGCCACGCCGATCCAGAAGAAGCCTCAAAAGGTCCTGTGACTCAGCAATGGCCCTTGGAGACCATTCCCCTCCTGCTCCCAGGGGCCAGTCAGCTCCCCTAGGCAAGAATGCAATCCAAGTCCCAACATGCCCTTGATGCTCTATGGTGGCTCTCCTAGCCTAACCCCCTTCACCTTCCCTGGGATCCCCAGGAAGACATGGACGAGATTGAGCCTCTCGATTGCGGTGACTGGCAATCACCTGCCAAGGAGAAGCTGCTGGCAGGAACGTGTTTTTGTGAAAGCGGCGGTACCAGTGTTTATGAAGCACCTCAGTTTAATGAAGGTGTCATAAGAAATTCTGTCAGACGCTTTCCCAGCCATCCCCATGCCAGGAGCAGGCTGCATAAACAATGCTTGTAGCATGGCCAAAGTGAGGCAAGAGAAATCCTGACCATTGTCAGACAAACACAAACCTGTACGTGTCCTCTTGCATTAACAAAAACTGCTGCAAACAGAGCTGAAGTCAGCTGTAACATGGGATCTTCTGAAAGCAGACGATGCTGCTCTGAGTTCATGGAGCACTGCAGGCCAAGCCTTTGGATTTACACCCACTTGCCAGTCTCATGGTGTGTAGCTCTAGATAATATATTGTAACGCATCCGGGGTGGGTGTATCTTGCTGCTGAACAACTCTACAGCTCCTAGGACCTACCAAACGAGGACAGTACTGGCTATCTGGACGCCCTGTGGAGTGCGAAGGAGACAAGGTCTGCAAACACAAGAACAGTGGGGAATATTAAGGGCAGCCATGTGGCCCCAGAGACCCAAAGCACCCTCAACAAAAGCAGTATGGGCCCACCAATGGCAGCAGTCCCCACCCCACCTAAGTCCCACTCTTCTCTACTGGGAACAGCAAGTGCAGAGCTGAATTCAATGCTGTTCCCGTCTCGGTTAACTTCCATGTGGCTATCCACGGAGTCACAAAGGGCTGAGAGCTGCTGCTCCTCATCTCTACGCCTAATTCCCACACTGACCATTGAGGGTGTTTCACATGGTCCAAGGGAAGGGCACACACTCAGCAGAAGCACTGCACCCACTTCTGCACCTGTTTTTCCTCTCTACCACCTGCATACAGGGAGGGGGCTGCAGGGCACACAGCAAGAGAGGAGTTCTGATTATTTTGGTCCTGTTTAAATAGTGACTATATTTGAGCCTGATGGGATCAGGCCCCTCTGGATGAATAAACCAGCTAAGGACACCTCGTTGGTACCTAAGGCAGGTCACTCCATGTAGTTGACATTTGCATCCCTGAATAAGGACACCATCTGATGGGAATATAAATCGCCAACAAAAAACATTGCTGCCTTCCCACCCACAGATTTTCCTCCCTACCTCCCACCAGACCCCATTTGCCATGATCTGGTAGGAAGCCTTCTACCACAACTCTGCCAGCTTCAGGTACAGTTTCCTGGCATCTTCGTCCTAAGCCCCTCAACTAGCAGTCAGCATCCTGCTTGCAATCCGGTGCATCCCCCTGGGTACGTGCTAGCTGCCCGGGGAGGGGGGACCGACTGCACTTGGGTGTCTAGCCCAGCCCCCTGCCTGCGCCATCTCAGCCAGCTGGAGCGGAGCTAGTGCGTGGATGTCTATCCGAGCTAGGAATTACACCGCCCAGCTGCTGTGAAGATTTACCCAAAGTCTTCCAACACTGGGGCTTTCATTTGATTTTCTCTTTATGTTCTCCATGGTCAGAAGGACAGGACCTTGTGTGTGAAGACATTATTGCTTAAGGGCAACACTCCTCAGAGGACGCTGTATGGAAATGCCGGGTTTTACTCTCTGGATGTCGGGTAACATTTTGATATGGGATAGGGACAAATATTAAACAGTTGTAAAACATTATAGGTACAGTGCCGCGGAACTGCAGCTGTTTCCAGGGTGGAAGGTGGCAACCACACAGAACACAACACACAGTGCAGGCTTGGGGGGAAGGAACGTAAGCTTTTTAGAATTAGGCAGAGAGACTGTGCTCTAGCCTCCGGACCAGGACTCCTGAGTTCCACTCCTGGTACCACCATTGACCTGTTGTGACACCTCAGCTTCTCCTTCCACCCTTTACCTATCTTGTCCATTTAGACTGTGCTCTCCTCGAGGCAGAGGTTGTCTTTTACTATGTGGCTGGATAGTGCCTGGGGGCCCCATTACAGCTGCAGCCTGTAGGCACTACAGTAAGCAAACCGTAACGATAGGAGAAGAGAGGTGGGATTTGGGGAATGCTTTCTGTGATCAGGCTGAGCTCTGGGAGAGATCAGGAGACTCTTGGGAATGACGAATAAGACTATTGAATAAGGCAGCCTGTCAGGAGTCATTAGGAGGGAATTTGGGTGTCAGAGAGATAGCTGGGATGGGTATGAAATGAAGGATGGTAGGAGAAGGTTGTCTGTGGTCAGCCTGGGAGAGGGAAGATCTTCAAAAAACTTCAAATAAATGTGGGCAAGTTTCAAATATATATCAGGGATCAAAACCCAGACCTGTGAATATCTGCTTACCAATAATTATGACATTGCAATTTTTTGAAAGAACCTGTATCTCAAATAAGGCCTTTGGGCCAGATTGTGACAAGGGCTCTGCCCTCAAAAGTGGGGCTGGGTTTTTTAAACAACTCTTATTCCCATCTAGGTACCTGTGTGAAGGGGTCAGATTTTCTGCCTATTCAGAAAATGCAGAGAAAACAACATTTTATCATTGTTATTTTATTATTGCATTGGTGCATGTGGATAAAGATAAAAAAAAATTGCCATTTTGCTATTGGAGACACAAATTCAAAAGAAAACTGTTGACTTTACATAAAAAAGTCCAAAAGCACAAGAACTAAAAACACCAATAAAGACTAAATTTCAGGTACTCTAGTTAGAATTGAAGGGGGGGATGGGAAGAAACCAATATTTTCTAATAGGATAAGCAAGTCAGCAATCTTTGAAATCTTATTCATCTTTGAAGACCCAGGGGATGGTCAGGTAATTGAAAAGAACGGCAATAATACAGTGATTTCTAACAGCTCAGCAATGAGCCTTCAGTGAAATAATTGTTGTACATTGCTTAGCGAGCACACAACATGGCAACAGTTTGTAGCAGGTAAAGATTTTTTGTCCTCCCCTAATGCAAAATAAAGGAATTTTATGTATGTTTTAAGAATAAAAAAATCAGTGTATAATTTATATTTTTGCCAACTGTCTTATAAACCAAACCAATCCATCTGAATGTTGAAGATGCCATCTATTTCCCATTTGCTGAAGGTGACGGTTTAGCCCAGAAAGCACTTGAGCAGAGGATGTGCTAATAAGAAGCCACTTTGCCAATTGCAAACATCCCAGAAAGCAGCTATTTTGGGAGACCCTCTAACCTGAGATCACAACCCTGCTCTCTGGATTTTCTCTTGCAGCCTCAGGATTTTTTCCTTTCTGCCGTGCAAATGCAGGAGTCCAAAGCAAATGCGCGTTCTTCAAAAATCAAATAGTGTCTGATCCAGCAAGGCACTTCAGCACGTGCCTAGTTTTAAGCACAAGTCGTCCATTGACTTCCACAGGAGTACTCCTATGGTTCAAAGTTCAGCAAAGCGCTTTAGTATGTGCTTGGCCAAGGTTGCCATATAATGGCAAAAATACCATACACTTGAGTAAAATACTAGCTTTAGGAGTGATATAGGTTCCCTTTCTGATGCATTGCCACCTATCCTGAATCACCCATCTAGTCCTTTGCCTTCAGAATTCCCCACCAGCCTAGCTGCCTCATGGTTATGACACTTCCTCTCTCATCTCAGCCCTTTGGCTTCCCTCGCTCTCTCTTACTGTTCCCTCCTTACCTCACTTCTCCTTCCCTAGGCTGCCCCGGGCAGCAGTTCACCTGAAGAACTCTGAAAGGGCCAGAGGATACTTAGATAGAAGGAAAAAAGCAACAAAAGTTGCAGGATCTCATCAAAATGCCACTTTTCAAAGCCCCAGAAAACTTCAGCGTTGACAAGCCTTCACAATGGACAGAGGAAGCAGTATATTTTGCAAGATTTCAAATTGCTACAAAACTCCAGAAAGAATTGAAGATATCCAAATATGTTCTTTAATTTATGCTATAGGGAAGCAGGCAAAATACATCTTTAAATCCTTTTATTTGACTGAAGAGAGTCACAAAGATGACTATGTAAGGGTTCTGGCTATGTTTGATGCACACTTTATACCTCCGAAATGTGTTTTATGAAAGAGCATGTTTTCACCTGAGAATTCAAAGACCAGGGGGAAATGTTGAATGTTAAAAGAGCTCTGCAAGCATAGGCTGAAAACTGATTTTGGAATTGCAAAACCTGAAAATATCAGAGACAGGATGGTTATTGGGTTAACAAATAAAAATCTTTCACAGCAGCTACAATTAAAAACAGACTTAACCCTACCCTCAACTATTCAAATAGCAAAGCAGTCTGAGATGGTGAGACAGCAAAACCAAGAGCAACTTGCCGAACCTGAAAAAACAAGACATTAGCTTAGAAAATGTTAAATACAGCATGAGTGCTATAAGAAGTTATCCCTGAGACAAGGAGAGAACTCTCAAGCTAAGAAGGAGAAACTCCAGTCAAACACCAAAGCCTTTCAAGCCTAAATGCAGAAGATGTGGAAAAATGCTTAGTCCTCAGATATATGTTTTGCCAAAGGTACAAGTTTTAATAAATGCACAAAATATGGACTTTTGCAGCTATTTGCCACACAAAAGCACTCAGGGAGTTGACTAATATTACAGGCAGCCAGGCACCAGCAAGCATGTAAAGAATAAAGTATCGGCATGTGAACACTGCAAAACTAACAGTCCAACACAAAGAACCTTTAACAACACCTCTTCCAACAGACCTTGGACGAGACTAGCTGAAGATTTATATAAATTTGGAGATCAGCATTTCCTGGTTGTAGTGGACTATTTTTCCAGCTATATAGAAATAATGTATTTGAAAGACATAATGTGTCAGTTTTATCAAGAAACTCAAGTGCAGTTTTGCTCACTTCAGTATTCCAGAACTTGTGATGGACAATGGACCTCAATTTATGTCATTCCAAACTAGATACGATTTGATTTCAGCCACATAACGTACTCACTGGCTGAGTTGTCATTCACTCCCACTATGCTTCCCCCCAACCCTTGCTTCAAAGGAATATTTCTCCCCTCTCACACAATTTCTATGCACTGTCTTTCTTCTGTTGGAACTGACCGAGCGGGAGATGAAATTCATTATGATTGTGATGCTCTCCTAAGCAACCAGATGCAAGACAAGTATTGTACCGTTCTTCAAAGGGACTACTCACCTGCTTAGAGATAAGCACCTGCTTATGTCTTGTGCTGGATTAGGGCCTAAGACAATGGGCCATCTGTCCTGCAGCGTCCTGTCTTTTTTATTCTTATGTTACAAAACTATATAAATTAGGAATTTGGAGAGTTGTACACAATAATGATTAGTCTAATGTGACAGAGTTATTTTAAAAAATTACCCAGGTGCACAGAAAAAGAGTGAAACTTATTTTGCGCATGTGGGGAGGTGAGCATGCGACTTCATCCAGGGTGGAGTGTTGAGCTACTGAGTTGGCATGTGCCTAAATACCTTAGCAATGTTCATTTCCTCCCCTTGCCCTATGCTGCTGCTTCCAGCCCTGCCTCAGATTTCAGTGTAACACTTGCCAGTCAGTTACCGTCTTTGGCCCCGTGTCACTTTCATCCCATTGGATGGCTGTCACGGGAGCTGCCCAATGGTGCGCCACTAATGAGGCAGTTTAAAGAGCAGCTGGGGATGTGCAGTTGTTGGCTTACGGTCAAGGCCAACAAAGCAAATGGCTGAGAGAGACAGAGGCTGAATGACTGCCAACAAGCAGGGTTTCTATTATCCTGCTAGAGCAGGACATTCATTACCATCTATTGTAACGTAATTTGGGTTCAGTCAAGCTGTCTCTCCCTCTCCTCAGATTTACAATTCAAAACTATGAATGGGCCAATGAGCACATTGTCCCATGTGGCCACGTTACCCGGGGAGAGGAGAAGGCATGTCAGAAATGAATGAGGCATGAAGTCCAAACTCAGGGTGAAGCCAGAGCCGATACCTCGTTACTGGGTGCTGAGACGTATGTTAAGGGTAAAATGTGCCTGGAGATTTTTGCATTTCTCTGATGCTTGTTTGTTCATTGAGCAGAGATGGGATTTTAAAAAAAAAATCCTTGTTTATCCTCTGGGGGGGAAAAACAACCCTCCAAATCCTACTGTATCCCCATGGTAATTTCACCTCATTTTTGGCTAAGTCTGCTTCAAAGTTAGTTTTCCATGAAGGTGCAACTCTCTCTTTTTTAGTCCAACTTTTTCAAGCTCGTTCCTGTTATCATTTTAACTATAGGTGGATCTGTGATATACACACACACAAAAAAGGTGACGAACAAAATGGACTTGTTAGACCTTTTTTCTGCTCCTCCTCCTAGCACAAAGCTCCTATTTTAAGTCGGATCAATGTAACCTTTCCCCACTGATCTTCAGTAATTACACCATTTATTACTGCTTCATTTTTAAAGCCAGCCTGCCATCTGGACTAAAGGAAACATAGCAGGATTGTTTGTGGGCAGTGTATGGCTAAGAAAGCAGTGGGCTTGGGTGTTGAATTGAAAACAAGTACACTAATTCATAGCGCAGGAACCAAAGCCTTGGTGAGAAAGTTAATCATTATGCTCAGGTTTTGTGGGGGGTTTGGGTGGGGGATTTCTTTTAAACAGAAAATCCCTTGTCTCAGCCAGACGGATGACAGGGGCAGGTGGCTACATAGTGAACAATAGATGGACAGTGGAAGTTGCTCTCTTAGGGCCTTCAGTGGGCTTTGGATTGGGTTCTTAAATCTAAATTAGGAGTTCTGAGCAGGACCTTCTCCCCTAGCAGGAAGAGTTCCATATCCACAGGTGCTGGCTTGAAATGGTTTCCATTATATCCAGGGTTTATAGTTGAGTTCAATGGCTCTCAGCACCCCCACTAAACAAATTGTTCCAGCCCCCCTGTCCATATCTGGGTCAAAAAGGACAGACAAATCACAGAGAAGAGATGTTGAATGCAGTTTTAATCTATTTTAGATACATATCCGGCCCTCATTACCATCATGTCTGAGCACCTCACACAGTGTTTTTCTCCTCACAGCACCACTGAGAGACAGGGCCATGCTATTATCCCCATTGCACAGATGGGGAACTGAGGCACAGAGAGGCTGAGTGACTTGCCCAAGATCACACATGCAGCTTGCAGAAAAGCCGGGGAACTGAATTCAAGACTCGAGCTAGGCAATTTTTTTCTGATGTTCAGAGGTGCTCCTGCTCTACTGGAGCTGTAAGTGCTTAGCACCCCTGAGAACGGAGCCCACAGTGCTGTGCACAAGACAGGAGGTGCGCCCCTTTAGGAGAGGCTCTTTTTTGTACTGTGTAAACAAAAAAAATCTGAAAGCAAACTCAAATTCTCTGCACAAATCCAGGGACAGACAGCAGAGCGGACACCACATGAGAACACACCATTTAACCAAACTTTAGAGCACAGCACGCAACAGTGGACATTTTCTTTAAAAACAAACAAACAGACAAAAAAAACAAGCAAACAAACACTGGCTAACTCATTGCACAACACACATACTTGTGAGAATGAACAAACAAATATTTCATCCAATACAACGATACAACTTCACCAACGGTACTTAAATGCTAACAGCAAATTCAGATTTTAGGCCAGAAGGGATCAAGTTCATCTAGTCTGAGCTCCCACTAAGAGGCTATATAATTTCACCCAGTTATTCCTACATCCAGCTCAATGACTTGTGGGGGAACTAAACCAACTCTTTTAGAAAGTATCAGAGGGGTAGCCGTGTTAGTCTGGATCTGCAAAAAGCAACAGAGAGTCCTGTGGCACCTTGTAGACTAACGTGTATTGGAGCATAAGCTTTCGTGGATGAAGTGGGTATTCGAAGTGGGTATTCACCCACAAAAGCTTATGCTCCAATACATCTGTTAGTCTATAAGGTGCCACAGGACTCTTTGTTTCTTTTAGAAAGATATGCAGTCTTGATTAAAAGATTTCCAGGGATAAAAGACCCACCACATTCTTTGAAAAGCTGTTCCAATCATTCACGTCCCTCACTGTTAAAAATTTGCACTTAGTTCTATTTTGAATTGGTCAAAGTTTCAAATCCCAGCAACGGGCTCTTGTTTTGCCTTTCTCGCCTACATTAAATAGCTTTTAGTATCGGATAGTATCTCTTCATGCAAGTACTTCTAGATCGCAATCAAGCTGCTGCTGAACCTTCTCATCAATGAGATCAATATATTGAACTCCTCTGGAGTCACTCTAAGGCAAGTGTCCAGAGAGAATTCCGAAACACACCTATTAATCCTGTAACAAGATTTCCCACTGATCTCTCAACACTTTGCCCCACACCTCCCTGCAGAGAACACTTGGTAGAAGATGAGTCTTGAGGCATCTCTGGAACCAACTCCCAGCCCTGATGAAGGATGGGCCTGATCCAAACTCCACTAAGTCATTCGAAGTCTTTGTTGTCTTCCCATTGAATACAGCTGTGAAGTATGAAACAACTTTCCAAACCTCAGACTTCTCACTAAGAAGGTCCCGTTACTAGCATCCTTCTGTTGACACCAGGAGATGGCTCTTATCTGAAGAGCTTTGGATCAACTGCTGTGGCATCATATCTATCTATGGAACTTATATGGCCTTCAGCACCATAAGCATCTTCCATAAGTTAAATGATAATAGATGATAGGGGGGAGCAAGAATTCTGTCAGGTTTGTTTCAGAGTAGCAGCCGTGTTAGTCTGTATCCGCAAAAAGAACAGGAGTACTTGTGGCACCTTAGAGACTAACACATTTATTTCAGCATAAGCTTTCGTGGGCTACAGCTCACTTCTTCGGATGCATAGAATGGAACACACAGACAAAAGATATTTATACATAGAAAGAACATGAAAAGGTGCAAGTACCCATACCAACTGTAAGAGGCCAATCAATTGAGATAATTGAGATGTCAGGTTTGTGATATCCAAACTCCCTTAGGATGAAAGCTGGCCATAATATTTCAAATGATTAAAGAGTTTACTACACTTTTTTTCAGACTCTCAACCAGCCCTGGTGGGAATGTGCTTTACTTAATTAATACTCAATTTTTACTCATGATAATGCAAAAAATGCCAACATTCTTCACTTTCAACCTCCCCCTAAAATTAATAAATCAATCAAACAAGAACTGGAATTGGTAGCTTCATTTGGGCACAAAAGCAGCAGCAAATTCATTTAAATCTAAGTGAATAACTGATTTTTCGGTTTTGCCCCCAAACCAAAACTGGAAGTTTTTTATTTTTTGCCAAGACAAAATACTTTTTAAAAAATGGGTTTGGTCAAATGAAGTATTTTGTTTGACCCAAACATTTCAGGGAGTGCTTCATTCCATTTTAGGATTGGGGGTGTTCACCATCGGTTGGTGGTGGGGTTTTTTCTCCAAAACACAACTATAAATAAAACCGTTTCAAAACAAAGTCAAAACAGTTAATTTTGAAACTGTCAAAATGAACCGTTCAAACCATTTAAACTTTTTTTCAAGCTGTATTTGACCTGAATTCACAATTAGGTTCAGTGCCCTGAAAAATGCACTTTACAGCAAATTTACTATTCATCGTAAAAAAAAGTCACCCCGTTCTAGTTTCAATCACATTTTGAAGGTTGCCATCAGCTCATGAAGGCGATTTAGTACAGCTTCCCAAGGAAGGGCAGAGCATTGTGCACCATCAAATAAAAGCCCACCAAAGTCTCCCCACCCTCAGTGCACTCCAGTTTGCAGCAGGCTGGTGTACAGAAGCAGGCAAATTTATGCAAGAAATGCCATGCATTCAGAAGTGTGTTAGCGGACAGATATCACTAAACGCTGACAGTGGTTGTCCTACCACCCACTGGCTGCAGATGGGATGTGGGGCAAGCCTTTCAAAATAAGAGGTGTAATGGGGAGATCACCCCGCTCCGGCCCTGGAAGGGTGAAGGCAACCCTGGAGAGGGCTGCAGCAGGGTAAGGGAGATTAAGAATGGCTGGGGAAGCCGAGTGGGTCGCTGACCACAGCTGTGGCTGGCTTAATGAGGGCCCAGCTGGCCCTTATAAGAGGGCTGGGGCCAGAAGCTAAGAGACACTCTCTACAGCTTCTCTGAGAGAGAAGGACCTGGCTGCCTGGGAGCTGAGAAGGGTACCTGAGGTGGAGCAGTGCTGGGGAAAGGCAGAGGGAGCTGGGGAGCTCCAGCCTGGTAAAACCCCAGGCTGCAGGCCTTGCTAAAGGGTCCAAAGCAGGTACTGAGGCTGCAGAGGGGCAATCCAGAGATAGGACCTGCTGCCTTTGCCTAACCCCCTTGCCAGTGATGAGTGGTTTACAGACTGCCGTCTGCCCCAGTGAGTGAGTGGGGGCTAGATGGTGACTGGCAGTAGCCACTGAGGCAAGATTCCCCTAGGTGGGAAGACCCAGATTGTGGGTTACTGCTCGCGCAGAACCCTGATGTAGAGGGGCACTGGGGTCTGGGAGGGACACAAGGGCCAGGGGCAGGCGAGACACCATTCTGAAGAGGGCTTTCTGGGCTGGATGAGCTAATTCCCAGGACAACCAGCAGGAGGTGCCGTGATGGTGAGTCATCGCCCTGCCACAAGGGGCTAAAGTTAGGCTCTTAATTCCATATTTAGGCACCTAAATAAATAACCTGAAACACTGACTTCACTGGGAGCTGCTAGGTACTCAGCAGTTTTGAAAGAGAGGCTATTTATCTAGAAGCTTTAAAAAAAGGATGGGGCCAGATTTTCAAAATTGCTCAGCTCCTAGCAGTTCCCCCTGGTACTAACCTAACGTCAGTGGTTCAGAATGACATCCCAGGCCATTTCAACGAGTGCCTAAATATGGATTTAGGAGCCTAACTGCCTATTTCTGACAATCCTGGCCATGACGTTTTCTGGCCATCCTTCTGGCTTCACGTTTGTCAGACTCCTATCAATAGGACTGTGGTGCTCTCAGTCACCAAACGTGAGGCCTCCACAGCAGCGTTTTTCTATTAAACACTTTAAATTCCCCCGGGATGTTAGATGCTATCAAGGCATTGGTGCTATGTCTCCACATGACTAGCAGATTGAGCACGGGAATGTTACAAAATGCTCCGGGTTTCCTGGCATGCCACTTCAGCAGCGGCTTTTCATTTCTCATCGGCCAGGCTACCACACAAAGGCACAGCTACCGCTATGGGTTCCTTTGGTCTTGACTTTGATGGCTGCTTCCACCACGGAGCCTATGGGTAAGGCCTAGAAAAGCAAGCCTCTTTCATCCATATGCCATATGTTCTTAGGCTGGTAGCCAGAACACCTCTCGAATGAGTTTTGTTTGCTATTCACAGCAGACTCCGTACAGACATAACAAGCCTGACCACAAGTTTATACATTAACACTTTCTTCAGCTCTCAAGCCACCCATTGCTAGAGTTGGGGGGGGGGATTGTCTAAAAAGTTTAGAGGATTTAAACACTCAGATCCCATTGGAACTTAGTGGGAGTTGAGCACCTAGCTCCCATAGGCCCCATTGAAAATCTTAACCTTGAATTCACATTTCCACACTCACCTTCCCATCTTCACTGACTTGGCTAGAATTTGTAGCCCACTAACAAAAACCTCCTTCAATCTTGCAGTTCCATAATGCTCACGTAGCACTTTGTTGGAATTGGGTGAAATTTTCAACAATGGCCAAGCCAAATTTTCAAACACGACTTAGTGCCATTGGACTTCGGCTCCTCAGAGCCAGATGGACAAAAGCATCTGTGTGCTTAGAGAGGCAGACAGGTGCCGAGTAGGATTTCTGAAAGCACCTATAGGCAATGTCTACACTACACATCGCTGGAGCTGGCATGTAGGGGATGCCTAGCTACGTGGTGCAGTGAAAAGCGGGCTCTGATTCACTGACACATGAAGCTACACACCGCAGTGTAAAGGCTCTGGCAAAGGGGAGACAACAGGGAAAGACTCAGCCGGCTGCCTCCGCCTTGCTAGAGTCTTTCCCTGCCGCGGGGAAAGGCTCCAGCAACAGGGAGCTGGCAGAGCCTTTCCCTGCTGTCCCCTCGCCAGAGCCTTTCCCCACAGCGAAGAAAGACTTTGGCAGCAGGACATCACACTGATAAAAGTAGCAGGGCAGAGGGAGGCACTGCTCGGGCAAGTAGAGAACCGTGCTGAGTATGTACTTGAGTACACACCCACACCCTTACTATGCTCACCCAGGACTCATGATTTAGGCTACGATTGCTATGGAAGGGGGTGGGAGGCGCTATGCATGCATGTATACAACATACCTCTTAAACAAGCATGCAGGGTAGACATGCCCTAAGCCAGGGGTGGCCGACCTGTGGCTCCGGAGCCACATGGGGCTCTTCAGCAGTTAATATGTGGCTCCTTGTACAGAGGCACCGACTCTGGGGCTGGAGCTACAGGCGCCAACTTTCCAATGTGCCGGACTCTGCCACGGGCCTTGCCCCCACTACACCCCTTGCCACCCCCTCCCCTGACCCTGCTGTGCCCTCTCTCCTCCCCCTCCCTCCCAGAGCCTCCTGCACGCCACGAAACAGCTGATCAGGAAGTGCGGGGAGGGAGGGGAAGATGCTGATCGGCGGGGCTGCCGGTGGGGGGGCTGCTGGGGGCTGCTGACGTATTACTGCCGCCCTTTGGCAATGTACATGGGTAAATTCTGGCTCCTTCTCAGGCTCATGTTGGCCATCCCTGCCCTAAGTGATTTAGGTGCCTAACTTTTGACTTACGCATTCATTTATGGACAGCTAGAAAGAGGTATTTTATAAAGGAGGAATGAGCTAGGAGGCTCTGATGTCTAGAGACCAGGGGAGTGGACTGGGAGTCAGCAGACATGGATTCTGCTTCCAGTTCTGCTCGAATTGGGCTGGCATGTGATTCTGGGCAAGACACTTCATCTCTCCTTTCCCCATCTGGAAATAATAATGTTTCCTTTCTCCTCCTCTTGATTATGTAGTGTGTAAACTCTTCAGAGCAGGGCCTGTCTCTTACTATATTTCTATATCAGGGGTTCTCAAACTGTGGGCCGGGACCCCAAAGTGGGTCACAGCCCCGTTTTAATGGGGTTGCCAGGGCTGACTTAGACATGCTGGGGCCTGGGGCCAAAGCCTGAGGGCTTCAGCCCTGGCCGTCAGGGCTCAGGTTACTGGCCCCCTGCCTGGGACTGTAGCCCTTGGGGTTCAGCTTTGCTCCACCCCACCCAGGGGGGAAGAGCTCAGACTTTGGCCCCCACAGGGCTCGGGTGGGCGCAGGCTTCAGTCCCTCCTCCTGGGGATGTGTAGTAATTTTTGTTGTCAGAAGGGGGTCACGGTGCTATGAAGTTTCAGCACCACTGGTTCTTTACAGAGCTTAGGTCAATAGGGCCCTGACCTCAGTCGGCACTACTGGAATATAAAGAACAATAAATTATTATTATAAAGTGTGTGGCACACCTCCTCCCTAGGACATCAACAAACCAAGCAAGAGACCCCACGATTGGCCTTAAAAGGATCATTGTCAGTACAATGTGCTTTTCAAGGTCAGGCGATGTCTGCAATTTAAAAAAATCTGCATACTTTCGGTCTAATTATCACCCCTCCTTCGATAGCTCCAGGAACGCATTATTAAGCCTGTTGATGAAAACGGGAAACATTATGCTATTTTAATACTTGTTTTCCTGTCTCATTAAAGTGTCATCTCTGCATCTCCCACTCCCTGTTTTTGTACCAGCCAACTTGGAAAACATAAAATTAAAGCTATGTCAGAGGCATCAGTGATCAGTGCTGGAATGGGAAATCTAAATGAGAAGAGTGGTATAAGTCAGCTCCGCTAATGTTCTGTTGCTTTTATCTGTCCTCAGTGAGTTTATTTCATTACTGTCTGAACTCAGCCCCGAAAGAAAACATTCAAAACAAATTGGCCCCAAATCAGATCCAGAAGGAACTGTCGGGGGAGGGAAGGGGACAGAAAACCCTTTAAAATTTAAATGCTAATTGCTCAGCCCGGTTTGCTAAGGAGAACGCTGGATGGGGGCATGATGCATCAATCAATGCCATTTACCTTTGGTGAACTGGGTTCAAAGCCTAACCAGGTCACAACTAGTGACACCTGTTTGATTGTGTTTGCTAGAGCCAAGTGATTCATGCATAGCAAAACATTTACAGTAAGAACTTAACCTTCTTTTGCTACGATCAGAAACGTCCACCAGCAATTTCCTGGCCAAAACTGAGTAACTAGCCAGTACTTCCAAATATTAGAGAACGGATAGAGGGCAAAGCACTGTTGAGCGATCTAGACCCTTCTTCAATAGCATCCATGTACTGCTTTTGGTGTTCTGTCCTTTAACCTTTGAATTCCCTTTCCCTGTTGAGATAGGTTTCAGGGTAGCAGCCGTGTTAGTCTGTATCCTCAAAAAGAACAGGAGTACTTGTGGCACCTTAGAGATTAACAAATTTATTAGAGCATAAGCTTTCGTGGGCTACAACCCACTTCTTCGGATGCATATAGAGTGAAACATATATTGAGGAGAAATATATACACACATACAGAGAGCATGAACAGGTGGGAGTTGTCTTACCAACTCTGAGAGGCCAATTAAGTAAGAGGAAAAAAACTTTTGAAGTGATAATCAAGATAGCTCAGTACAGACAGTTTGATAAGAAGCGAGTGTGAGAATACTTACAAGGGGAGATAGATTCAATGTTTGTAATGGCTCAGCCATTCCCAGTCCTTATTTAATCCTGAGTTGATTGTGTCTAGTTGCATATCAATTCCAGCTCAGCAGTCTCTCGATGGAGTCTGTTTTTGAAGTTTTTCTGTTGTAATATAGCCACCCGCAGATCTGTCATAGAATGACCAGACAGGTTAAAGTGTTCTCCCACTGGTTTTTGAGTATTATGATTCCTGATGTCAGATTTGTGTCCATTAATTCTTTTGCGTAGAGACTGTCCGGTTTGGCCAATGTACATGGCAGAGGGGCATTCCTGGCACATGATGGCATATATCACATTGGTAGATGTGCAGGTGAACGAGCCCCTGATGGTATGGCTGATGTGATTAGGCCCTATGATGATGTCACTTGAATAGATATGTGGACAGAGTTGACATCGGGCTTTGTTACAAGGATAGGTTCCTGGGTCAGTGTTTTTGTTCAGTGATGTGTGGTTGTAACCACATTACAAACATTGAATCTATCTCCCCTTGTAAGTATTCTCACACTTGCTTCTTATCAAACTGTCTGTACTGAGCTATCTTGATTATCACTTCAAAAGTTTTTTTCTCTTACTTAATTGGCCTCTCAGAGTTGGTAAGACAACTCCCACCTGTTCATGCTCTCTGTATGTGTGTATATATTTCTCCTCAATATATGTTTCACTCTATATGCATCCGAAGAAGTGGGTTGTAGCCCACGAAAGCTTATGCTCTAATAAATTTGTTAATCTCTAAGGTGCCACAAGTACTCCTGTTCTTCCTGTTGAGATAGTTTGGCTTTGTGCTGTGTAAGTTATGCTTTTTCCTACATTTCTTCTCGTTCTGATTCTGCAATTTGCGTGAGAACTACTTTAGGTTCCTCCACTACCACTGGGTAGGAAATTGATGGTGTAGCCCTTCGAACTAGCTTTAGCATTTTATGTTACACAGCAGTAATGCAAAGGAACCTATCGGCCTGTATCTGGTAAGACAGTGGATCTCACCCTATTTACCTATTTACCAATACTATCTGTATGGCCCTGAGGATGTCCCATGGGCCGCAGCTCTGTGCTGATTGGGCTGCAAGTGGCCCACCGGCTGCAGGTTGAGAACCACGGCTATAAGACGTTAGCTGAAGCAGTTAGCATAAGGCTTTGAGGTCTGTGAATTTTTCCTCAGGTAAATAGACCAACGGTCACCCTGAGTTTTGGTGAATTGGGAAACATGTACTTGAGGGGAATTTTACACCAGGAAATCACAAAATATTGAATTGATACTAAGATTGGATATTTTAGCATAAAATATTGGCAAATGCTTAACCGTGAACTTGCCTTGGAAACAAACTAACGTATATGGTAATAAGATTATTAATCAATTAACCTATAGGCTAAAGGTCCCCACCATGATTAGGGTGAGGCAGTTAGATATGGACAAGGGAGGCTGAATGAATATTCATGACAGCCCCTTGGCCCTATAATAGGCCAGACTACCATGTAAGAAGGATTAGTCAATCTCTCTCTGGACCACTGGATTTGCTGGACCTTTTTCCTCTGATCACCAGATCCCCAAGGAAGGCTGTGATTGTGTGTGTGAGGAACGGTACAAGATATTGCTTTAATTCTGTATTTTTGTTATCTTTTTCTGTGGCTGGAAGGGTTTGTGTCTTTACTATTTGTGCTAATAAAACTGCTTAGAGTTTTGCTTTGCCCTCACTGCGAGTGTCTTCGTTGTGCACACTGGAGTTCCCAACTAGACACTGAACTTGTCAATCTTGATTGTGTTGTGCCAGATTCTGAGACTAAAACTCTACAATCTCCTAGCTTTTTAAATTAGAATTAATTGGAAACCACTAAAGAATCGGGCAGCAATGTTTTCCCACGATTTTTTTTTAAAACCACACCAAAAATAGTTGTTGTGTGTGTCTTGGATTTATGATCCTAAGTGCTGGTCTACACGTGAACATTTTTAATTAGAGGTATAGTTCAACCAGACAAAAAGCCCTAGGGAGGATGCAGTTATACCCATATAAAAGAGCTAGTAGCCATATGGTTTACGCTGATTAATGATCTAGTATAAGGCACAGTTATAACGTTATTTCTGCATCCACACTAAGGTACATATCAATAACTATATTGGTTAAATACAGTCACATCCTAACTGACATAGTTACACTGGTATAAACTTTCTATGGCTTGGTCTACACTAAACCCCCAAATCGAACTAAGGTACGCAACTTCAGCTACGTGAATAACGTAGCTGAAGTCGACGTACCTTAGTTCGAACTTACCGCGGTCCAGACCCGGCAGGCAGGCTCCCCCGTTGACTCCACGTACTCCTCGCGGCGAGCAGGATTACCGGAGTCGACGGGGAGCACTTCTGAGTTCGATTTATCGCGTCCAGATTAGACGCGATAAATCGAACACAGAAGTTCGATTGCCTGCCGCCGAACCAGCGCGTAAGTATAGACAAGCCCTACTAGTGTAGCCCAGGCCTAAATCATTTGGTTGGGATTTTCAAAAGCCCCTACTGTGTTTAATGTATGATCTCCTGGCCTTCTACAAGCTCCTTACTAGTGAGCACAGCAAAAGGTAAAGAACCTACCACCGCCTAGGAGGGCAGTGAAAGCTAGGGGAACTGTGCTCTGGTTGACTCCAATACTGTTGCCCTCAGTAGAAGTTTGAAAGCTTGCACCTTCTCTACACTTGGCCATTATAACAGCCTCCTCTGTAGCTGCCCATGCTAGCATGGCCTTAATTTCCAACTCCAGAGGGCAGGATATTCTTTGGCAACCAATCTGTTTTTTGCTCTGAGAAGTTTAGTCAGGCAATAAAGTATTCAGCATTTATGAAATATTAACACCAGGGTAGAAGAATCCATATAACATTTCACAGGGGAATCCAACATGCCTCTTTCCAATCATGGGAAGTGGGGAGAAAAAAAACCACCATTGGATGAAATTATTAATTCTAAATAACACGCGAGGAAAAAATGCTTCAGTTTAGGAATAGAGAGAGCTGGGTCCAAGTCCATGCTTTGCCACAGACTTCCTCTGTGGCCTTGACACATCACTTAGCTTTTCTGTGCAATGGGGATATAGCACTGCCTTGGTGCATAGGAGAATTGAAGATAAATGCATTAAAGATGGAAGTGATGAGATGGGGACCACATAAGTTCTTTAGACAGAACTTGGGCAGCACTTGTAAATATGCAAAATGGCTATAAAATCTCACCTTCGTTTGTCTCCCATCATTTTATCCTCCCATAAATTTTTCTATCCAGCACCCATGATGGAGTACGATTTAGAGATAGGAGGAAAAGATACCACCACCTTGTTTGTCATGGAATAAACAACGAATGAATGAATGATTCTATTTCACTGCATTGGAATCAGAAAAATTGAATGCATGTTTAAAAGAAATTGAAATCAGGTAAGATGAGAGAATATAATGGCCACACAAATAAGGTCCTTCTAGAGATAATGCTGATTAGACTGTCAATGGCATTTTCCGTTAAGAAACTGATGAAATTGAAGTAGAGAGCTAAAAGGGCATTTTAAATGTTGGTGACATTTGAAGAGCAAAGGTGAAGGCTGATGGTGCCAGGATCAGAATCGAAGGCCCATGAAATCATTAGGGGGTAATTTCTGCCTTGAAAAGTGTAAAAATGCAGAGGAGTGCTCCTGAACTAAATCCTAAAGGCAGAATCACAATGGAAAGAATTCATATTCACTAACACCAGGACTCCAGGAAGATGTCCAAACAGCACCTTTTGCAGTTTGCCAGGGCCAGTCACTCCCCAAGTAAATAAAGTCTTAACAGCAACACCAAATCAAATATTTTGAATCTCCAAAAAGATTCCGGTCCAGCCCTTGTTTTGGGAAAGGCGTGGATAGTTTTGTAGTGGATCCAGATAAAGCTCTACAATTCTCCTATGAACGTGAGCGGCATATACAGGCTACACGATGTGACACACGAGTGTCTTCAGCACTCGTTTGTGAGGCGCTGTATAACTTGTTGGTTCACTGCTTGTGAAATAGGAGATTTGCCCAATAGCATTCCGTATCCGCTCTAGGTTAGAATTCGTCACAAATTTGTACCAAACAATTTTTTTTATGAAAAAATGGGTTTTATCCAAAAACAATCATTTTCCACAGGAAAGGGTCATTTTTGACAGCATTATTTGAGTTTTTCCCATAGGAAATTCCAAAACAAAAGTGTTCATTTATTTTTTAATTGAATTGTTTCATTACAGTTATTGATGTTTTCCCCCTTTCCCTTGTTACTTTTTTGTCAAACAATGGAATAGAACAAAATGTGTAGTAGGGAATGGGGGGGGGGGGAGAAAGGGGTCCCCACTCTTTTTTTTCTCCCCTCCCCAACTCGAGTAGTTGCAGAATTTCTCCAACTGTGGAAAAATTACAAAGTGGCAAAAGGAAAAAGTAAAGTCTCTAACATTTCAGACGTTGTAAACTGGCAATGTGACTAAACTATAGGCTGACAGACTTTCATTTTTCCACTCTTCAACTTTTCCAAAGTTGGAGACGTTTGGAAAAAAGTCACAAAATGCAAAAGGAAACAAGTTAAAAAGCCTTCTACTTCTACATCATTCATGATAATGGATTCGGTGGCAATGCAGGAATAAAGGGGTGGGAGGGATGAAAAAAATCTCAAAATTTGGAATTTGAACTATTTGATTAATTTTTGTTTTTTTAAAATCCAAAATGAAACAATTCAAATTATTTCATTTTATTTCAACATTTTCCCATAAAAATTGGAACAATTTAGAATGAAAATTTTCACAGGAAATGTTTTTGCTCAAAATGTCATAAAGACCCAACTTTTTCAATCTGCTCTAATCTAGATACAGAGTTGGGTTTTCAAAGTGCCTAAGAGAGTTAGGCACCCAACTCACATAGAAAGTTAATGGGATTTGGACATCTAAACTTTCTCAAGTGCTTTTTAAAATCTCTCTCTACACACATGGCACATGTATGTGCGTTCATATAAATATTGTTCTATAATAAAACATGCAGTAGAGTATATGTGGATTTATAATTTATAACAGAGTATGTGCTTTGTCCTGACTCAAGCACTGCGACCTAGAATGATGTCTTAAAGGTTTCTGTATGTATTAGATTATCATATGCAGCACAAAGGTGCCTGATAGCACTAAATATGCCTGGCGATGACTGGAATAAATCTGCTTCTATCTGTGTTGTAGCTTAGGCCTTTGTGACATGTCATTTCTGGATGTTCTGTTTTACAAGATTGAAACTGTCCAAAGTCACCTACTATTAGAAGCTGGATCAATACTAAAAGGGATTTACTACCTGGCTGAGTGCATAAATCTACAGTGATTAAAGCTGAGATTGGAAAAATAGTGTACTTATATTGGAGTTTTTCTTCTTTCCACTGAGAAAGGAAATGAAATGCGTTAATGTCAAGGATAGTCTGGATCTGAACAGGTTTGTGACCCAGTTGAAATTATCTAGGGCCTCATTTAAACATGCTTCTCTCTCTCCCACCTTTAAAATAAGTGTGTATTTTTATTATAGGCAGAATGGGTTAACTATTCTATACACAGTACGTTATCATCGAATATCCCTTCCCCACTCCAAAATGTGAAGTTTCAGTTAAAGAAGAGTGAATATCCCAGCCAATAATTTCAGGGCCGCCCGGGCGGGGTGGGGGGGGCAAGTGGGGCAATTTGCCCCAGGCCCCGGGCTCTGCAGGACCCCCACGAGAATGGCTGAGGCTCCCTCCCCGGCCCTGGCCCGACTCCACTTCCGCCCCTCTCCCCAAGCCTCAGCGCATCCTGGAGCATCCCTGGCTCCGGCGGGGCCTGACCTCCTCCCCGCTCAGAGCCGCGTGGTAAGGGGACGGGGCTGCAAGCTCCGGGCCAAGCGGCGGGAGCTCAGGCCCCGCTGGAGCTCACAGCCCCGCCCCCTTACCACGCAGCTCTGAGCGGGGAGGAGCTCAGCCCCCACCGGAGCCACGCTGCAGCGCTGTCCAGGGATGCTCCTGGATGCGGCGTGCTGAGGCTCCGGGTGAGGGGGGAGCTGGGGGTAAGGGGCTGAAGGGTTGGATAAGGGGCAGGGAGGGGGCAGAGGTTGGGGGCGTGGTCAGGGGACAGGGGGGTTGGATCGTGGGCGTTCTGGGGGTCTGTTGGGACTCTGCAGGGGGGTGGATAGGGGTCGGGGCAGTCAGGGGACAGGGAGCAGAGGTGGGGTCCCGGCGAGGTGGTTGGGGGGTTTCTGGGGGATGGTGAGGGGACAAGGAGCAGGATGGGTCGGGGATTCTGAGGGGGGCAGGAAGTGGGTGGGGGTCGGATAGGGGGCAGGGACAGGCTGTTTGAGAGGCACAGCCTTCCCTACCCTAAAACTCATTCAGCAGTTTGAAGCTTGCACAAGAGCCAAGCTGTTAGCTTTCCCATTAGGGCTGCCGTCCCTTTCACTTCTCCAATGCCAAATTATAGTCTAGATTTAATTTCAGTGCCATAGGGAGATTCATGTCAGGGGAGGGGAGCTTCATTTAAAATTAGCCAGTGGGGGAGGGATCACATGAGAAGAGCAATATCCTACACCACCTACCTCCTTCCCAAACCTACCAAGGGAGAACCCCCTCCCCTGCATTCAGAGGGGTTAATTCAGTGGTTCTCAAACTTTTATACTGGTGACCCCTTTCACATAGCAAACCTCTGAGTGCGACCCCTCCTTATAAATTAAAAACACTTTTTTATATATTTAACACTATTATAAATGCTGGAGGCAAAGCGGGGTTTGAGGTGGAGGCTTGCAGCTCGCAACCCCTAGTAATAACCCTGTGACCCCCTGAGGGGTCCTGACTCCCAGTTTGAGACCCCCTGGGTTAATTTAATTTTCACACCCTGTGCCCATTCACATGCATGTGCTATTTTGAGCATTTTGGTTTTCACAACATAGGCTCATCCCAGATTCTGGAACAAGCTCAAATGCTCAGTTCGTGGAGTATGTACATAAGCTATACTAAAGACAAACCCACAGTAACCATCTTCAGTTTGTGAGGGACCTCATGGAGCCAGTCTCTAGGAAACAGATAAATTCATGGAGGTTAAGTCCATTAATGGCTATTAGCCAGGATGGGTAAGGAATAGTGTCCCTAGCCTCCGTTTGTCAGAGGGTGGTGATGGATGGCAGGAGAGAGATCACTTGATCATTACCTGTTAGGTTCACTCCCTCTGGGGCACCTGGCATTGGCCACTGTCGGCCAACAGGACACTGGGCTAGATGGACCTTTGGTCTGACTCAGTATGGCCGTTCTTATGTTCTAACCTAAATGAACCCAAAGTTATGGAGACAGATATGAGTCAAGGAAGCCAGCAGAGTATCAGAAACCTGGAAAAATCTCTGACTGGATGGGCTCAGGCGTTTAGTCACAAGCTAAGGTGGTTCAAAAGTTTTGGATTTTTTTTAAGCAGAATTTGTTTATTGTTTCTTTAAACAATCAAACACAACAAGCAGCAAATATTTGGCCACACACTTCTGAAACCCCAAACCATATTCAGGTTTTGGCAGACTAATTTCAGCTTTTCAATTAAAAAAACCTCAACAAATTTTGAAGGAAAGCAGACATTGTCCGTGATTTTTTTCTGCTTTTTAAAAACCCCTAGTTTTCGATCCAAAAAAAGTTTTGACGGAAAATATTTGTCCAACCCTTTTAATGAGCTTTAGTGCCTTTTAGCACTAGCTGATGCCGAGATCCAGTGATACCTTGTAAAGAAGTTTTCTCAAAACTGGGTTTGTGTCGAGATGCAGAAGGTTTATTTTTCCCAGGGCCGCCCGGGGGGGGGGGGGGGGAAGCAAGTGGGGCAATTTGCCCTAGGGCCCGCAGGGGCCTCCATGAGAATATGGTATTGTATAGTATTGCAATTTTTTTTTTTATGGAAGGGGTCCCTGAATTTGCTTTGCTCCAGGCCCCCTGAATCCTCTGGGCAGCCCTGAATAATTTATTCAGGTCATGTAGCCTCTTTTTCTGCAGACTATCACTTTAAAATATTTTATTCTGAATATTTTTTGGTCTATAGCTAGCTTGTAAGCAGTTTAAAAATCAAAAATTAAGCATCTGAAGTGAGCTGGTTAGTTTTCATTGAATGTATAGGTTCATCGTACAATTTTTCCTCTGATTGTATGAATGTAGCTCAAAACCAAACGTCTGTTTCCAATATTCATATTTACAAATGAAAAGACTACTTTCTGAAACTATTCTCTAATCACCGCTTCGACTTTGCTGGTTCTGTGAGCGTTCCTGTTAGTAAACCTCTTTGCTAGAACACTTGTGGAAAGTGAACACAAAAGAGCCGCAAACATAGCTGAAGTGAATGTAGTTTTGTCCAGCTCTGGTGACCAAAACAAAGCTGCATTTGCAAAAGAGCTCAGCTATTGTTCTCACTAGGAACTGCTGGGAGCAGAGCTCTTTTGAAAAATCTGGCCCATACTATCTAGGGAGGAAAATACTGACTATTATCACTTGCACTCTTTGGGTTTTACCACTGATTTCAATGGGCACAGAGCCAGGCCAATGCTGAACACTTTTGTAAAGCGCACCCTTTGCCTTCCCAATCCAAAGCTGTGTGGCATCCCAGGAGCCCTTGCATTGACTTCAGCGGGCTTCGGATCAGGCCCCAGGACTTTCAATTGCCCCCCCCCCTTAACTTCAATGGGAAACTCAGAGCTGTACTCATGCAAGAGTTAATTAGTTAAATGGACAAGTTAAGAGACATGCGGTCCTGTGCGCGGAGAGGAAAGGGAACACAGCTCCGCCCTTCCTTGGCAAGAGAAACCAACGTGAAAAGAACCCGAACCCTTTCCTTGCATACTGCCCATTAATTATTAAAACCCGGAGTGCCTCGCTGGCTTTCCAAGAGCAATGTCTGCCAAGAAAGAGACAGGAAGCACCGTCACAGCAGATGTGCTGGAAAGAGTCTCACGCGACGGTTTGCCTTTAACGAACCATCTCCCTTTAAAATGTCTGAGTGGAGGTTTGGGTCTTGTCACTGCATAGCTCCTGTCAAGGGACCAAACCCTGGGGGCCTCATTCAGAGTTTGAGGTCCTTTGCGTTGCCCAAGTAAGGGCAGAGTACAAGTCAGAGGCCTGGAAGAGCCAGCAAGCTACCTCCGTGGCCCATGTACCAGAGAACACTCTCCAGCCCTTGGGTTCCTGCCCCTTTTCTTGAGGGCTTTGGTTTTATTTCTTCCAAAACAGAACTGTTTAACACAAGTCCAACCTAGCAACAAAGTCTTCTCCCACTGGCCCAGCAGGAGCCGGTCTACTCCCTGACTCACCTGGGAGCACTCTCTTCTACTCCCCAGCAGGCAGGCACGTGACTCCGTCAGCTGACCCCCTCCAAAGGGGAGTTTGATCATCCTCTCTGCAACCTCCCAGGCCCCAACACTTGTTCTCCAATGGGGTCTGCTAAAGAACAGTGCTGGCCTCCCCTGCAGCCCTTACAGAGGCAGCCTGCCACGTTGCAGCCTGTTCATGCCTAAGGGTCTGTCCCCTGCACACACAGATCTCTGTCTCTAAATGCTCTGTGGGTTGAGGAATGGAAGCTGGAAAGGGGATAGACAGAGCCTGGGGATCTGGGATTGGAATGTAGGGTTTCTTCCACGGAGGAGGGATAGCTCAGTGGTTTGAGCATTGGCCTGCTAAACCCAGGGTTGTGAGTTCAATCCTTGAGGGGGCCATTTAGGGAACTGGGGTAAAAATCTGTCTGGGGATTGGTCCTGCTTTGAGCAGGGGGTTGGACTAGATGACCTCCTGAGGTCCCTCCCAACCCTGATATTCTATGATTCTATGAATGGGAAAAACACAGAGGCATGGCCACGAGGGGTGCGTTAAGACTCAAAGTAGAAGATGTCAGCCCCGCAGAGCCAGGCTCTACGTTCTCCCCTAAGTCAAGAAGGAAAACCCAGTGTCATCTAGTACTGCCATTCTCGAGCCCCCATTACCTACCTGGGATGCCAGTTGGGGGCTTACCAGCCTGCATTTGCATACAGGGAGCGAACGGCAGAATGACAAGGAATTGCCCCATGCACACACCACCCTGCTCACTGCCGTGTGGCCAACACTGCCCTCTCCAGCATGTTGTCTGCCCCACTCAGCTAACGGGCTGCTCCTGTGTTACTTGGCTCTTTCAGAGGTCATGTATCTTGTAACATGCTGGCTGTGTGTACGAGGATCATTTCTCTCTCCTGTATGGAATCAGACCTGCTTGGCTGTGTCACCACCCACAAGGCCATGCAGGAAAAGGCCATCCACAGGAAGTAGAAGGATGTGTATTCTACACTAGCACCCCTGAGAGAAGTGACCGCTCAAGTTCCACCTTCCCCACATTGGTCAGGAAAAGAGAACAAACACCTGGCCCCCAGAGAGTTCCCTCTCTCTCTCTCTCTCTCTCGGGTCAGGCAAAAGATACCAGAAGCACTGAATGAGCCGTTGGCGGGGTCCAAAGGTAAAGTTTCTCTAACAAGCCATGTGCTCCAGTCCTCTAAAGATTTTTGCAACCTGGCAGTTGTGAGACAGCAATAGTGGTAGTTAGCACTGTGCCTGTGATAATCACAGCGTAATCATTTCTGATGCTACTTGCAGTTCCTTCCATAATGCCTGTAATTTTAAGTGGATTGAGTGCCATTTAAGTGACAAGATTGTTCTGAGTGTCAGCAATACATGCATCCAAAGTTATACCAGCTTCGAAGATGTTCTTGGCATGGAGTGCTTAATGGCATTTAATGTTTGTAAACCTTGAGATGAGTTAAATGTTAATTATCACTGGAAGAAAAAAAAAAAACTCCCAAGCTGAAGTATGCGAAGAGTGCAGCATACTTGATGTTCCTACTATATTCTCTTCTTTCTAATCATGCAGTAAACACCGCATGCCCTACCAATAATAAAGACATTTCTGGATGTTCATTATTTTGATTTGTTACAATTTTTTTTTAAATGCTTATTCGGGAATGAAGTACTCTTTTATTAGAGCCAATTGAAAAATGGGGAGGAAAAACAATCCCCCCCCCCCAAAAAATCTAAATTTCAGTTTTTCTTCATCGCACCAGGTTCAAAATGGACCCATTCTTGACTTCTTTTCAGAATTTTTAATCAAAACATTATTGAAATGGCTAGAAGGTTTACTAAAAATCTAGTTTTCTATACATGAAAAGTTTCTATAACCATTTTGATGCATCAAAAATCATGGGGAAAAGTTAAGTTACATTTTTAACGAACAGTTATCTAGAAACAGGCTATTTGTCAATTCATAAAATGTCAGGCAAATATTTCAACAAGCTCGACATGTTACAGCTTGGATTTTCAAGGAGGAATGAAGAAATTCAGTCCTCAGCTCCCACTGACTACCTGCCCATCTGCCATTTCTTCCAAGTGAGTCCCTCAACCTACCAACATCACTTCAGTTTTGTCTACATGGGACTTAGCCAGCTAAACATCATCCATGCTCCTTTCTCAGCCAGACATCATCACTGGCTAAGTCAGATGAGATACAGCTCTAGAACGGGCTGGCACTGGCATTCTGAAGGGACTGAACTTTCTTCACTAACCTTCCGAATGGCCCCCAGGGGCTCACTGAACTGGAAGGGAGAGCTCACGTTCCTCTGGATCCACACAGGAGAACAATCCCGGAGATAAGCCACTGCACCACCCTTTGAGAACACTCAACAAGACGTGAACAGGCCCAGCGGAGAGCAGCTCCTTTTATTCCAACTATGGTCCGCAATACATCTGCTGATTTTTACCCATTGCCAGAGAGGGGACCATTAATCAAGGTAAGCAACACGACCTCTGTGTTGTATCTGCATCTGCGCCCAGATTAACATGGGGTCAAGGAGAGCCACGATTTCTAAGTGCTCAGAGTTCTCGCTGCAATCTTTGCAACAGTCCTGACCAAAAATGGAAGATGGTAAGTGGCCCAACTGACAATAGGAGGACAGACTGCCAGTGTCAGATGGTTTCCTGAGCATATGCTTGTGTGAGAGAAACCAGCAACCTACCCCTCCTCTCCCTGCCTCCTCAAGAGATGCTCTGGTAACCTCATTCTGCAGTGGTCCCAGTGAGTGATCTGCAGACTACTCATTATTTAGCACAAAACGTTTGCTAACAGGAACTAAAAAAAAAAAAAAAAATCTAAGCTCTTCAGCTACATTATTTCTTTTGTATCACTTGCTGAGTACTAGGAATGGAAGCCATCTGCATGCCTGTCTGCAGTAAAAATTAGCCCAGATGTTAAGTCATTTAAACAGCACGCTCACTTTTTGGTATCTCAGCAACATTTTAAAGGAAACTCAGTTATCCAGGTCAGATTCCTACAAGAATTGTTTGGTAATGAATGGAAGGTCGGTCAATTGACTTCAGTATTCCTAGTTGAATTTATTTTATTGGATATTATTTGGCCAGTTTAAAACTGGCCAAAATAGTAGAGTGAAATAGAACGTTTTATTTAGATTGAACCCTCACAAAGCCCCACTGATTCCATCCCCTCTCCCCCACTACGGGATTCTTCGGAATACAAAGCTACCTAAGATCCTGTTTATGAAGCTATCATCCCAGCTCCCCATTGTTAAATATGGGCAAGGAAAATTACCTGTGTGTGAATATTTGACCTGCCAGACAGCCAATCTACTACAGTGTTGGGTCCGCCTTTGCTTATCTCTCAGGCAAATCCACCTTGGCAATAAATAGCAACCTCAAAGCATGGCTTCAGAATAAAGTGCCCTTTTTTAAAAAGAAAGTATTTGTTCTCTTTTACAAGTATCTCAGCAGAGAGAATAGTGCCTGAGTAGAAAATGATAATCTGTTTTAAATCCTTACTGCCAAAGATCAAGACATACATCAAACGTGGTCCAAACATCAATTTGCACTGCGGGGCTTAGGGAGTTCTCTATTCAGCCCACAATTCACTCTAGTGTTCATGGGAGTTCTTTTGCACATTATAGAGCAACTAGAATACCTGACGCCTAAGAACGATTTTGCTCGTCATCAAAACCGCCAGACAAGAGTGAATCACTAATACAGCGACTCGCTTTAAATTTAGGCTAATTAATTTATCATTTGCTCCCTAGAGCAGGTTCTCTTTTTCCTTGGTCATAATCATAAACCTGTTTATCACTAATTACTCTCCGAATCAGGACCTATCCTGCAAACACTTATGCACGTGAGTCACTTTACTCATGATACCAGCCCATTGACTCCAATGAGATTATTCCTGTGAGTACAATCGCTCATGCGGATGTCTGCGGGATTGGGGCCTAAGCTATTTTAGGATATATTTTACTATCTAGTGTCAATTCTGGCGTTAGAATATTTCCCCTTGTAGAAGGAACTCATTTCCATCAAAGGTAGGAGAAGCTTTTTATGAGGAAAGCATTGGCCACTTTCGTATGAAAAACCCCTCTGGGCTTCATCGGTCTGTGTAATAAAATAAATGAAAAAAGAAGCTAGATGAAAAACTGGAATCAGTAGGGTGACCATGCTGCTCTGAAATAGGTATTTACAGTTTTTAGCTAATCAGATCAATCATCATCTCCTGCCATTTAGTTATAACCCAAAATATTATAGGTAAAGGGACAGATTTCCAAAACTGTTTAGCACTCACAATTTGGGCCAGGTGTGTTTGTGTTTTTTTTGTTTGTTTTTTTTTAAAAGAGCTCAGCTCCATTTAGGCATGTAATTTAAAGTGGCCGGATTGTCAAAGGCCGAGAACCCAGCAGCTCCATTGTTCTCAACAGGACCTGTTCAGCGCTGAGCATTTCTGTAAATGTGACCCAATGTTCGTATGAAGTTACACCATATAATCAGTATGCCACACGAAACAAAAATCTGCTATTCTTCCCCTGCCTCAGTTTCCCTGTTCTGCTGCAGGCAGCCAGCTATATTGGCTGTGCTGAAGTGAATAGGAAAGACTAGCGTACAACATTATTGCCATTAATATAAAAGGGACTTTGATTTTGCCAATAACCAAAATCAATGGTCGGCTTTGTCTGCCATTTGTCAGGCCATAGCAGTCGCACTCCATTTGTTCCACCAATTGAGTAACACACATTATGCTGATTAATAGACTGAATGCTCTTATTCAGGTAAAAACAAAAATACAAAAACACGGTCGTCATTTAATAACCTGGAGCCAGATCCTGAGCTGGTGTAGACTGGCATAGCTCCATCAAAACAAATGGAGCTACACGGAGAAGAACCCGCTGAGGAGTTGGCCCTTCAATTTTTTTTTTAAACAGACTCCAGAGTCCCAAAAAATTATAGTAAGGCAATGGTTAACCTATTCCTGTAACCCTTACTCACATGAGTAGGCCTTACTCCAAGCTGCACTTCCACTGAGAACAGTGGGACTATTCCTGAGGCACCAAACTGGCAAACATTGAAGCAGGTTGTTGAAGATTATGTCTCAAGGTCACTCCCTCGGCGGGCACCTTACTTATCTCATCCATCATTCGCTGAGCAGCGGCAATGCTGTGGTCCCGTTCTTGGGCCTAGGGCAGCTGTAATGCTTAACAGGCCTGCCCCTTCCAGAGGCTGTGGAGCAGCCCAAACAAAAGGAAAATACTTCCAAGGCCTCAAGAGGTTGGGCCATTTCCTCATGCATGGGAGATGGAAGCAATCTTTCAGGCCCCATAGAAAATCTCAGCTCCCACTCTTCTGCCCAGCTACTGGTCAGGTCTGGGGGTTTCAAACAAAAACAAAAAAACAGACCAGCCCGTCTTCTTTCCCTCAGAGGGCTTGGGTGGGCAGCATTCTCAAGCCACACATCAATTAGTGCTGCAGGTCCCCAGTGTGGCAGCCCTACCTCTGCCTACTTCCAAGCGCCACCCTGACTGCAATAGGTTCCTCCCTTTTACGGGCCCGCCCCGGCCTAACAAGCCTCACAGGTGCAGCGGGTTGGGGCTGAATGTGACCACAGGCGTTCTTCAACCCCCACCACACCTGTGCTTAATTTTAAGCAGGTGACTAGGCCCACTGACTTCAGCATCTCCACTCAGACAATGCTAAGCATGTGCAGCATTCTTGGATGTATCAACAGCACATTGTAAGCAAGACACAAGAAGTAATTCTTCCACTCTACTCCATGCTGATAAGGCCTCAGCTGGAGTATTGTGTCCAGTTCTGGGCACCACATTTCAGGAAAGATGTGGGCAAATTGGAGAAAGTTCAGAGGAGAGCAACAAAAATGATTAAAGGTCTAGCAAACATGACCTATGAGGGAAGATTGAAAACATTGGGTGTGTTTAATCTGGAGAAGAGAAGACAGAGGGGACATGATAACAGTTTTCAAGTACATAAAAGGTTGTTACAAGGAGGAGGGGAGAAAAATTGTTTTCTTAACCTCTGAGGATAGGACAAGAAGCAATGGGCTTAAACTTCAGCAAGGGAAGTTTAGGTTGGACATTAGGAAAAAACTTCCTAACTGTCAGGGTGGTTAAACACTTGAACAAATTGCCTGGGGAGTTTGTGGAATCTCCATCATTGAAGGTTAAGAACAGGTTAGACAGACACCTGTCAGGAATGGTCTAGTTATTACTTAACCCTGCCTTGAGTGCAGGGGACTGGACTAGATGACTACTGAGGTCCCTTCGAGTCCTACATTTCTAGGATTCTGTGTATGTAAATATTTGCTGGAATTTTTCCTTAGGAATTTCTGCCTTTTTCTTTGCATATTGTTAAGCCAATTCAAGGCTTAAAAGGAACAAGCTTAACATATTTTAATAACAAATCTGACATCTCACATTCCCCAAAGGCTGAGAGAAACTCTGGCTCCAGGGAAGTTAGGGTAGTTTTGCCATTGACTTCAGAAGAGGATTTCACCTTTTGTTCTCAGGCATGGGACCGATGTCATCCGTTAAAACTTCAACAATTCATTTTTCCTATTTGTAAAAATTCCCCCTTCAAGAGATTAAAATTAGAGCTGGGTGGAGAACAGAAATTCCATTTTATGAAGGAAGGATTTGGGTCCAAATTAGAGCAAACAGTTTTTAAAAAAAACAAACAAAAAACACAATTCTCTCCAAAGGAAACATTCTAAAAAAAATAGTTGCAGATCATTCAAAATGTTTCATTTAAATTTTGAGGGGGGGTTTTATTTTGTATTATAGCATATAGTATAAAATTTTAAATTCAAAACAAAATCATTTTAAAATAAAAGTTGGAATGTTTTGTTCCAAAAATTTTAAAAAGGGATGCTTCAGCATTGTTGGGACTTTCTTTTCCATTCCTCCCCGCTCTCGCCCAAAAGGAAATTCTGGTGAAAATGACCCAATTTTGCAAATTTCGATAGAACTGCAGAACCCATCAGAACATAGTTCACCATAGTTTCTCTGATCAATGCCAGGTAAAATCCCATCAGGACAAACTTCTCCCTTCATAGAATATCAGGGTTGGAAGGGACCTCAGGAGGTCATCTAGTCCAACCCCCTGCTCAAAGCAGGACCAATTCCCAACTAAATCATCCCAGCCAGGGCTTTGTCAAGCCTGACCTTAAAAACCTCTAAGGAAGGAGATTCCATCACCTCACCACCCTTATAGTAAAAGGTTTTTCCTAATATCCAACCTAAACCTCCCCCACTGCAACTTGAGACCATTACTTCTTGTTCAGTCATCTGCTACCACTGAGAACAGTTTAGATCCATCCTCTTTGGAACCCCCTTTCAGGTAGTTGAAAGCAGCTATCAAATCCCCCCTCATTCTTCTCTTTTGCAGACTAAACAATCCCAGTTCCCTCAGCCTCTCCTCATAAGTCATGTGCTCCAGACCCCTAATCATTTTTCTTACCCCTCTGCTGGACTTTCCAATTTTTCCACATCCTTCTTGTAGTGTGGAGCCCAAAACTGGACACAGTACTCCAGGTGAGGCCTCACCAATGTCGAATAGAGAGGAATGATCACGTCCCTCGAGCTGCTGGCAATGCCCCTACTTATACAGCCCCAAATGCCGTTAGCCTTCTTGGCAACAAGGGCACACTGTTGACTCATATCCAGCTTTTCGTCCACTGTGGCCCCTAGGTCCTTTTCTGCAGAACTGCTGCCTAGCCATTCGGTCCCTAGTCTGTAGCAGTGCATGGGATTTTTCTGTCCTAAGTGCAGGACTCTGCACTTGTCCTTGTTGAACCTCCTCAGATTTCTTTTGGCCCAATCCTCTAATTTGTCTAGGTCCCTCTGTATCCTAGCCTATCCCTATTCACTGAAGGATTTCTTTATCTCCTTTCTGTAGCTAATGATTTTATTTTAAACTTGTTCTTGAACTTCTAGAGGACTTTGTAAAAGAAATCTAAGCGACATTCCCAGCAGGGGTAGACATACATGCACTAGTGCTGCTTGACCGAGCACCTGAAAATAGCAGTGTGGCCCTGGGGACACAGCTGCTGTGTGGCCATGTGAGCTGCTCACAGACTTGTAGAGTGAGGACCCAGGAAAGAGATGAAAGGAGCTAATCAAAAATGTATTTTTGCCGGAAATGGAAAATTTTGTTCAAGAACATTTCTGGGTTTGTCATTGTTCTGTTTTTGATTTTTCAACAAATTTTGGTTTTTAATTGTTAAAAATTAAAATGCCCACTGGAAATTTCAACAATAAAGTTTTGTTGGACATTTTCATTTTCACCAACTAAAAACCAAAACTTGTTGAAAAATCAAAAATGAAAAGATGACACACCCAGAAATTTTCTTGAACAAATTTTTTCATGTTGTCAAACAGCCATTTTTTTACTGGGGAAAAAATCATTGATGAAAAATTCTTATTCGGCTCTAGAAAGGAATTTAAGAACCTACATGTAGGTGCCTAGGTTTGAAAAGCTTCGTCCTCGTTACAAAGTACCAAGCCATCTACCTGGATCAACAGCACTGCATTAGCCTGGCCTTTTCTCTAACATCAACAGGACGATGCTCCTGCACTAATGGAAGGTTTGAAAACCGTGGCCTTAGTTTCTTGCCAGTCTAGCAGTGTTTTCCTTACTGTTCCTATTGGTGAGTTCATAAAAGAAAAGAAAAAATGAGAGGTTTAATCAATGCTGTTTTCTCTTTCTATGACAATCATCCCCTCTCCCTCCCTTCCTCTCCTCTCCTCTCCCCTCCCCCAATATATAATTGATTATGAATTAGTTGGGTCAGTCATTGATGGGGACCTCAGACAGAAAGCTGAGCTCTCACCACGGGCGTGTACTTGGCGCGGTTTACCCCCGTCCCAGACACCTGTCCTTTCTGCAGCACGAGGGAGACCCTGACTCACGTTTACTTAGAGTGCGCCAGGTTGCAGCCCCTACACCGGTTCCTCACCAATATTATGTTGCGGTTTTGGTTGCACTTTTCCCCTCACCTTCTTATTTACGCACTCCCTATCCGTGGCCCCACAAAGTCGCGGGACCTCCTGGTCAGCTTCCTCTTGGCCCTGGCTAAACAGGCCATCTATAAACCAGGGAGAGGAGGTTGGCCGATGGAGGTTCCTGTGACTGTGGGACCTGTTTCCGGTCCTCTGTCTGTTTCCGTATCCGGGCAGAGTTCCTCTGGGCGGCGTCCACTGGCTCCCTTGACACCTTTGAGGAGCAGTGGGCGCTGTCCGGGGTTCTCTGCTTGGTGTCCCCGTCAGGTTCCCTTCTTTTGACCCTTTGACCTGTCCCTGTTATTACTTTAGTTGTCCCCCATAATCCTGTCCCTGTTATTACTTTAGTTGTCCCCCATAATCATTTGGGTTTCAGGCCCTGTGTGTCCTCCCCTTAGGCTGGGGGGGATCCTTTAGCAGTGGGCGGGCTTTGCCTGCCCACTTTCCGGCACCCAATATGTACACTCGCATTATTAGGATTACAGCTAGCCTTACTCTTGCTCACATAAGGGGACTGCGTGGATTTGAAATCCCCTTCAAATCCCTGTCAGTTCTTTCTCTACTTCCACAATGCTCGACGGGGATGTGATTTCTAAAGTGCACTAATGTGCTACGTATTAATTGGTGCAGTGCACCTTTAGCATGCACCAGCAAGATCTACACAGACAAATTCATGTATGGCACATGAGTGCTTTAGAAATCACACTCCTATAGAGCACAGCACCCCATCATGTAGACAAGCCCTAATAGGAGCATAGAGTTGCTAAAATATACTACCCTTCCTGAAAGCAGTTGTTTCTTCCCCAAGAAAGTCTCAATCATCTCTCCATTTAGAAAAAGTGGTTATTCATTTCAGAGCAGACATTCAGAGACTTTCTCCCTAGAAACATCAGTCAGAGTTGGGAAGTGGCTGCCTCTGAAAAGGGCCAGAAGATAAGAACTGTAAGTGTGTAATGAGAATGCACTAGGTTATGTTCATATCAACTCTCATTACAGTCTGTCGCTGCCCGGAATGGATTCAAATGGTATCATTTTCTGTCCCTATTACAATCTTTGTCACACACACACACACAAAAGTGAGTCATCGCACGTTAATCCTCCCTCCCCACGCTTTTTATTGTAATTTTCACAGGTTGCATTAGAACAATAAATTGTGTTCCTCACATAAAACCATGCAACAGCCTGATAAATATCACTGGCTCCCTGAGATACAAATCCACAGGCCAGATAATGGAATTGTAAAATGAACAGCGGGCTAGACAGTGCTATCCTTACTCATGTGGAGCATCAGCATCAATCACAAGTGCTGGGGCAACTTGTGAAGTAAAGTGACTCTGGCGGTGAGTGAGGGGTTCACACTCTGCCCAACTGAAAAACCAAGATCACCCCCACCATGCACACACCCCTCCCATTGCCCAACAAAAAATGCTAAAGGTCGAATTTTCATAAAAATGTTCAGTGGTGCCCTAACGCTGCTCCCACTGAAGTCAATCGGGAAATTTCCACTAAACTTCCCCAGTGCTAAAATCCCACCCTAAGTCCCCAGATCCCCCACCCCACACCTTGTCTTCAACATAAACACCCAACACTTTTAAAAACAAAACATACACAAGTGCAGAGCCATCCTGTTTAACTTAGAAAGGACCAGCTGCTGACATCCTTACTCCACTTTCATAGCACCTTACCCCACAAGTAGTCCCATTGCTTATAGTTAAGCAGGTACCTAAGTGCTTTGCTAGATCAGGCCAGCGTGCCCCCCCCCCCCCCCCCCAAAAAATCAGGCCAGAACATTAGGGCCTTAAGGTGAAATTCAACTCATCTGCTGCACAGATATCCAATGTAAATTCTGCCCCCTTGCCACACGAAGGATTCTCATTGGCATGTGTGGGGATTCAGTGCGGAATATGAAAGACTAGCAAGGCTGGGGAGAGGAGAGAAAAATGTTTTCAGAGACAGCTTCACCTGAGTCAGGACTGCAGAATCCAGCCCCGTGCGCATTGTCTATTAGGGCTCCGCTTCTGGAACGCACTGAAAGACGTGCATCCTTATTAAGAAAAGCACTTAAGCATATGCTTAATGTTAAGCATGTATGTAAGTACTTTCCTGAATCAGGGCCTAGCTATTCATAGCAAGCTTGCTTTGTTCAAATTTGAATACTGGCCTTCTGATCTGGTGATCTATTTACAAACAATGCCAGTTTTAAACCTGTCTCCAAAGTTTTACTTTTAAAGATAAAAATGCACAACATTCATACAATTGCATATAACTCCTCTTTGGGATTCATTTTGATTTTTTGGCCTCACTTTTTAATAACTCTTTAGATCATATAAAAAGTTTCTCATTTCAGTGGTTTAGCAGCACATTGTTCCCCTTTGGTCATAAGCTTGTTTTGTTTTTTAATAATATTCTGCGACTTTTATCAACTGCTTTTCTGGGCCTTGGGCTTTTACAAAATCCAGTTGTAATTAATAATGTGTTGTTCATTTATCCATGGCTCCTGGCTTTGCAAAGTTCAGATTCTTTGTCTCCAACCCTAAGTGAGGAGTTTTAAGCTGGTAGTCTAACTTTGGGAAGATCCGAATGACAGAATGCCCAGAGGAGCTAGGAGATACTCTATTGATTTTTTTGCCTTGAGATGCTCTTCACCACATGATGCCTCTCATTGTGATGTAACATATCTGACTGGTACTCAAACAACATAGGCTGCTGGAGTATTCAACAAGCAACAAAGGAAAAGGTTTTTTTGAAAGATAATTCAATATCATACTGGTCGACGTTTCAAAGGCACCCAGCAGTTCTTTAACCATCATCCCTAGATCTTATATAGATTTTTCCACCAGTAGGTGTCAAAGCACTTTAAAAGAGGTCAGTATCATTATCCCCATTATACAGGTAGGGAAACTGAGGCATGAAGAGGAAAAGCAAATTGCCCGCGGTCACCCAGGAGGCCAGTGGCAGGGCTTGGCATAGAAAGTCTCCTGACCCGCTGTTCTGTGCTCTGTCCGCACATGGCCTCTCCTGTATTAAATACTACACTTATAAATCTACCATACCCATCACCACCAAAGATACTTCCCTATTAAAGTTAACACCATTTCAATGCCTAGTTCCATTCCAACAAGTAAGCCCCAAGGTTTAGCCTGGGTGGGCAGGGAGGCGTTGTCCCACCGGCACTTTTGTTAGGCCTGGTCCACACTAACCCCCCACTTCGAACTAAGGTACGCAAATTCAGTTATGTTAATAACATAGCTGAATTCGAAGTACCTCAGTTCGAACTTACCACGGGTCCAGACGTGGCAGGCAGGCTCCCCCGTCGATGCCGCATACTCCTCTCGCCGAGCTGGAGTACCGGCGTCGACGGCGAGCACTTCCGTGATCGATCCGGGATCGATTTATCGCATCTAGACAAGACGCGATAAATCGATCCCAGAAGATCGATTGCTTACCGCCGGACCCAGAGGTAAGTGTAGACCTACCCTTAGTGTCACAGATCACCAGCATGGACACACTGGCTGACCACTAGAAGATGAATGCTGACTGGCTGATTGCCCAGGCAGAGTTATACCAGGACACCAGCAAACAGAACTACTAGCTGTCATGGTACTGCTGGCTTTTGAGGGCCTCTCTTTTCAGAGCAATTCTGTCCTACCACATATGCAGAGTGTTCCAGAGCTGCTAGCATCCTGCCAGCTGAAGACCCTGGATCTCACAGGGCACATTGGAAGGCAGGTTGAAATCAATCTCCTTCCTTGTCTCTTTCCATTTCCAAGAACATATCCCAAGCCATAGCACTCCGCTGGAAGGAACAGTGGGAGTCGCCAGGGGTTAGAGCAGTGGTCAGATCCTTACGGTCTATTAAAATCCCTAGTGAAGGGTGTGCACAGGTCACAAACAGCAATCAAGAGAAACCATGGCATCAAGGCTATGGGGCATTACGACTGTTCTGACATTCAGAACATGGTGGTCATATCCCCACAAGGGAGCTGCAGCCTGATCACTTTACTTATTTATTTGACTAACCCCATTCAACTAAATTGGACTGCTCACGTGAGTAAGGCAACATGGAATTACTCAATTACACCACAACCTCAGGATTTACTAAGGACACAGTGATCCTCAAGCCCAGCATCTGGCCTGTCTCATGACTACCTACGTGAATGTGTTGAACAAATATCCAGCCAGTTGCAGGCCATCCTCTAGTTTTCCATGCACAGGTTTTGCTTGTGCAAGAAAGGGCATGGAATTACCGCATTTATGGGCGCCAATGCAGTAACCGAACATCTTCTTACCACATTTACTCATACAAATACCAGTTTGCATGCACACGTGTGGGCAATTGTGCGCAGCAAATTGTGTACTGTAGATTATAGGCCACCTTTTGAAAAAATTGGCTCAGTGTACCAGATTATAATCTCAGATTTAGAATTCGGTTCCATTACTGGTATTACAATAGTGGTTATGAGCTCCATGATACTAGGCACTGTACAAACATGTAATAAGAGACAACCCCTGCCTTGTACAGTCTTTAATCTCAATAGACTAGACAGGCAGAGGGTGGGAGAGGAAAGAGACACAAAGAGGTGAAGGGCTAGATCCATGACGGGGTTTAGGTGTCACAGATGGGAGGGGGGGGGAATGCCTAGTCTTTGAATCCTGCTGGGGTTTAAGCTTGAGCTAGGGTGCCAGGTAGCTCGGTGGCATAAGGACTTACGCAGCTGTGTGATGCCCACCAATGGAAACTTGGGGAAACATAGGGGATTTTGCCAGCATAACCCGAGGTGCCTAGGGAATTTAGGTGGTAGCTGAGGGTCTTAGGGGCACCTAAATGAACTTATTTAACACTTGGGTTTAGAGGAAGACAAAAGGGTAGAAGAGCTCGTCTGTCTACTTGTTCCCATCTTCACAGTGCAGTGAACACTCGAAGCAGTCCTGGGAGGTAGTTACTGGTACTTTTATTCCTTTGCTTGCCAGAGACCGGGCTCTGCTTTCATGAAAACTGTCATATGACTTCAGATGACATCTAGTCCTAACCTCCTCCTTCCCTCCCCCCCGCCCCGCCCCCCGCCTTCTCTCCTTTGCCCATAAATCAAAGGAGAAAGGATCAAATGGACAAAACAACAAAGTGGTAAAGTGCTCACTTCAGGGTTGTAGCCAATCTAATTAATTTTTCATTTAGGTCTGATGTATTAGAGGCCAATCAATCGGGGATTATGTTTACAGAGTTGTAGAAAGGGGAGACCAAGTCGTCATTTGTTGTCTAGGCTGTCCAAATGAGTCAGTTAAATGATCCTGGGGGAGAGCAGAGAGGTTATTGTAAGTACCTTTCTTTTAATTACAGACCCGATAGTCAACACTTCCTGCAGCCCTTGACTCCCTGCCTGAAGGGCAGAGCTGGTTCCTCGGAAGCCAGATGGAGGAGGGTGACTTCTGCAGACCCAGCTTTGGGAATTGGGCAGGGTGACCTCACCCCAACTAGGGTGACCAGACGTCCCATTTGATAGGGACAGTCCCGATTTTTGGGTCTTTTTCTTATATAGGCTCCTATTACCCCCCATCCCCATCCTGATTTTTCACATTCGCTGTCTGGTCACCCTCCCCACATCCCAGCAGGGGTAAGTGTTCAGTGGAGGGCATGTAGTAGTTAGCTGAGTCCCCTGGGAGTTACTGGGCCTAATTGTCATTTGCGCTAGGGCAGTATGAAGGGGACTCAAATGGAAGCGTACCAGCAATTTGTTCTCACTTCAAGGCCCTTTTACATTTGCACTAAGGCCCCTTTGCATCCCGCTGGAAGTGCAACTCAGGCCCAACCAGAATAACGGGTGAGATTTAAAAACAAAACAAAACAAAAAAAAACCCACACCTTTGTGTTATGGGCCTAGCTCCCATCAAAAGTCCATGGCAGTTCGGTGCCAAGTCCACTTCGGAAAATCTCACCCAGTGTGCCTATTTTCGCCCAACCACCTCCCACCTTCTGCTGAATATTCACCCACACGGGGCCAGAGTTTCAGAAGTGCTCCGTGCCCACTTAGGCACCTGAAGAAGTGGCCAGATTTTCAAATGAGCTCAGCACGTTGGGTACTGAACTTTTTTCAAACTGTGGCCATAAGGATCATAATGGGAGCGGGTGGGGGGGGGGGGGGGAGGGCAGGGCATTGTGAAAATCTGGCCCCTTTAAGGACTGTGGCACCATAAAGCTCATGGGTATTTTTTATGACGACACCACAGATTATGAAGACAGTCAGAATGTTGAGAATTTCACTTTTCTCTGTTTAGAGACTACCAAGATGGCCGGTAGCTAAACGCCCCCGTGTTTACACCCGGTTTGTTAAGGAGCTGGGTTCTAAAGAGCGTGAACTGTGTTAACTTGTGTGTCTTGTAGGAGACGGAGCACATCACCACCTAATAACTAACTAACAAGAATTGCATTTACGAGAGATGCTGGATTATTAGCTCTGCAGACCAAACTCCTGTGTTTATCTACCAAACAGGTACTTATTATTGATCGTGTTTGTTGTGGTAATGCTTAAGGGCCAACCAAGAAGGGGTCCCAAAATGCTTAGAAGCTAAACAGATGAGACACAGGGTGGGGGAAGGGGCCAAGTGAAAATGTGGTGGCAGCAAAGAGCATGTTAGTTCCATGGTTGGGTTTATTTTTTGTTTGTTTTTTTTGTTTTTAAAGGTGGGTTTAGTTGGGAGGGAACCAGCTAAATGGAAACAAAAGGGAAGGAGAGGGGACACTGAAGGGACAGGGATGAGACAGACAGTACAAGGGACGAGAGGGTGAGAGGCAGATGAGGAATGAAACCAAGATGAAGAAACTGTGAGGGAGGGGAGGAGAAGGGTTGGAGCAAACATCTGATCAGCACAGGGGACAGAAATTCCAGTCTAACCTGTAGACAGTTCTCTGCAGATAGCAGCAGCAATGTAAACTTTCACTTACTGTGTGTATTACAGTAGAGCTTTGAGGACACATCAAAATCACAGTCCCATATATACATATATATATATATATCCCATATACAAACACATAGTAAGAGACAATCCCTGCCCCATCAAGAGCTTATTATCCTAATAGACCAGACAGAAAGAGTGGGGGAACTCTGCCTGAACTCTGTATTTGAGGGTTTTTTATTTATGGCTTTAAGTAGAAGCCACCCAAACTTTTATCACAACAACACAGATAAGTAAATATATAAGGGGAAAAAATAACTCTCTCTGTCATCACAGCTGTTCAATTCACACAGACTCAATGTGAAGGAAAAAAGGGAGAACGAACAAAAAAGGAATGCCATTCGACCGCATGCTACCAACATTCAATAACCGAGGTGGTCAAGAAATTGCTACCTTTGAGAACACATATTACTTACAGTTCATGAGTACCTACCAGAATGAAGGACCAGCTCATGCAAACTCTTATATACGGCCCTGATCCTGGTACCATCTCAATTATGCGTGCATGTGATGTCAGGCATGGACATAAATGGTAACAGGATCGGGGCCTAAGTTATGATAAAGAGGCATCTGCTATTATTGCTTATTTGTATGACAATAGCACAGAGCTCCAATCAGGGCACCATTGTACAAGGCATTGTACACGCACAACAAAAGATGGTCCCCTATGCCAGAGATCTTTGATCTCTACATTTTTTCCCTCTCTAGTTCCCAGAGAAAATGCCAACATCTTTATCTCACATATCACAGGCTCTTCTTCAGCCACATGACACTAAATAACCCTGCTTCCATGGCCGTCAATGGAAGGCTCTTTTTATCTATAACCCTCCAGAGTCCGATTTTCAAAAGCATCCATGTCACTCAGACCCCTGTGTCTTCTTTGAAAGCCAATGGGCTTGTGCTCCCCCAATCACACAGGTGACTTTGAAAGAAATCTAACCTCTATTCGTTTTGAAACCAAATCCAACCTAATGTGTTTAGATAGCCAGTCTTTTCTTCTCCCAGGCAAAGGCTCCAGGCCAGATTTTTCAAAAGAGACTATGACCAGCAGCTCCCATTTAGTCCCCTAAATAAGTGATTTTCAAAATGCTTAGAGCCCATTTAACTACCTAGGGCCAGATCCTCATCCAGCGTAAATTCTCAGGGCGACGCTGACTTCAGATGAGCTATGATATTTTACACCCGTTGCAGATTGGGCCCTCTATTAAGGAACTGTAAGGTAGCATACTCACTACCTGTAGCACCCTCTTCTGTCAAGGGCCCTTGTCTCCAGCACCTCCTGCAGGCTGTCTGCCTCTGGCTGGGTCTTCTGTGACTCGAACCTCAAGACAGTCACAAGGTTCACTCTCCTTCTAAGATAACAAAAGGTCCAACTGAAAGGCCAAGCTAAATACCCAAATAATAGTTCTTCTACCCCTCTCAGGCTCCACTAAAGTGTGTTTACAACCCTCCCTCACGGCCTCCCCCCAGGACTCTGCCCTGCTCCTGCAGAGGTCTTCCGTTGCTGTCACATCTTAACAGGTTTTCCCTCGCTGCTTCCCTTCCCCAGAGACCCTAGCAACTTCCTCTAGGGATCTCCCTGCTCCTTGCATGCCCTAGCCCAGGACTTCCTCCGCCAGAGCCTTCTCCCAGCAGGTCCTCCTACCCACAAGAGATTTCTGCCTTCTCTACAATCTCTTCCTCTAGACCAGGTTTCCCAAACTTGCGACGCCGCTTGTTCAGGGAGCCCCCATTGGCCTGGAGCAGTGAACCGCGACCAGTGGGAGCCGCGCTCGGCCGGACCTGCAGACGCGGCAGGTAAACAACCGGCCCGGCCCGCCAGGGGCTTTCCCTAAACAAGCAGCGTCCCAAGTTTGGGAAACGCTGCTCTAGAGTGAGCTGCCAGCTCTAGGTAAGTAGTTCTTCCTGATTCCCAGCAGCTGGGGTCAATAATTATCAATAAACTGCCATATCTCCATCAGCTGGGGGCTAGCTGGTAGGTCACACGTAAACCTGAGCCTTGCCTGCCTTAAAGGGCCAACCAGCCTCTGACAGGTACCTATGGTGGGATTGTCAACACTCTCTGTCCTGTACAATCAACTCCATTCCCTTCCAGATGGTTCTGGGACAGTTGGTTTCATTTCTGATTCTCACCGTAATGCCAGTTTTCTCCATTGGCAGTAAAAACAATAGGCCTCTGATGGAGATAACCTCGCTAGCGGCCGGATGGTCCAGAGAGGGCTGCTTCATCACTGTCTGAGGAAGGTTGCTACTTTACATCTCAATTGTTCCTCTCAAGTCAGCCTCTCCTCATGGGGGTATGGATAAAGCAGCTTTAGATACTCTTACGATTTACCCTAGTGACTCATTACCAGAGTTATCGCTGTCACACTGCGCCTGGGGTGAGCTCAGTGTCACTGTCCATCATGGAGGCTGAACCACGCCCGGGGTCTCCTGTCCCGCAGTGATGGCCTGGCTCCCTGCTCCGGCTCCTTGTCTCTCAGGGCAGTATGGTCAGTATGAAGATAAAGGGTACGTCTACAGTGCAATCAGGTGTGAGCGCATACCTGCACTAGCTTTAATCTAATGTGGCTAGAAATCGCAGTGAAGACACAGCGGCATGGACCCTGGTGTTGGGTAGGAAGGAGATTACATACCCTGGGTTCTCGGAAGGCTTGCACACCGCCTCTTCACTGCTGTGGTTAGCTACATTATAGCTAGCGTGGGTATGCCTACCTGAGCTGCACTCATACCTCTGACTGTAGTGTAAACATACCCTAAGGGAGAGGGCCCCAAACTGTGGGGCACAGCAGGACCCAGGCCAGCCCCAACGGGGGGCGGGGACGGAGCGCCACCCAGCCCCTCCCCGCCCCCAGCTCTACTCTGGTCCTGCCTCCAGCCCCATCCCTGATTACCAGCCCCATGCCTGGCCCCAGCCCCAACCTCAGCGTGGCTCTGCTCCCAGCCCCAGCCCTGCCCCCAGCCTTGGCCGCTGGCCACGGTTCTGTTCCCAGCCCAGGGCCAAGGCTGGGGGTGGGTCTGGGAGTGGAGCCGCACCTGGCCACAGGTCTGGCCCCCACCGCAGCCTGACTGCAGCTCCACTCCCGCCCCTGCCCTCAGCCTCGGCCTCGGGCCATGGACCCACTCCTGACCCAGCTCCCAGCCTCAGCTCCACCCCCAGCTGCGGCCCCAGCCTCATCCCCCTTACCCCAGGCCATGCCCCTACCCTCCGGTGCCACAGCCTCGCTCCTGGCCCTGAGGGGTGTAGGGGGGTGCAGATAGGGGTAAAGGGGGCGTGACCCTCAAAAGTTTGGGGACTGCTGCCTTAAGGTAACTAAGTGTCTGGGTTTTCAAATGCGTTCGGTCACCCACCAACCTCCATTTGACATTATCCTCAGGGTACGCAGCATCATAAGCCATCATGTTACCCTCTGCCTCAGCAAGGGAAAGCTTTGCTGGGACTTAAACTGCATGTCAGCTTCCTGTCCACCTCAACAGCAAACTCCCTAAGACCCTGCCAGTCTTAACCTTGCCTTACAATTACAGCACCATAGAAATGTAAGGACAGAAGAGACCTTAAAAGTCATAAATTCCAGACTCCTGCACTAAGACAGGACCAAGTAAACCTAGACCATCCATAACTGGTGTTTGTCTAATCTATTCTTAAAAACTTTCAATGATGAGATTCCACGACTTCCCTTGGAAGCCAATTCCAGAGCTTAACGGCCCTTGGAGTGCAGAATGCCGCTCTAGTGGCCGGAGTCAGCTTGTAGATGGAGCCAAGAGGCCTGGATCAAGCTTTGTGACCACTGGCGTCCGAGGAGGAAAGAATCACCTGCTCGGATACAGAGCACCTGTGGGCAGGGCTGTCACTCATGCGTTGGACTCAGCAGCCATCAAAGAACTAATTGGCGCATACACCAATGGTGTAAGAAAGCAAAGGTGCCATTGACTGATTGAGTTAGAAAGTTTTCCTAATATCTAACCTACATCTCCCTTGCTGCAAACTAAGCCTGTTACTTCTTGTCCTACCTTCAGTGTACACTGGGATCAATTGATCACCATCCTCCGTATGACAGCCATTAACAGATTTGAAAACTATGGACCCCTCAGCCTAAGTCTTCATTTCTCAAGACCAAACATTCCCAGTTGTTTGTTTAACCATTCTTCACAGGTAAGGATTTCTGAGCCTTTTATCATTTTTGTTGCTCTCCTCTGGCAAGGGTTGCCAACTTTCCAATTTCTGCCCCACCCCCTCCCTGAACGCCCCTCCTCCTGCTCCACCCCCCCTCAAGGTTTTGCCCTCCATTCACTCCTCTGTCCTCCCTGAGCCCCACCCAGAGACATAGAATCATAGAATCTCAGGGTTGGAAGGGACCTCAGGAGGTCATCTAGTCCAACCCCGTGCTCAAAGCAGGACCAATTCCCAACTAAATCATCCCAGCCAGGGCTTTGTCAAGCTGGGCCTTAAAAACCTCCAAGGAAGGAGACTCCACCAGCTCCCTAGGTAACGCATTCCAGTGCTTCACCACCCTCCTAGTGAAATAGTGTTTCCTAATATCCAACCTGGATCTCCCCCACTGCAACTTGAGACCATTGCTCCTTGTTCTGTCATCTGCCACCACTGAGAACAGCCGAGCTCCATCCTCTTTGGAACCCACCTTCAGGTAGTTGAAGGCTGCTATCAAATCCCCCCTCATTCTTCTCTTCTGGAGACTAAACAATCCCAGTTTCCTCAGCCTCTCCTCATAAGTCATGTGCCCCAGACCCCTAATCATTTTTGTTGCCCTCCGCTGGACTCTTTCCAATTTTTCCACATCCTTCTTGTAGTGTGGGGCCCAAAACTGGACACAGTACTCCAGATGAGGCCTCACCAATGTCGAATAAAGGGGAACGATCACATTCCTCGATCTGCTGGCAATGCCCCTACTTATACAGCCCAAAATGCCGTTAGCCTTCTTGGCAACAAGAGCACACAGTTGACTCATATCCAGCTTCTCGTCCACTGTGACCCCTAGGTCCTTTTCTGCAGAACTGCTACCTAGCCATTTGGTCCCTAGTCTGTAGCAGTGCATGGGATTCTTCCGTCCTAAGTGCAGGGTTTTTTTGGCCCAATCTTCTAATTTGTCTAGGTCCCTCTGTATCCGATCCCTACCCTCTAGTGTATCTACCACGCCTCCTAGTTTAGTGTCATCTGCAAACTTGCTGAGAGTGCAGTCCACACCATCCTCCAGATCATTAATAAAGATATTAAACAAAACCGGCCCCAGGACCGACCCTTGGGGCAATCCGCTTGAAACCGGCTGCCAACTAGACATGGAGCCATTGATCACTACCCGTTGAGCCTGACGATCTAGCCAGCTTTCTATCCACCTTACAGTCAACTCATCCAGCCCATACTTCTTTAACTTGGCGGCAAGAATACTGTGGGAGACCGTATCAAAAGCTTTGCTAAAGTCAAGGAATAACACATCCACTGCTTTCCCCTCATCCACAGAGCCAGTTATCTCATCATAGAAGGCAATTAGTTAGTCAGGCACGACTTCCCCTTGGTGAATCCATGCTGACTGTTCCTGATCACTTTCCTCTCCTCTAAATGTTTCATAATTGATTCCTTGAGGACCTGCTCCATGATTTTTCAAGGGACTGAGGTGAGGCTGACTGGCCTGTAGTTCCCCGGATCCTCCTTCTTCCCTTTTTTAAAGATGGGCACTACATTAGCCTTTTTCCAGTCATGCGGGACCTCCCAGAGACCTCAGCTTTCTCCTCACCCCCCTCCCCCAGTTACCTGTGGGGGAGGCTCTCTCCATAAGCCACTCACTCAAGTCAAATAACAAGTCTGTGGAGGAGCTGGGAATAGAACCCAGGAGTCCTGACTTCCAGCCTTCCCACCTGCTCTAATGCACTAGCTCCCACTCCCCTCCCAGAGCCAGGGCCCAGGGATAGAACCCAGACGTCCTGGCTCCGGCCCCCCCATTCTAACCACAAAACGCCATTCTCCTTTTGGAGCCAGGAATAGAGCTCTGGAGCCAACCCCCTGCTCTAACCCACTAGCTCCCACTCCCCTCACAAAGCAGAGGATGGAACCCAGGAACCCTGGCTCCCAACCCCCCCTGCTCTAACCCCTACCTCTCACTCCCCTCCCAGAGCCAGGGAGAGAACCCAGGAGTCCTGATTCCCAGCTGTCCCTCACCCCCAGCTCCTCCAGGCCCCCAACACCCAGACAAGGGATGGTTCCAAACACGCCCAGGCAGCCCCTGCTTGCCTGGGTCCAAAGAACTGGGGGCAGGAGGCTACTCGCTTCCATCTGCGGAACTTGCCCCATTGTTTGTAGCCACCCCACCCCCGGCTCCTTCCTTTCCTTAAAATCATGAAATCTATCATTTCGTGGTCTCTTTCCCCCAAATTGCCTTCCACCATCATTCTCTACCAAGTCCTCCCTGTTGGTCAGAATCAAATCTAAAATGGCTGTCTCCCTGATGACTTCCTCTATTTTCTGAAACAAAAAAGTGTCCCCAATACATTCCAAAAACTTATTGGAAATTTTGTGTTTTGCTATATTGCTTTTCCAGCTGCGGTCTGAGTAGCTAAAACATCCCATTACTACCAGGTCTTGTGTTCTGGATATCTCTGTTATTTACTCTCATCCACTTCCTCAGGTGGTGGACTCTTACCATGACATCACCCATATTTTTCACCCCTTTTATTTTTGCCCAGAGACTCTCGACTGGTCTGCCTCCCACCCCTTAAAACTCAGAAAATGTGCAGGTATTCTGAATATATAACGGAATACCTCCTTTTTACCCTGACTGTCCTTCCTGAACAAGCTACTACCCTCTATAACAATATTCCAGTCATGAGACTTACCCATCAAGTCTGTGTGATGCCAATTAAGTCATAATTTGGTGTATGTACCAATGCTTCCAGTTCTTCTCCTTTATTTCCCATATTCTTTGCATTTGTGTGTAGAGATCTAAGATGAGCAGATTTCCCCACTGATTTCCTTCTCGCTGCTCCTATGACCCTATTGTCATTTTCCATGTCCCCCTTCCCCCAACATCTAGCCCTCTGGTTCAGATTGCATTTTTTTATGCTGTCCTGTGGGCTTTTGTCCCCTGCCCCTTTGAACGTAGCTGGTGAGGCGGGGCATGAAGATGCTCTTCCCTTTCTTGGTCAGGTGGGGCCCACCTCTTCCCAACAGACCTTGCAGGTAACAATCAGTAAATCCGAGTTCCCCAGAGATATCCCCTCTCACTGGGAACTCACAGAAATTAGTAAATTCGCTGCCGCCAAAGAGACAGTGCACACACCAGTCTCTTAGTTTAGCTGAGGTCACTTTCATATACAGCGCGGAGATTGTTTTGTAACACGCAGAATACGTGTATGAATAAAGCACCCAGATTTAAGTGATGCCAAGCAAGACTAAAAGGGGTAAAAAAAGGTGACAAACAAAACACGCTTTCTAGTGCCAAAAACGTAATTCTAGCAAGCTATAGCTTGGCCTAAAGCAGTTTCTCACTTACATCCAGGTATCAGCAACTTCAGTCCTTCAGGTAGGAGGATCCACTTTTCCCAGAATCAGCGGGTGCTGCTCCCTTTCTTCCCTAAGTGATGGATAACTAGGATTCTTTTTACTCCCTTTATATTTTCCAAGGTCCATTATGTTTGCCTCAAGACCCAAGAAGACCGGGCTTAATTTGTAAAGGAAGAGGTGCCAAGGCTCAAGCAATTAGGTGCCGGGGCTCAAGCATTTTTTTCACTCATAACTGACGTAGCAAGCCCAGAGGCGCCAGGGCTATAACTGCCAAGTGTAGAGGTGCCAGAGCTCAGCCCTGGGACAAATTAAGCACTGCAGGAAGGCATCCTAGGGGTTCAGACTCCGGTGTTTACCAAACTATTTCCTCTGCTGCTTTTTAGCTGTGTTTACCCTCTATGTAAATATACTTCCATTGTCCTCTGCCTGTAACCAAGCCAGGCAGACAGGTAACGCCACATTCCTTTGTCTAGGGCAGCCTTGTTTATCCATTGCCTCCCAAACATATTATAAGAATATATTTCGAGCACACATGTATAACTCTATACACAACCCATATATACATCAAACGATATTCATGACCAGTGTGGCATCAGTTTTTATATGATACCTTATAAGACACTGTTTGGCTAAATATTTTGACAGCAGAGAGTGGGTCCTTTGCCTGTTGGCATAAAGAGAGCATAGGGTCACAATCTATCATTGCCAATGGGAGCTGAACGCTTTTGACTATCTGACCACTTCGTTTAGGTGTGTAAAGATGAGCTGAGCAGTGAATTCCTTCCCCGACTGTGGGTGCCCACAAAGCACTTTTGAAACGTCAGCCCTAATTCTGCGCAGAAAGCTAAAACGCCTTAACCTACACATGGATTTCATAGACTTCGGTTTTATACGTTTAAAACTATTGAAACTAACCTTTTCTGTCCCTACCATGATCCTTTGAATTCAGACTCTGAGGAACAAGAAGTCGGACAAAGCAAGCATTTATTACGCAGTTCACCATATGCAACCTGTCAGCAGAGGAGACGGATTAACCAGAAAATGTATTTCTTTGACAGCACAGCTTGAAGAGCTTGGAGCGCCTGAATTCCTTTCCCCTCCATCGTGTTTGCCTAACCGAAGGATTTCTAACTCCCTGCCCCACCCCCATTTAAATTTACCCCAGTGACAACGTGCCTTGCAAACTCCTCAGTGATTCCCGTGTACCCAACAAATTCCGGCCATCCTGCTCATCTGAAATCCATCCACTCCCAATGAGCAGATCCATCACGCTCAATGAAGCACATAACCCATCCAAGGTTGGTAGTATCAGCACGCTGTTTTTCTGCCTGATATTTTAAAGGAGCTAGTGAAAGAGCGGCCATCACAAGATTATATCTCTTTGTTTTGTAGATTGGAGTGCTCGCTCACCACAGGGCAGTGAGAAGCCGTGGACCTAATTAACCATTCTGAAACCTTTTCATTATTTTAATGAGTCCTTCTGAAGAGCTCTCTCCACTGATAAAAGGCACATGGAAGCCAGGCTCTCTCGTTATTTCCCAAACGAGAGCAAAACGGAAAAAAAAAAATCCCTGCACAAAAAATGACACAGGCTGCTGTTGATGTCACCTTTTGGGTCTGTGAAGGCAGAAAAAATGATAATGTTGCCATTTTCCAAGCCATCACAGATGGTGGAGAGCTCTGTTGCTGTGATGCCTAAGGTGTCAGAAGCTATAGACGACAATTCAGGCTTTGATCACCATCAGTTAACAAAAGTAGTCCTCAGAAGACAAAGAGAAATTTAAAACAAAAAGCACAGGGACTAACTCTTAGCAACAGAATGAATAGCCCTTAGTAAAACAGACTTTCTTATAGTTGTTCCCATTCTGTATCCAAGATAGATATTAAGCTTTCCCGTACCAAGCACCCTTGCAGATAGGGTGAAATTCTGCTCTGAGTTTTTTAGGGCTAATGGGTCTAACCCCTTCGATAACACCACAGCTTTCAGCTACCTGTAGAGTAGACACCGTGTACTGTGGCTAATGTAATACAGAGTGCAGTACCATCTGCTGCCACCAAGCACTCCCGGTGGGGCTACAGCTGCCTCAATATGCATGGCTGCCCATGGGGTCTCCTGGCCTTCATAGAATCATAGAAACATAGGGCTGGAAGGGACCTCGAGAAGTCATATAGTCCCGTCCCCTGCACTGGACTAGATAATTGCCAACAGTTCTGCAATTGCTTCAGATAGTTTTTCATCAGGCGCTGCCAGCATCCAACTTATCTACATATTTTTTAACCTGTTCTTTCTCTGGCTAGGTCTATACTACCCGCCTGAATCGGTGGGTAGAAATCGACCTCTCGGGGATCGATTTATCGCGTCCCGTTGGGACGCGACAATCGATACCCGAATCGGCGCTCTTACTCCACCAGCGGAGGTGGTAGTAAGCGCCGCCGACAGAAAGCGGCAGAAGTCGATTTTGCCGCCGTCCTCACAACGGGGTAAGTCGGCTGCGATACGTCGAATTCAGCTACGCTATTCACGTAGCTGAATTTGCGTATCTTAAATCGACTCCCCCCTGTAGTGTAGATGTACCCTCTATGTTGGTTGGCGTTCCTTCCCCCCTTGCAATATGAATTGTGTTGAGTATCTGGTCACCATGAACCTGTTTAGTAAGGACTGAAGCAAAATAGGCATTAAACACCTCCGCCTTCTTGATGTTATCTCCTTCCCCACTAAGTAGAGGATCTACACTTTCCTTCATCTATCTCTTGCTCCTAATGCAGTGTTTCCCCTGGGGGTACTCAGGAGTGTTCCGGGGGTACATCAACTCATCGAGATATTTGCCTGATTTTACAACAGGCTACATATAAAGCACTAGTGGAGTCAATACACACTAAAATTTCATACAATGACTTGTTTATACTGCTCTGCTATACGCTGAAATGTATGTACAATATTTACATTCCAATTGATTGATTGTATAATTATATGGGAAAACTGAGAAAGTCGGCAATGTGTCAGTAATAGTGTGCTGTGACACTTTAGTATTTTTATGTTTGATTTTTGGAAGGAAGTAGTTTTGAAGTGAGGTGAAACTTGGGGGTACACAAGGCAAATCAGACTCCTGAAAGGGGTACAGTAGTCTGGAAAGGTTGAGAACCACTGACCTAATATATTTAAAGAATCTCCTCTTATTGCCTTCCATGTCCCTTGCCTTCCATGTCCCTTTCTAGGTGTAATTCATTTTGTGCCTTAGCCTCTCTGGTTTGTCCCTACATGTTTGTGTTATTCTTTTGTACTCCTCCTTAGTAATTCGTCCTTCTTTCCACATTTTGTAGGCTTCCTTTATGATTGTCAGGTCATTATAGAGCTCCTGATGGAGCCATATTAGCCTTGGTGCACACAGACTGCAGGCAGTGGTGGGAGGAGGCACAGAGCAGGGAATACAGGCTAATATGGGCTGACTCACTTCAGTCCTACAGAGGCAGAGAATAGTGTTCTGTGTACATGCTCCCTGCAGCCAGTTCCTGGAGTCACTGTCACGCATGGACTGCAAGCCACAGAGGTAGGAGGCACTGAGCAGGGAACCCAGGTCTCTTCAGTGGTAAATACACCATAGACAGAAGCAGAGTTAGGCCAATGCCGAGCACTTTTGACAACCGCAACCTATGTTTTTTATGATAGGGAGATGAGGACCCAACCCCCCCGCTGTAGCCATCAGTTCCCAGTCCTGCAAGCTGATTTCAGAAGCTCAAATACACCATGGGGAGGCCGGCTTCTCTTTTTTCCCCTAACTCAACCAGCTCGCCCAGCTGTGAGAACATTCAAAGCTATCACCAGCAGCTTGTGAATACCCCCAAGACAGGTTCTGCTCCTGATGGTGCCTCCTGGCTCTCTGTGGGGCAATAACAAGTAGTAGCATGGTCCAGAGCTCTCATCTACTCTGGGTTCCCCATTATTCTGTATCACAGCAGTGGCTAGGAGCCTGAACAGAGCTAGGCACTGTACATATACCTATCGAAAGACACTCTAGGCCCCAAATAGCTTTCAGTCTAAACAGGGAAGACAGATAAAGGGTGAGAGGGGAAACTAAGGCACGGAGAAGAAGTGACTCACCCAAGGCCACCCAGCAGTTCAGTGGCAGAGAGCCAGGAACAGCTCCCACATCTGCTGTGTCTCCGGTCGCTCTCCTAACCAGCAGGCCGCACTGCTGCCCTTGCTGCTATTTGTCAAGTTGAAGAGAAGCTGTAGCCAAAGGAATGCAAGGAGCCACTTAAAACTTCCTAAATAAATCAATCAACAGGGTTTGGTTTTTTTCAAACAAAAAATCTTATTTGTGACTCGCTCAATAACAGAGCAAGTCAAACACTAAGAAACTAAAAGGGCAGAGCCCTGGAGTTGGTCAGCGTATGTACTGCAGTTACAGGTTAGCTTTTCTAGGAGGAGAATTAGCTGCATATTGACTCTTAGGACTAGACGGCAGGTAGCACTGCAGGTGCAGACCTAGCTGATCTAACAGGCCTTTCCCCTCTGTAACCGCTGAGCGGTTCCTGGCTTTCTAACCCTGGAGCTGGACACACGGCCTTTCAGGAGGCTGACTGAAAATCTCTTGGTGAAGCCGTTCAGGGTTAACAAGCCCTAGGAAGATCAAGTTTGGCAGAAAAGTGGTTAGATGGTGGCTTTCCTGCTACAGCCATATAAGTGAGGAAGGACATGTTTTGAATGCCTCTCTGTAGCCAACGAGGATCTCGGCCAACCTGGGCGTCAATGTCCAGCAACGTGACGCAACAGCAATCTAGACAAAGCAGGTTCTGGCCAGCTGTGTATGAGCCAAGAGTGGAGGTTTCCCCTCAGCAGGGGTCTGGAAACAGCTCCTGTGTTGGTCATGGGTGCATAGAAGGGGCTTAATAAGCCAAAATGTTTATTTTGTTAAGTACCCAACCTACTGTTACAGGGGCTTGAGCCCTGGAGACTCTGTGGAATGAGTGTGCCCAGGGTAATCATGCCAGACTGATTAATGACTGGAGTGGAAGCTAAACAAGAGTAGCTCTTAATGCAATCACAAAAAGAATGTGCTGCAGAGGTCATAAAAGCACTAAACCTATTATCTCTGTGTGTAATAAACATTATCCAAAGCACAGAGATTACAATGCTCAGGAACACTGGAAAATCCGTAAATGCCAAAGCTATTTTCAGCTAATCTGCATTAACATACTAAACTGGCATATTAGCGCATAGGATTACAGTGTAACCCTAAAGCCGCTATGTTGGGAATTCTAGCATTTCGCTTTAGAGCAAAAGTGGTAATTTTCTGATACCTTCCAGTGTTATAGGCACAAATCCCAACCCAGCTGATCAGAACCAGTGAAATACATAACAGGCCCCCTTAGTTCCAATTCACAAGTTGTCTAAAATGTGTTGGCTCATCTCCTCAGCTGAATAAAGCTGGGTAGATTTTTTTTTTAAAAAAAGGAAAGATATTCTTGCAAATCAGACCTATACAATCACATCTTCTTTTGTTCATTTGGTGGGAGGTTCCACACTGCACCTCTTCTATGAGGAAGCACAGAATTTTCAGGCCAGCAACTGGTGCTCATGTAACCCACACACCTCCTGGGTATGGTGTTCTGTCCCAGCAAGTGGCACCAAGACCACTTAGAGAGAGAGATTAATGACTTTGCTCTACAGCCGAGGTGGGCAAACTATGGCCTAGGGGCCAGATCTGGCCCACGAGCCGTGTTAAGCCACCCCACGAGCTCCCGCTGGGGACCCAGGTTGGGGCCACACCACACAGCTCAGCCCCTCTCAGCACTCCAGCCATGGAGCCGGGTTGGGGGCCGCACCACATGGCTCCCGGAAGCCGCGGCATGACCCCGCTCGAGGGGTTGGGGGCCTCTCCATGCCTAGGAGCCGGAGAAATTAAATAAATAAATAAAAATTAAAAGAAAGAAAGAAGGGACATGCCATTGCTTACAGGAGCCGCTTGAGGTAAGCACCGCTCGGAGCCTGCACCCCTGAGCCTCTCCCCACGCCCCAATCCCCTGCCCCAGCCCTAATCCCTTTCCCGCTCTCCAAACCCCTCAATCCCAGCCCAGAGCACCCTCCTGCACGCCAAACCTCTCATCCCCAGCCCCACCCCAGGGCCCGCACCCCCCTCTCACATCCCAACCCCAATTTTGTGAGCATTCATGGCCTGCCATACAATTTCTAGTCCCCGATGTAGCCCTCAGGCCAAAAAGTTTGCCACCTCTGCTCTACAGCCTCACCTAATAGGTGGTTGGCTTGTAGCTCATGCAGTAGAGGCTCATACACTAAGCTCCTGAAGTCCCAGGTTCAATGCTGACCCGGGTCTGTTGGGTTACAAGTGGGGGGCTTGTCTAGGATTTCAACTGGGAGGACTCTGAAGTTTGGGATGTGCTTCCTCTGTTAGGGGAAACATGTAAGCCCCACACCTCCTGGGTGTGGTGCTCTGTCCTATCTAGTGACACCAAGACCACTTGAAGAGAGAGTTAATGAGTCTGCTCTAAAGTCTTAGCTAAGAGCTAGTTGGCTTTTGGCTCATGCACTAAGCTCCAGAGGTCCCCGGTTCGATCCTGCCCACCAACCATCAGCGTCTGTCAGCCTGACGCTCACATATTCTTAAATCACCTTGGGGTATAGCTACACTGCAGTTAGACACGTACAGCTGACCTGTGTCACCTGATTTGGGCTCGGGCTGTGGGGCTCTAAAATTCAGGCTTGGGCTGGAGCTCTGGGACCCTGAAAGGGGGGAGGGTCCCGGAGCACAGGCTACAGCCTAAGCCCAACTGTCTACATCACAATTTTACAGCCTCACAGATCTGGGGCTTTAATGGTGACTTTGCACTGCTCCAGTCCTTTTACCCAGCGCCATGGGGCCAGAGCAGTGATGAGGATCTCACCTTTGTTTGCAAAGGAATGAATTATTTCTACTCCAAAGAATATTCACGGCAAGCAAATACTAGTGCAAATATACCTCCTCAGGCATTAGTACCCTTGCAGCCATTTTGAAAAGCTGTGGAATTATTTCAACATTCACCCAGAGGGAAGAGAACCACCTGCTGAATTCCCACTACTGCTTTCTGCGGGATTTTTATTTTCTTTTTCCTTGGACAGTTCCCATCCATGTACTGACCTATCCCAGCCCTGATTAGTTGGTGAGATCTGACAAGGTCATAAATAATGACACAAACTTTCACTGAAACTTCTGACTAAACCCAGGCCACATGTTCTGAGTTTAGAATGTCTGGATAACTTTATATTTTATTTCTCTCTCTCTCTCTGATTCTTGGTTTTAGCCAGGATCTGATTCACAGACACCCTCCTCCTCTTGATCCAAACAGCCCTTCCAAACTTTTTTAGAATCACTCATTATTAATTGCTACACCTGGAATAGAAGTTATACTCCAACCTATATATCTTGGTTAATTAAAAGGAACATCTGCTTAACATACAGCACGGGATAAATCAGACTTCCTTTGAATACAATACTGATCTTTTTTTAAACACAACCAGGAATGAAATAGTAGAATAGATATTGACCTAAACTCTTACATGCCGATTGGATAACCTTCAAAGAGCAGACTTCTTGACACAGTCCGTATCCCCTTGGGACAACGTAAGACTTAAATATTGGAAGTTCAAACAGAGACAGGCTGGACCAAAAAATCAGAATAGGGCCCTCTATGTTTTGAGTTCAAGTACAAATTCTAAATGGGAACAGATGACTCCAGAGTGCATATTCAGTACAAAGCTAGTTCATGCAACACTCCTTCAGTCTGTGAATTCGGCAGAGGCTTTTAAATGCAAAACACCTACTATAATCTTATCTTCCCATGTATTTAGCCAGAATAATTGTAACTATCTATATCTAGGTATAGTATCTTAGAGAGACAAGCTGGGTGAGGAAAGTTCTTTTATTGGACCAACTTCTGCTCGTGAAAGAGACAAGCTTTTGAACTACACAGAGCTCTTCTTCGGGTCTCGATATCCTGTATCTGTCTATCTAGAGATTTGTGCAGATTAGAGAGAGAGATGGATAATGCATGGTGGCGTCCTATAGTGAATTACATGTCTAATAGGCATGACATCAAAATAATTTCTTTGCTTATGAGTGGTAGAGCCATGAATGAGGATGTCATGTCTCAAGGTCTCAGACTCATGCCAGAAAAATCCTTCATATTACACTATTCAACATTGTGTTTGTACATTATATGCTACAGAGAAACTATTTTAGGGTATTTAACAAAGTATAAAATATTTTTATTTGGAAACTGTTTTTATCCCACCCCACCTGGAACACAAATGCCTTAGTTACCATGTGTCCGGATTTTCAAAACTACGTGCCTAAAGTTAATCCTCTAGGGCCAGATTTTTAAGAAAGCTCAGCTTGATAGCTCCCATTTCAGCACCTAAGAAAGTGGTTGTATTGTCAGAACAGCTTCAAACCATTAGTTCTCATTGGTCTCAGAAGGCACAGCTGGGTGCACTTCTGAAAATATGATCCCAAGATTTTCAAAATGCTGAGCATTCAGCCGCTCTCACCAGTGGCAGATAAAGGCCCACCGGCCCCATGACCAGGCACCCCGGCCAATTTGGGGGCCCCTGCAGGAGCGATGGAACCTGGATAGAAGTGGGAGGGCCACCAGTGCTAGAAATGAGGCCCCACCCCCTGCTCCTCCTCTTCCTCCTCTGAGGCCCTGCCCCCTGGCCAGGCCAGAAGCCGGGGCTGGGCTGTGGTAGGGTGACCATATTATCACCCCTCCACCCCCTGTTCAGAGCTGGCGTGAGTCCCTCTCCCCCTCCCCATGCGGAGCTGACCTGAACCACCCTTCAACCACACACAGTGCTGGCCCAAGACGCACTGCTCCCTCCCCGAGATCCTTTTTGGCAAAACTGGGCATTTGTACCATTTGCTCTTGACAACTGGTGAACAGTTGGCAAGAGCAAGTGGGACAAATGCCCTGTTTTGCCAAAAAAGTCGTACTGGGCAGGGGGTCTGGATACCCAAGAGAGGCCCCCATCCCATGTCCCTGCCCCCTGGCGCGCACTGCCCAAGCAGGTGGAGGGTCCAGGGCTCCTCACAATGGAGGAACTCTTTCCACTGGGCAATTCTTTCCACTGCCCGGCTCCAGCTTCTCAGTGAATCAATGGGTGCTCAGCATCTGTGAAAATCAGGTTAATTACTTTGGTGGGAGCCTAACTTCAAATGTTCTGGACTGAAAATCTTGTATGTGTACATATTGCAGGCACATCATTACACAAAACAGAGACAAACTATATGGAAACTATATTGTTTTTCTACAGACTGTAGCTTGCTTTTCATCAGGAACCAGCTGAATAGCATTTTGTGAGCTTTCTCTGCATAACTGGATAGGCAGCTGCTAAGCAAAATTGCAGTATGTTGAAGGGTGGCAGCATTACACACAGGAACTGGGTGTTGGAGGAGAGATGGGATAAAGTTTGTAAGGCATCTTCCTGATTTAGAAACCTAAGTCCCAATTTCAAAAGTGACTTGAGGCTCAGATCCATTTAGGTGCCTAACTCCTATTAACTCTGATTTTCAAAATTTTACCCGTGGTCTTGTTCTGACCAGCCTGTCCTGAAAAGACGAACAGATGTGAGTAACCCCTTGAAAGTCTCTTAGAACACAACACCTCCATTCCCAAGCAATCATAGTAGGGCTTAGTGCACGTCAGCACTTTCAACGCTAATTTTCTCTCCATATACTGAAGTAAATGTAGTCATCTAAAGGGAAATATGAGAAGTGGGAATGGGGAGATCATTTAAACATGACCTTTGTGGTATTATTCTTAATTATCCCACTGTCTATTAACTATATAATTTCACAGTTCATAGACTTTAAAGGTTGTGGTTAGGAACAGGTCCAGTGGTCTTTGGAAAAGAAAGTATTCATCTTCCGGGGGAACGAGACTGTCATGGATGTGGTGGAAGTAAAGGGCTATTCCCAGCATTCTGAAAAGCACAGGCGTGGGAGAAGGGACCGCGGGCCGTTAAGCACGTCCATCAGCAATGATGCTCTGCAGCATTTAAAGCAGAGCTATCTGTAGGTGTCAATGAGTTTTCGAAGAGGAGGCAACAGAACCTGTATAGAAGCGGGAGGGCCACTGAGGCTTGTCTGAGGCGTCCATGTTCACAGACGTTTGTAAAAGTTTGTTCTTTTTAGGGATTGAGAGTCTCTTGGCCCCACCAGAGCTACAGATGGAATGTTCTTAGCGCCAGAACAGAGGGAATGCTGGGTATTCCACCAACTATTCCCCACTGCTCCCCAAATCTTCTCTTTGGCGGAAGACCTGGGGTTAGGCTCCTAAGTCCACAATTAAGCACCCAGGCAAGTGGGGTGTGCTGCAGCATTCAGGTGTTCCTGTATTTTAAATCTTGGCCAGTATCTCTATGAGCACGTACCCTGAAAATGAAAATCTTCCCACTATTACTGTTGTCATAGTGCTGAGGAGCCTTAGTTACGGACCAGGCCCCCGGTGTGCTAGGTGCTGTACAAACAGAGAACAGAAAGAAGAGGCTGGAAACTCGTGTTTTCTACTCCTGTTTCTTGGAAGCATTTCACTCCCTTGGAATCAGCAGCACTCAACCTGTCACTACTTCAATAAGAATGGTTAAAAGAGGATTTCACTCCAGGAATGTATTCTTTTAAATTTTTAACACTGTCCCCATCACATATTTCCCTGGGCACAAGAATAAAATTCTTTCAAAAGTACAGAAATTAGTTGGCAATGGTGTATTAATAGATGCAACACAGAATTCCACCTGTAGGCATAAATTCATCCCACCATCACCGCTTCAAGCGAAAACCTGAATGAGCAGATGGGCTTTACACTGTGAAGGTCTCAGAGTAGCAGCTGTGTTAGTCTGTATCCGCAAAAAGAACAGGAGTACTTGTGGCACCTTAGAGACTAACAAATTTATTAGAGCATAAGCTTTCGTGGGCTACAGACCACTTCGAAAGCTTATGCTCTAATAAATTTGTTAGTCTCTAAGGTGCCACAAGTACTCCTGTTCTTTTTCTGTGAAGGTCAACAGTTGTGCTCTGTTTTTGGACAAAGGGGAAAAATGAACTGCAGAATCAAGGGACCTCCAGCTTCCAGGGACTGAAAGTGAGACAACATCATCTCCTTTCAACTGCCTTGACTAGAGCTGGTGAAGTGATATCTGCTAATAGTTTATTTGGCTTATTTTCCCCACCAATTGTTGGTCTTGTCTATGTGCGCACTACAGAGGTGTGAATTCTGAAGCGTATCAATGTGGTGCACACTAACTGGCCCGTGTGGACCCTGCCAGTGTGCATTAAGAGTTCCCTCATGTACATTAACTTAATACAGGGCCTCATTACACTAGGGAATCCACACCAGCAGGATCTACACAGGTCAGGTAGTGTGCAAAATATTTGTGCACATTAGAATTCACACACACACACACACCCTGTAGTGAGCACTGCCCACAGATAACCCGATCGAACTGAGCAGGGCTGGATAGCAGAGAGTTGCTGAACAAGCCCTTGCCTCAGGAAGAAAATGAGCAATGGGGTCATTTGTTCCTAGTCATTTAACAAGATGGAGAGGGGCTGGGAGGAGCAGAGCTGCTCGGGCCCTGCTGTTTCTTTAAAGGAGAGTAGGGTCCAAATGGAAGGGAGGAGTTTGGAGGCTAAGGGAGAAAAGGGAGGAAGGAGAATTAATAGAGAATTGGTTGGATGGGGGCAGACTTTATTGAGGACAGAATCCATAATAGGCATCGATTAAAGAAAACAGAACTACAACTGCAGAGACAGACTTCCACACAGCTCAAGTTCTAGCTTGGTCCTCCTTGTTTACCAGGGATGGCATTCTGCTTGGGATTCCACACAACATATAGGGTCATCTAGTGCCTGAACAATATATTGCAAGTAAACATACAATTACAGGCAGAACTAATTTGCAGTCAAAACTGATTTACTGGAGGAGTAAAGATGTGCCAATGAGAATTAAACAAACGTGACCAGGAATGTGGCTCCTGGGGCATGTGGTATTGTAGGTATTTGGTCTTCAGATGAGACAAGGTCTGTGAAATGTTTCAAACCCTGCTCTTCAGGAATAAACTAGCTAAGAACGGGGCAGGTAAAGGATAAATCCATTCAGAAAGTTTAACATAACAATGTCACATGATTATGCAAACAGGGATTCATGTCAAGTATCAGGGGGTAGCCATGTTAATCTGTATCTACAAAACAACAAGGAGTCTGGTTCAGAAACAGACTTCAAAGAGAAACAGCAGAACTAAAATTCATTTGCAAATTTAACACCATTAATCTGGGCTTGAATAGGGACTGGGAGTGGCTGGCTCATTACAGAAGCAGTTTTTCCTCTCCTGGAATTGACACCTCCTCATCTATTATTGGGAGTGGACTACATCCACCCTGATTGAACTGGCCCTGTCAACCCTGGTTCTCCACTTGCAAAGTAACTCCCTGCTCTCCATGTGTCAGTATATAATGCCTGCATCTGTAACTTTCACGCTATGCATCCGAAGAAGTGAGGTTTTTAGCCACTAAAGCTTATGTCCAAATAAATCTGTTAGTCTTTAGGGATTCATGGATTTTCACTCTTTTTTATGGTAACAATTTTCTAGGTCTGCTCAGGTGATATTTGATAGGCACCTCTCCATTTGAATGGGGAGGAGTAATGGGATATTATTTTTTTGAAACAGTCTGTCTCCTTCAATATTGAACAGTGTATCTGCTTTGCTGACCATTGCAGGGAATGAAATAGTTGTCATTCAGAGTCTCGGTCCAAATTTAAGCACCTAAATAAATAGCCAAATTTTCAAGAGTGGTGAACACCTACTAGGACACACAGGCCATGATTTTCAGAAGTGGGCTCCCGAATAAGTGGCCTGGTTTTCAAAAGTGCTGAACACCCAGCAGCTCCCACCGACTTATTTAGGAGTCTATTTGAGGCCAAATTTTCAAAGAAGCTCAGTGCTCAACAATAGCCGCTAGGTGCAAAGCACTTATGAAATGTGGCCGATTCATTTAGGTGCCTAAACGGGAGCTCATTGGAAAAGCCAGCCCTTGACGCTCAACGAGCAGGCAGCGTTTCAGTGGCATTGTCAGTTGAAATTGAAATGGGAGCCACCGGCCAAAGGGAAAAATAAACTTCTAGTTAAGGCTGTAAATTGACAAGTTGCATTATTCTGCTCCTGACCAATCACTGTTCTCGCAGAATCGTCCTACTTCTTCTAAGGGATGTTGCCATAGTGATACTATAGAAGCTGCGAAACTGCCCTGACTATTTATCATGGAGACTGAAATATATTATGAAATTGCCTTTAATATACTATAAATTATATATACACTGTAATGCCATATTCTGTTATAAATGAGGCTTTAACTAACACATGGTGGAACACAAATAGCTGCTCCAGAGTTCAGGTGGAAGATCACGTCCCATTATAAGCCTGATTTCCAACCTTACTATGACCCCAGGAAGAAAGGTTTTTAAGGCCCGGCTTGACAAAGCCCTGGCTGGGATAACTTAGTTGGTGTTGGTCCTGCTTTGAGCAGGGGGTTGGACTAGATGACCTCCTGAGGTCCTTTCCAACCCTGATATTCTATGATTCTATGAAATCAATCACCCTGAGATTTCACCTGCCACATTTGATTCTAGGGTAGGAATTTTCTGGGAAGAGGATAGTGGGGGACAGAAGCAGGGTTTTGAATTGAGGGTGTTTGAAAACGTTACCCATCATTAGTTTTTTTAAATATATCGATAACTATTTTTTTGGTTTACCTCACCAAAGAGGCCTGACCGGTGAACCCCAAATGTCTTTGCCGAGAAGCAGCTCCTGGAGCGAGATCCACACAGACATTTAGGCAACCTGCTGCCTAGTAGAATCCACCGCCCCAAGGGAAGGGCCGGCGTCCCGGCACAATGCATGAGGAAAGCTAAAGCCAGCACACCGAGAAGGGAGCCACCTAAGCTAACCAGAAGGAAATGCAGAGAAGAGGGGTGGGGCTCAGGCCTCAAAGGGAGGAGCCTGCAGCTGCTTGGGATTCACAGCCCTGAGCCGTCTCTTGGAGTTAGGAGCCTAAGCCAGGTCTGCCCTTTCTCACAACAAGCTAAGGAAGAGGAGGTGGAAGTCCCCACTTTGCCTGCATAGGGACTAAGGCTCCTACTTGCTCAGTGAGTGCACCAACCACTGGGCGAGGGCTCCCTCAGGTGCTTGCCTTCTGCCTCAGATCAAACACACACTCTCCTGGTGAAGCTGCTCTCCTTTGTATAAAATACTCAACCAGCCACTGAACCGTGCAGCGCCACCATCCCAGCCGCGTGCCCTCACCACTGGGCTAGAGAGTTATTTGCATTGTCTTATTCTGGCCCAATGAATATTTATTTACACAAAATAGAACGGCATCAACAGGAGAGCTTCCCAGCCCAGGACGCCCACAGCCACTGGTTAGGGCACTCAAGGAGTATTTGGCAGACCTGGGTTTCATCCCCACTCTGTCTGAGTCACAGCAGAGCTGAACCTGGGTCTTCCCCATCCTTGGTGAGTGCTCTAACTAGCAGGTAGGAGGGGGCACCACTGCCTCTGCTTTGGGTGGGGCCCAATCAAGTAGATGTGCTCTAAGGTGGCTTCTGAGCATGCCTACCAGATTAAGCCCTGCAGGTAAGATAGGTGGGGGAAACACCCAGGTAAGTGCCAGGTGTCAGGGCTTAGGTGGCTATGCACATGCCCGAAGGTAGAAATTTAGGTTATATGTAGACTTTATAGCTGGAAACCAGGGGAAATGTCGGCCCTTGCAGGGTGAAGCAGCAGCTGAAATGGGAATTTAGAGGATCTAAATGTTGGACTTAAGCACCTAAAGCTGCAGTTAGGCACCTAAATCCTTTTGTGGATCTAGCCCATAGTTTATTCCAGGACAGTTGGGGTTAGTAGGAGCATTACAAAGCTGTTGATCATAAAGGGCCTGTGATAAATTATACTCCTCTTGTGCGGGAGGAGTCAGGGTGCAGACTGGAACAGAGGTGAGGAGTTCAATCAGTTTATCCTTCCTGTTCCCACAGGGGACACATTAGAGACCACAAAGCCTACGTTAGCCATGGAGCATTTGTGCAGCCACCCCACGGTCTGGGAAGGAAGATCTTCTCAACTCCCTTTCCCAACCAGAGACCTACCACTGAGTAGTGTATTTTAACCTATGTGCTTACAATATTCTCTCCTCTATTCACTTCCTGCTGCTCTTTGTTGGGAGGGAAGGAAGGAAGGAAGAAAAACATAGCCAAAGCAACACAGGGTTACAGTAAGTGATACAGAATTTTATCATCTCTTGCCCTCGATCCATCATTTCACTGATTCACACTTGCTTTTGCATTCCATCATCCACTTCTGGATGAGGGAAGTAAAGCATAAAAAAAAAAAGCCAGAGAGAGAGAGATTTCACAGACTATCTATACTAATACATCACTAATTGAAACCAGAAGGGCCCAAAACACGCTATCTGTGAACAAGAAGATCAAAACATAGTAAAAAGGCACAAAGCCACCACAGGGAAGAAAGGTATTTTTCTCAGCAGACTCAAATTAGTAGTAGCAGAATATGTAAAGGCAGCAGCTTGTCAACTTTTTCAGCACCTGCACTACTAGCCTGTTTAAAGTGCTCTGAGCAAATCATTTGCATTGGAAACCCCCCTGCCCCATCGTCTATCAATTTCAAGGCTGCCATCTTGTCTGCTTACCAAGATCCCCAAATGCATTTGTTATTTGAAACAATTCCCTAATTTTGTTTCAACAAAAAAATTCTTAACTTGCAAATTGTCCCTGAACAGCTCATTGGGAGTCATTGTATACAGTTTGCACTGGACTGGTTAGGTCATGGGTTCTCCGCTTATGTAACTAGATTGTAAATTCTTTGGGGAAGGGATGGTCTTTCTGTTCTGTGTTTGTACAGCGCCTAGCACCATGGGGGTCCTAGTCTGTGACTGGGGCTTCTTGGTGCTACAACCATACAAATAATGCTAGATATTAATAATAATACATATAATGGATATAATGGATAAATAATATTCATAATAAACACTGTGTGCATTGTGAACAGCTAACTTTACAACTACATGACCAATTGAAAATCCACTGTCGAACTTAACATTCCCTTTTTGCAACTATTTGTGCTATTGAAGTTCAAGCAGTCCCATGATCCGGGGAAGTGAACATTCAATTCCAAAGGTGAAGCTCCACCTTTGAGACACTTCAGTCGCAATGAACTCTCCCAGGCACTACCCAATAGTGGAGCTACCACTTTATGACCTGATATAATGGACAGTTTGCCTTGCACTTTAGGATTTGCTCTGCCCCTTGATGTGCAGCATCCGATGAAACCTCCAGGATTAGAATCATAGACGATTAAGGTCGGAAGAGACCTCAGGAGGTCATCTAGTCCAATCCCCTGCTCAAAGCAGGACCATCCCCCAACTAAATCATCCCAGCCAGGGCTTTGTCAAGGCTGGCCTTAAAAACCTCTAATGATGGAGATTCCACCACCTCCCTAGGTAACCCATTACAGTGCTTCACCACCCTCTTAGTGAAATAGTGTTTCCTAATATCCAACCTGGACCTCCCCCACTACAACTTGAGACCATTGCTCCTTGTTCTGTCATCTGCCACCACTGAGAACAGCTGAGCTCCCTCCTCTTTGGAACCCCCCTTCAGGTAGTTGAAGGCTGTTATCAAATCCCCCCTCAGTCTTCTCTTCTGCAGACTAAATAACCCCAGTTCCCTCAGCCTCACCTCGTAAGTCATGGGCTCCAGCCCCCTAATCATTTTTGTTGCCCTCCGCTGGGCTCTCTCTAATTTGTCCACATCCCTTCTGTACTGGGAGGACCAAAACTGGACACAATACTCCAGATGTGGCCTCACCAGTGCTGAATAAAGGGGAATAATCACTTCCCTCGATCTGCTGGCAATGCTCCTACTAACACAGCCCAATATGCCGTTAGCCTTCTTGGCAACAAGGGCACACTGCTGATTCATATCCAGCTTCTCATCCACTGTAATCCCCAAGTCCTTTTCTGCGGAACTGCTGCTTAGCCAGTCGGTCCCCAGCCTGTAGCAGTGCATGGGATTCTTCCTTCCTAAGTGCAGAACTCTGTATTTAAAGACTGTAGGCTTTGAGGATTTTAACTGCTAAGGGAAGAACCAAGTGTGTAACTTAACCAAAGATACACAACGGATCTGTGGGAGAGCAAGTCCTGTGCATCGAAAGCAGAGCTGCAACTTTGGTTTCAGTTTAGGGAAATTCACTTGTACCTAAACTGTAGGGCTTATCCCACAGCAGTTCAATCTCTTCAGGTAACCTAGGGGGCTAACAGGTTCACATGCTCCTAATGCTAGACCAAGAATCCATGTGAATCTCCGGATATGTCTACACTAGAAACTCTACCGTAATGTAGACACTTGCTACAGCGTCAGAAGGAGCAGTAGCTAGGATGATGGAAGAATTCTGTCAACTAGTGGCATCTACACCGGGGCTTAAATTGGATTAACTATGTTGCTCAGGCGAGTGAATTTTTCACGCCCCTGAGCGACGTAGCTCAGTTGAGCTAACTTTGTAGTGTAGGCCAGCCTTCAGATGCACTCACTGTTTTCCTGTGAAGCAGACAAGTTGCTCTGCAAGTTGCTAACTGAGTAATGACCCTTATTAAATTGGTGCTGTGTGTGTGTGTGTGTGTCTGTGTGTGTCTGTGTGTGTGTGTCCAATTCAAAGGTCACCCCTGATAGCCTGGAAATGGTTTCCTCATGCCAGCAATGCGTTAATCCCACTGATGAGCATAAGGAACTGCAGAGATCTGAGATGTAGCCATAAAACTCAGAGAAGAACCCTTTAGCATGATAAATGCTGCATGTATCTTATGGATGTAAAACATTAGAATTAAGCATGGCACTCTATACTTGCTGCTGGAGATGCTTAGCTTCTGGTTAAACAGCACGTCTCATTTGAGTATTATAATCTTTGGGTCTTTACTTGTCACGTACCTATTGCACATATCTTACAATGGACCTTATGTTACGTCGGGTCTTCTTGGTCTCTCTTCTCAGCGGTGAAGTGGAAGACTTTCCTCTTAGTTGTAACCCCTTTGATTCACCTGTAACATTGGGTACAGCTTGCCCACAGCTGTGTAGGTTGCTTACCCTCAGTAGGCGCCAATCCTGAAGACTTTATGATCACACTAGTTCTGCTGAAGAGGTGAGGAGTTTTGGTCGTGCAACAAACATGCTAAGAAACCTGATAGGCACTTCTCCTACTGCTGCCAATACTGTGAATTGCTCTACTACTTCCTCCTGCTAAACTATTCTTTATGACCCTTTACTGGGCATAAGCAGATACTCCTCCGTTGTGTAGACTAAAAGCCACTGACTATTGTGGAGCTTGGCCAATTAATGATCAAGATTGAGAATGTTTAATATGAGATAATGTCTGCACTACATCTCCTGCAGATGTGCATTCCCCAGCAGGCCATCGCATGTCCTGATCCCTTGCAGAGCACTGGCTTAGTCTCCATTTTAGCAATCATGGATCTTTGCCCCCAATTCAGCAATGTGCTTAAACATCTGAGTAGTCCCCATTAAGTCAACAGCGCTGCCTACATACAATTGAATAGGCAGGCCCTGTGCATAGCAGTCATTTCCTCCTCTCCCAAATATTGCATAGCCTTATTAAATAACCAGCCCAGGATTCCACTCACCTGCCTCAAACAGAAATCATCATTGCATATCCAGCAGCCCTCCACATAGGTCCCTTTCTCAAGCAGTTCTATAGCATTCTGATCAACAGAAACTAATTCTAATTTCACTCAGAACAAAGACACTGAGAGCCCCCAAATCCTGGCAGAGTTAAAGGCCTAAAACACCCGAACGAGCAGCAACTTAAAACAAAATCTCCTCCCTTGTTACCTTCCCTCACTGAAAGGAAAGTTCTCACACTTTGAACCTGCAACGTTCCTTCCTCTGCTCTCCAAAGTGAAAAGGGTGAACACATGCACAGAAGCAGAGTGACGGCGAGAATTTGGTGAGCATTGAGGAGGTGGGCACGAGAGGGTAAGAATATAACGGCCATCTACATCCCCAGCTCTCTCCCTCTCTGTGCACCTGACTGTAGAGCGTTAAACTTAGGTGATCTGGATTAGCCTCGCATGAGTGAGAGCAGCCAAACGGAGAAATAACACTCATGTTGCTGTAATGCCCTGTGTTAACTGGCACTGTACTCACCAGGGTGTGGTGCTGCACATGCAGGAGAACGTCTGTCCTTCCCATGCACATAGGCAGAGGTGGTATTAGCCTGACAACTTGTTAATGTAAACTCCTTCCAACTTCACACACTCCAGCTTTCTGTCCCCTGCCTTTGTTCCAACAAGTGGCAAGACACGGACACAACTCACAGCGACAACCTATGCCAAACGTTGGCACGAACACAACTCTAATTTTGGCAAGCACAATCGGAGGACTGGTTCAAGGATTTGTGAGGAGGCCCACTGAGCAGGTAGGCCCTGTACCAAGATGCAATAGGCCTAGTGAGGACAGGTCCTTGAGATCCACATGTTCAGCCAACCAGTCATTGATTTCACTGGCTAACAGCTACTTCTGGTCACCAGTCAGATGGAGTTTTCAAAAACTGGGGTTCCCACAGAATCCCAGTGCTCCCAACTCTTGTGATTTTATCACATGTCTCTTCATATTTGGTGCTTTTTTTTTAAGCCCCAGCTCATGGAGTCATGTGATTATGTGCGACTCTCAGTTTTCATTTTTTTTTTAAATCAAAGTAAGTTTCTAAGCCTCCTGGATGTGGGAAAAAAAAAAAAAAAAAAGCTTGAAAATGGGACCACTTAAGGGTATCACACTAGAAGACAAAGGAAAAGACCGCACAATTATTATTTTTTTAAATCTCATTATTTTGGCAGGCCTTGATCTTGATTTTTGAATGACTGGGGTTGCCTACACTGGAATCAAGTCTCTGACATTTAATAATCCATATGTCTTCTTCACATCCTTTTGTCCTATTGGTATAATCTTTGTATTTAGCCATGTTTCACAGTTCAAATTCCTGGGCAAAACTAACTCCACAGAAATCAGGAACTATCTCAAGAGACTCAAATCAGAACTTCACCTAAATTAACTATGGCAGCAAAGACAGATAAACAATTCACAGGGGGAACACGGAAATTGCCCAGACTAGATCAGACCAATGGTCTACCTAGTTCTACTGTCTTCTAGCAGTGGCCAGTACCATCTGATTTGGAGGAAGATGCTAGGAATCCTGTACTAACAGTTATGATACAGCCTGCCCAGGGAAAGTTTCTTCCTGCAGTCACCTGACCTCTACACATCAAAAATCCAATGAAATTGAGTGTGTCTACACACAGGGACACGCAGGGTTTGTCTACACTGCAATGTAAGCCCAGGGTCAGTGGGACTCAAGCTTTCTGGCTCGATGTTTGTAAGCCCAAGCTTGAGCGTCCACACTGAATATTTACCTTAGATTTGTAATTTCTGAACCTGGGTCTCACACCCGCACTCAGGTATCTACATTGCATTATGCAGCCTCGAGTCAAACTAACCTATCCCAGGCTTCCTAGCTCTCTTCCCTTTTGTCACTGCCTTAGCCCTTTGTATACGAGGCACTGTGGAAAAACTTCCCTGTCCATCCTGCAGTAAGTTGTCCCAGCCTACTAACACATCCAGCCAAGCCATCCTTTAGGCCTGCAGGCTCCTGTCAACTGGAACAAGCAACATAGCAGAGTCACTATTTGAAGAACTTGTCTTGCTTGGGCTTTCACTCCTGTGTCAGGAGGCAGGCAGAGCATCCATGAGCTACTGGTGGACGTTTCGGCAGCAATTTCTGACCTGCCATAGGCACCTATCAAAAGAAGAGGAGGACAGCGATACAGATAGGGCAACACAAACTGTGTTGGATACAACTTCCCAGTTGTGCTGTACCAGGACTATCTTTATTCTTCGAAATACACATTATGTGAGCTCATGCAGTGATAGTAATAAATGTTCTTAAAAGTTACCTCAGGGCAGACCCAGGCAGCAGCGTGTTTGCCAAAGGACTTCTTCTCCGTGGCCACTGCGAAGGCACCGAACGGTTCACTCTGTTTGCAGCTGAGCAGTCGTAATAAAATGGAAGGGTTAAATGCCAAGCAGCTGTACTTGAACCAGGGCATTGCTTCTATTTCCTGGGAGTTTGTTGGCTAGTTTGGGGATAGACATGTCAATGAACGCTGGCCCGTGGGACTGTGGAATACTACTGGCAGACTCTCCGGACACAAGTCTGGGGGGTCTGAGCCCTCGCTGCAAAATGATGGAGTTTGGACCAGAATCTCAATGGGACTTAGGCTCAAAGCCACCCCCCTTGCCAAGTTGAGGGCCTGGAGGGCTTACTGGCCCAAGTCGGACAGATTTGTGTCTACACTGAAGGGGATCTGGGCTCAAGCCTGAGTCTGTGCCCTGGCTTGCACTGCATATAGACATAACTTTCCTGAGGGTAAGACCAATCAGGTAAAGGTGTGGGTGTGACGATGCGGTTCTGGCGGGACCGAACTGAGAGTGCCAACTCAGGACAAATTGCTTAAACAGGGCAGTTACAGCCCAAGGCTGGGGTTTTTCCACCTCTAAGGCAAACCAAACCAGCCAGACTAAGAGGACTTCGGTCTCACCCCACAGGCTAACCACAAGTCTCACAAGCAATTTCCTTAGACACTCCAGCTTCCCAGTATCTCCACCAGTGCCACTCGTTATGGGGACAAATGGTTATTCTAGGTTCTGACAGTCCTAGAATAATTAGAATAGACAGCCTGTATCACTGATTACATTTCCTATTTACATTACATTTTCACAATGTGGACTCCTACATTTTCAAACCAATACCCCAATAAAAGAAAAAAGCTTCTCCTGATCCCAAAGGACCAAGCCCCAGACCCAGGTCAATATACAAATCAGATCTTACCCACACATCACGCTGTTGCCAATCCTTTAGAATCTAAAATCTAAAGGTTTAGTCATAAAAGGAAAAAGATATCGCTGAGCGCTAGAATTGGTTAAATGGAATCAATTACATACAGTAATAGCAAAGTTCTTGGTTCAGGCTTGCAGCCACGATAGAATAAACTGCAGGTTCAAATCAAGTCTCTGGAACATCCCCAGCTGGGATGGGTCCTCAGTCCCTTGTTCAGAGCTTCAGTTGTAGCAAAGTCCTTCCAGAGGTAAGAAGCAGGATTGAAGACAAAATGGCGATGAGGCATCAGCCTTATATAATCTTTTCCAGGTATAAGAACACCTCTTTGTTCTTACTGTGGAAAATTACAGCAAAATGGAGTCTGGAGTCACATGGGCCAGTTCCTGCATACTTTGCTGAGTTTCAAGGCATATTTGCCTTCTCTCAATGGGTCCATTGTATAGCTGATGGTTTTTAATGGGCCATCAAGCAGGCTAGGCAGAGCTAACACCAGCTTGTCTGGGATGTCACCCAGAAGCATAGCGTAAGTTTGCCATACAGACAGTATAGAGCCAATATTCATAACTTCAACTACAAAACTATATGCATCCGAAGAAGTGGGCTGTAGCCCACAAAAGTTTATGCTCTAATAAATTTGTTAGTCTCTAAGGTGTCACAAGTACTCCTGTTCTTTTTGCGGATACAGACTAACACGGCTGCTACTCTGAAACTACAAAACTGATACACACATATAGACAGCATAATCACAACCAGTAAACCATAACCTTGTCTTAGATACCCCATTTGAACCCCTTTATACAAGATTTGGGTGCCACTACAGGACCTTGGTTGCAACAATGATCTATATCAGGGGTAGGCAACCTATGGCATGCATGCCGAAGGTGGCACGTGAGCTGATTTTCAGTGGCACTCACACTGCCCGGGTCCTGGCCACCGGTCCGGGGGGCTCTGCATTTTAATTTAATTTTAAATGAAGCTTCTTAAACATTTTAAAAACCTTATTTACTTTACATACAACAATAGTTTAGTTATATATTAGAGATTTATAGAAAGAGACCTTCTAAAAATGTTAAAATGTATGACTGGCACGCGAAACCTTAAATCAGAGTGAATAAATGAAGACTCGGCACAGCACTGCTGAAAGGCTGCCGACCCCGGATCTATATGGTCCCAGATTATATCAATAACGTCACACTGGGCATACATTAAAGCAGCCTTAAATTCACTGACTCCTCATTTACTGCTCAATGTAAAGCATCCACACTGGGGTGTAAAGTGCGTTAACCTGTGTGCTCTGACTTCACACCTTTAGTTGATTCGCCTTAAACTTCCTGAGTGCCCCATGTAGACATGGCTTTAGTTGGCCCAGATCTGCTATCCATGACAGAGATAAATACAATATATGCTCGCCATCCAGCCTAAGCAATGATATCCTTCTGCATTCATTCACCTAGTAGCTTTAAAGGAAAGCATATTCAGCATTAGAAACACAATCTCATCTCAGAAGGAATAACTAATCCTTCCCATATCAGATTACAATTCAGGCTAAAATATGATGTCGACTATATTCAGACCCTCTTCGTGCACTATCTTTAACAATTCTGTGAGATGACGGTTATGCAAGCTGGTTCTTACTAGAGCAATGCACGTTGTCACTTCTGGTTGATGCCCAACTTCAAGGTCAACTTCAAGACAAATCCAGGAACATTGTTCGGGCCAGTTCTCATTTTTATCTCTTTCTCGGTCATTTTGTATGCACCAGTCTCTGTTGGCATGCTACATTCAGAAATATTTCTGACAGTCCTAGAATAATTAGAATAGACAGCCTGTATCACTGATTAAATTTCCTATTTACATTACATTTTTACAATGTGGACTCCTAAATTTTCAAACGCATTTGCCTAAATTCCGTATACAAAAGATGCAACTGCACACATAGAAAATGTGATTGCTCATGCTCTTTGCAATCTCTTCATGTTCTAGGTACGATAAGTTGGTCGGCAAATTCAGGTGCATGATTTGCGTGTGCAGTTTAGGTGCATCATTTTAAATATTTTCCTCTTTGTCTATTTTTCTTGTCACTGTCATGAAAATGTATCTGCTGTCCATTTCACACAGAGGGAGGATGGATGGGACATTGAGCAAAACCTCATTATTACTGCAAGTCTCCAACAGCACAGTCAAATTTCAAATCTCTGGACTTTCCGAATTCTGAGTTCATGTACTTGGTCATGTGCTCCCTGTCAAGCGAATAGTGCTGACGGGTGAATGCACAGAACAACTAATGTCTTTCAGGTGGTTCCCAAAGCAAGGAGAAGGAACAGGATCATCCCCAAATGTTCAAGGGGAAAAGAGTACAAAAAGGAGTTATATCTGTTAGACTGAGGGAAACAGACAGATCGATACAGTTAAGCCTCCATTTTCAGAAGTGACCAGTGATTTTGACTGCCTCCATTTTGGGAGGTCCAACTTAAGACACCTTAAAGGGACCTGGTTGTCAGAGGATGGATGCTTCGCACTTTCTGAAAACCAAGCCCCTTTTAAGGTGTCTTCAGTTGGGCACCCAAAATCACTCGTCATGAACTCAGAATTTGGAAAGTCCAGAGATTTGAAATTTGACTGTGCTGTTGGAGACTTTGAAAATGTAAGCTTAAATTGCGCTATCTGCAATAGTCATTATTGTGCAGATGACCAGACACAGAGAACGTCTCAAGTTCATCCAGTGTAATTCTAATATTCCCCAGTTACACAGAACCAAAACCTCTTAGCTGAGCACCACAAAACACAAAGCCACAAACCTTTACAAGCTCCTGTGCGCCGTCCTGAAATATTGAATTTTAAATAGCTGCCTTTTAAAATGTAAATCAAATTGAGTCGTACATATACATGTGGGACTCTGAAAAGTGGCCCCAGCGAATAATGATGGAACCAGCGGTGGATATTTAAAACAAGCAGAACGGCCATGTGTGCTCCAAAAGTGCTCCTTTCTCATATGTTTTAATACCACTTTGATAAGCAGAGGTAAAGAGCCACCTACTTTTTATGGCAACTTATGAGAGGAAGAAAAAAATCAAGGCAATAGAACTGTCAGAGCACCATCCACTCCAACATGCATCCTCCTACCCCAGGCCAGGGTATGGCAAGACAGTAGCATAGGAGTAAATTACTGTCTTACTCCAGTTGACAGCTCCCTTATAATGGGAGAATTCTCAGCCGATAGGGTCAGATTCTGTGCCACATGAGTGATGTGCAATGGCTGGAACAGGAGGATGGAATCGAGCCACAAAATCGCAGTGAGATGGTCTGTGGTTTATGTCACAAGTGATCCATCCCATCGTCCAGTCCCAGCCTCTGGCAGTCAGATATTTATGGACACCCAGAGCATGGGGTTGCACATGACCGTCTTGGCTAATAGCCATTGAGGGATCTATCCTCCAGGAACTCATCACATTCTTTTTTAACCTTGTTATACGTTTGGCCTTCCCAACCTTGCAGCAATACCGTGAAGGTTAGTGAATGACTGTTTGGTAAGCGCCTTGAGATCCTGAACTGAGAGGCACCCTACGCAGGCCAAGCCTGGCGTTTGTCGCTATTATTAGATGTGGTCATTTGTGTGGTGTGGTTTGGTATCCAGAGTTTAAAAGTTAGGATGAAAACGTCTGGGGCAGCTTGAATTAAACATCGGTCTTTGGCTCCCACTGCTTTCTCCACATGCTCGAATCCTTCTGGATGACTAACCATGTGCCTTGGTGCATAGCTAGGAAGTCTGTTCTACTGCATTCAATGTGATCGCTGAGTCGCTACCTTATATATCCTCTGATCTTCAGTGTTCACTCCTGGCTACTTCAGTATCTTGTCACAAAAATTAAATACATACATACATAAGACGTTTGTGCCTTGTTCATTTGATTGTGAGAGAGCATGCCTGGAATTGTCACTGAATGCTCTGGGGTGAATCTCAGCCTGAAACAGACAGAATTCTCTGGGTAACCTTGCTGGGGTAAAGTCTGGGTGTTACCCATCAGCTGTGAGTTCGGCAGATAATAACACAAGTGGGTGGAAGTAGGAAAGTAGGACATCTTACACTAATTTGCTACGCTTGGGGGTCAAATTCAGCCCAGGCCTAAGTCAATGGGAGCTGCTCTTACTTATACCGGGACCAAATTGGATTACATTGGCACTTTCTGTTTGCCAGTGCCTCAGTTTACAGCCTTATCCCCCGAACCTGCGAAGACTTACTCATGGGCATAACTTCACCCACTGCAAATAGTCACACTGAAGACACAGGGCCTACTTCATATTTACACTGAGGCTACTCTTCACTGCTCTGGCAGTGTAACGAAGCCTTCAAGTGGGCATAAGGAATATTTACACTGCCAGAGTGGTGCAAAGTGACCGCAGTGTAAAAGGAAATTAAGCACACAGTCCATACAGTTAAGTATATGAGGAAATCTCTGCAGGTTCTTTTATTAATGGGCTTTCCTAGGTTGTGTTTTTATTTCTGGGTTTTTTTTTTTTGTTTTTTTGGTGGTGCTAGTGGAGGTGGTTTTTTAAACAAATACTAACAAAAAATGCTACCTATTTTCCATAGCCCGATCCTCAGAAATGGCTGCTGCACTTTTGCTGAAACTTTTCAAAAAACTTCAGCCTGGCAGATGGAAAACGTCGGCCAGATGGAAGTTATAAGCAAGTGAAAACAGTGAGATATAATTGAAATTCTTAGGTCTGGCTACAGTTGAGCCGGGAGGTGCGATTCCCAGCTTGTGTAGATGTGCCCACGCTCGAGCTAGCACCTAAAAATAGCAATGTGGCCACGGCAGCACAAGAAGCAGCTTGGGGGGTATATATCAGGGGGTCAGGCGGGATTGTATTCAGCGCAGCTAACCCAAATGGCCGTCTGTGCAACCAGCTGCAATGGAAACATACTCATAGGCAACTCAAGTATAGACGTTGCTCTCAGCTCTGTCTGTAATAAGGGTACATCTACACTACAGCGGGGAGTCGATTTAAGATACGCAAATTCAGCTACGTGAATAGCGTAGCTGAATTCGACGTATTGCAGCCGACTTACCCCGTTGTGAGGACGGCGGCAAAATCGACTTCTGCCGCTTTTTGTCGGCGGCGCTTACTACCACCTCCGCTGGTGGAGTTAGAGCGCCGATTTGGGGATCGATTGTCGCGTCCCAACGGGATGCGATAAATCGATCCCCGAGAGGTCGATTTCTACCCGCCGATTCAGGCGGGTAGTATAGACAGGATATTTCAGCGTCGCTCTTCACAAAGATCCTGATTTGGAAAGCTTGCCATGCTCAGTATTTCCTGTAGGTTTGTTCTCCACTCCTGGATTTAGGTTGGCATAATTCCATTGATCACTTCAGTGGACTTACACGCAGACAAAATAAATAGAGTGAAGAATCAGGTCCATTGTCTTTAATGAGAGTTCCAGGAGTGGAAGGCCCACAGTTTTAAAAGATACAAGAAGTATTCCTCGATACGTCTGAGTCCTGCTGTTATTTTTCCTTGCTAAGAATCCAGGTCACCACTGGGTAAGCAGCACATGTCTCATATGATTGAATGCGCTGGAGTACTAGAACACGTTTGACAGCAGCACCATCAAAGAAGTGTGTCTACTTGTTACAGGAGACGAAGCCAGTCACTGCACCATATGCTTCAACAAGACGTGGAAGCAGAGCCAACGTTAGTGAAAACACAACTCTTAACTTTTGTCGTCTTGGAACATCTAAATTGCATTACTATGGAAATGAAGCTGGCAGCCCTGTGAGGCTAAAACTTCCAGGAAATTGTGGTTTGTTTGTTTTGTTCAAATGCTCTTACTGAAATGACAGATGCTAAAGTTATAGAGAAGCGGGAACAGTCTGCACGTGTACATTCACATCGGAAATATCTCAACTAAAGGTGAAATTTTAAAGTAATTATCTCGCCTAAATAAAACGAAGCTCCCACTGTCTGGACTTACTCGGCATATATTGATCTTGCCAAAATGCACAACAATATTTACTAATTGCCATATTTTATCAAATGGGTCTCTATTGTTTACATTGCTACAGAATTTCCATGGAAACAAAAGATTTCAGCCGGGCACAGCATTACTGGAATAGTAAATAGATGGCAATGTGGGAGACTGGATGAATCAGCTTTGCGAAGCAGAGACTTTCATCTCCAGCAAAGGGTTTCTGAAAGTGATTCATTAAGTTGCCCTGTAAACAAACAGTCTCCTCCCAAGTGCCTCCTGGTGGCCTCAAGGAAGCTGTGAGAGTGGCCCCTTGACTCAGTTTCCCTCTTGAATTCACAGCGAGTCCAATACAAGCATGTCCTCAAGTCCCGCACAGGGTATTAACCAAAACACAGGGCAAAAGTCCCAAGGCAGAAGTCCCACAACATACTCCTTCCTCATCAATTCTGTGCTCATATTCTTTAAAAACCCAGCTCCATTCTAACCATCCCAGTGCCAGACCTCTGCTCTTTATCAGTCACCCTCTGTCCACCCATCAGGGCAGTCACCCCATCCTTTCCTTCTGGAGCACAACCCCACTCTTCCTGGTGCAAACTCTCACAGCCTCTCCCCTGGGAGCCTCTCCTGGTTCCTCTGGGACCCAGCTCCCCAACAAGGACATGTTGTTTCCCTTCCTTCATCCATCTGGCCCTTGGCTCCAGTATACAGCCAGCACGCATCTCCTGCTACTGCACCTCCTGCCTTCAGTCCTCCCCAGCACTGGCTGAGGGACACCAGCCAGCAAACCCCTGCCTGCTCTCCTGCTCTCAACCCAGGAACTGCTCTTCCTGACTACACCAGTCTGCTCTGACCCACTTAACACACGCTCAGGCCTCCTATCGCTTCCCAGGTGCTGCCCCACCCTCTTAGTTGGCCCAAACAGGGAGCTCCTGGACTGGTACAGAAGAGCTGAGCCCAATTTCCTTTAGTGGGTCAGCTACCCTGTTACATGCCCACATCTCGATTGCAGCAGAGTGGAAAACGACGGCGGGGGTGGAGAAATCACAAGCACCTGTTTGAATTTTTCTCATTACTATATTTTTACTTTTTTCCTCCAATTTTGAAACTCAAAATTGTGTTGACATTTTAAAATTTGAAGGAAAAAAAATAGTCAGTCAGCTTTATTCTTCCCAAAGTCATTGCCTTGTAGCCCATCTCACCTCCTCTTCGCAACCACGTAACACTCCGGACACACAGAAAAGCGAGACTAAAAAAATAAATTAATTAATGGAGATATCCTATCTCCTAGAATGGACCTTGAAAGGTCCAGCCCCCTGCCTTCACTAGCAGGACCAAGTACTAACTTTGCCCTAGATCCCTAAGTGGTCCCCTCAAAGATTGAACTTACAACCCTAGGTTTATCAGGCCAATGCTCAAACCACTGAGCTATCCCTCACCCACAGGGATAGCTTTGTCTTGACTAGACAAAGATGTGACATACTCTAAGTTACTATTATACTACCCTGGCACTGAGACTGAGATCAGGGTTCCACTCTAAGCGCCATGCAAACACACAGTCAGAGACAGTCCCTGCCCTGAATGGATTCCAAGCTAAATAGAAAGAACAGAAAAAGGGTGGGAGAGGAAACAGGAACAGAGAGAAGAAGTGACCTGCCTAAAGTCTGTCCACTAGACTGCACAGCCTCAGCTCTCATTCCTGAGATTTAGCAAATAGGAAAAAGGGGGACATTAGCACTATGTGACTAGCCAGTTCTCCATGGACAGCAGTTGGAGGCCCACAGTAACAGATCACCAGTTCAGATCTGCCCCATGCTGATCATTAACAACAATTGTTACCAACCTGGTCTCTGGATGGCTGTAGACTTCCAGTCTCAGTCGCATTCTTAGTGGACAGATGTCCGCGTCACAGAAGCCACTGGTCAGCCTCAACAAAGAGGTTAGAGACTGAACAGATGTGATCGCCATCCGGACCTCCTCTGGTAGGATGATCCCCTCTTCAAGTGCATTTTCAGTCCTGGTGTGTTCTGTTAAAAGTGAAATCTCCACTCAAGCATTTGATGAATCCAGTTCCTGAACTGGTATCTGTTACTGCATACATCAAATTATAAACCTGGGTCTGAACCAGTGATGTATGATCCAGTGCTCATCAAAGCATGCAATGAGAGGCCAATGTCAAAACCTGAAGTTTGACCTTCCACACAGCAACAGGCATGCAATATTAAACGACTACTAGCCCAAGAAGCATGGCCTGGGTAAACTCCTCTCAACTTCATTGTTGGAATATACTATATACTGATAGGTCTATGCTGCTCACCCAAAGTTCAGTTCAGTCACTCTCTTTACTCTTCTGTGTTTTGAAAGATGACAGGCCAATTGTTATAATCTTTGTCACCAGAATGAGGTTTATTTCCTCGTATATATTCAATGAAAGACAGCCGTAATTCCATAGGTTTTAAGCTTTGCACCGTTCTAAAATTTGATCGGCTGGACATTCCAATTTTCTTTCGCAGCTGTCGCAGTAGCCAGCCAACCCAAACACCTCACACTTAAAAGGCTAAAGCAGTAGAGCATAGTTTTGTCTTTTATAGACTCTGTTAAGCATTAACAGTCCCTGTGTCTCGTTTTTATAGCCAAGAGTGCAATGAGAAGAGAAAGAGGCACAAACATGAATCTCTCCTTGTGATTGACAGTGAGTTGGTGAAGGACAGAACCTAAAGTGGGTCTATGATGAGACCATGAAACTAATTTCTTTTGTGATATAATCCTGACTCTAAACTAGAGGAGAAATGCTAATGCATTCATCTATGTCTCTAATGTCACTGTGCTAATTTAATACATTACTGAGGAGATAAATCTCTGAATGCATCCTGCATAAATAGCATGCATTGTTATGATTTTGTTAATAAGCCATGGAAAATTAACATTGGCATTGCTAGCAGCTTCAATACATAATATGAATGTAATTTATTGTTTTGTGAAATGTAGTTCTACACACACGTTATGATATTGCACTAATTTTCCCAGACAGCCTTGAGAGATTTGATAAACTAGAAATGTAATGTACTGTTCTTATCGAGTCCTTTCTCAATAAAGTCCTTCAACCCAAAGCACCAACATTTCTGAAAGATGATCAGCAATGAAGAGTTTAAACCAAATAGTTGGGGAGAGGATGAAAATTTGCTTTTCACAAAGAAATGCAAATGATCCAATCTGTGTTTGCATCACTGACGAAAGGTAAGCTTGGAAACCATGGCGCAAGGAACAAGGAAGTGTCTGACAGCACTGATTCCTATAGATATTGGTGGATGGTGCCTTGGAGGATGGGCAGCTGGTTAATGACAGGACTGATCGTACATCCAACTATCTTAGATACTTACGCAGCCACCTTTACTGTAGTATCTGGGAGCTGCAAAATCACTAATGTATTTGTCATCACAACACCCCTGTGAGGTAGGGCAGTGTTATTATCCCCATTATATTGATGGAGAACAGAGGTACAGAGCGATTAAGAGCCCAGTTTTTAAAGGTATTGAGATGCCTAATTCACACTGATTTCAAGTCCCTAAGTGACTTGCCCATGGCCCCACAGAAATCTGCAGTAGAGCAGGGACTGGAACTCAACTTCCCAAGTCCTAAACAACTGCCCTAACCACTGGACCATCCTTCCTTGTTGATCCCCTACAGGAGGAGAAGGGGAGGAAACAGTTATTTATTGGATTTGGGCTGAGACACCCGCACATTCAGAGGACCATGCCTCGCTCCTTCCATTGCCAGACAAACCTGGCTCCCTCCGCCTCAGTAGGATGACGTGCTAGGAACTGTGCTAATCTATGGAGTTGTCCGAGTACCTCTGCTCATCCCATGGGTGTTTTCCACAGGAGGGAATAAAATACCAGTAAGCGCCCTGTATTTCAGTCTCCCAGTTTGTGAGCTGGGGATAGTGACATTTGCCAGCCTCACGGCACTGATAGCTTTACCTAGATACTGTGACAAAGCTCCGAGCTTGTAGTGGTGGGTCCCACGCCTCCCTTTCTCAGTACAGGGGCCAAGGTCACAGCCTATTGAGTTACTTTCATCACAGGCCAATAAGGGAGGTGGGAAGGTGGAAAACCCGCAGTCTCTGTTGCTCCTTAGAGCTCAGTAGGCACAGTTCGGCCTCCTGCCTGGACCAAAGTCTGCTTCCCCTCTCAAGGGGATCTCTGTAGAGCATGGGCGGGGGAAGGGGACCCCCCCATCTGGGCCCACCCTCTACTCCGGGTTCCAGCCCAGGGACCCTAATGGTAGCAGCTGATGGCGGCTTCCCCTTCACCACTGACGCTGCTTTGATTCCCTGGGCCACTTCCCCGTGGTCCCCTTTTCCCAGCTTCACCCTTGCCTCAGTGATGCTTCCTCTCCTCCACCTCCTTCCACCTGGGCTCCCTTGAGGGAACTGGAAGGAAAGCTTTTAAGCAGTATGAGTAGGAACTTGATTAGTTCCAGCTGTCTCCATTAGTCTAACAGCCTTAACTGACCCTTTGCTGGTTAATTGGAGTCAGGTGCCTGCATTAGCCCAAGACCTTAATTGGTTTAATTGGCGACAGATGACTTGATTGGCCTGGAGTAGCCTTTGTTTGGCTACCCAGGGAACAGGGATCTGCTCATCCTGAGGTTGATATATTTGCCTTCCGCTTCTCTTTTATAGCCTTCTGGTCTGAGTCCGTCACATATCCCTTCCCCCTTGCTCAACACCCATGGGCTGAGCAACTTGGGTCATCATACAGTGCGCCCAGGACAGGCCATCTGCGTTGCCATGTCGACTTCCGGCTCTGTGGAGTATGCGGAACTGGAAGGGTTGGAGGGATAAGAACCATCTGGTCAGCCTCATTTCCTTGTTCCACTGCATCTATTGAAGAGGGGCATGGTCAGCCATGAGGACAAACTGCCTCCCTAGCAGGCAGTATCACGGTGTTTCTGTGGCCCACTTAACGGCGAGGAATTCCCTCTCGACCACCGCCTACTTCTGTTCCCTTGGGAGGAGTTTCCTACTGAGGTAGAGGATTGGGTGTTCTTCTTCTCCAACCATATGGGATAGGACAGCCCCTAGTCCTACTTCAGATGCATCTGTCTGTAGGATGAACCCCTTAGTGAAGTCTTGGGCTATGAGTACAGGGTCACTGCAAAGGGCTGTCCACAGATCTGTAAATGCTCTCTCTGCTGCGTCAGTCCAACGTACCATCTCAGGTCCCCGAGCTTTTATTCGGTCCGTCAGGGCACTTGCCCTGGTGGTGAAATGGGGGGTAAAGCATCGATAGTACTCCACTACTCCCCAAAATGCCCGGACTTGTTTCTTGCGAACCAGCTGGGGCCAGTTTTGGATGGCCTCTAGTTTACTGAGTTGGGGTTTCACTACGCCTCGCCCCACAATGTATCCCAGATATTTAGCCTCTGTTAACCCTATGGCGCACTTGGTGGGGTTTGCAGTAAGGCCAGCATGCCTTAGGATATCTAGGACAGCTTCCGTCTTTTCCAGGTGGGATTCCCAGTCCGAGGTATGAATAACCACATCGTCCAGGTAGGCGGCCGCATAACTGGTATGGGGGCGCAATAGCTTATCCATGAGGTGCTGAAAGGTAGCTGGAGCCCCATGGAGACCAAACGGGAGGACTGTATATTGAAAAACACTCTCTGGCATGGAGAAAGCGGTCTTCTCCTTTGCGTCTTCAGCAAGGGGAATCTGCCCAATACCCTTTAGTTAAGTCTAGAGTGGTCAGGAACCAGGCATTTCCCAACTGGTCCACTAACTCGTCTATGTGGGGTATAGGATATGCATTGAACTGGGACACCTCATTCAGCTGACGGAAGTCATTGCAGAATCTTGTGGATCCATCCGGTTTGGGTACAATCGGGCTAGACCACTGACTGTGGGACTCTTCGATTACTCCTAACTCCAGCATTTTCTTTACTTCTGCTCTGATTTCTTCTCTTTTGGTCGCTGGCACCCAGTAGGGCCTCATTGTTGCCTTTGGCCCCGGGGTTTGTAATGATGTGATGGTATGTTTCAGTTGTTCGACCTGGCCGAGACAAGAATACTTCTTGGTTCCGGTTGATCATCTCAGACACCTCCTCTCTTTGGCCTGGTGTTAAATTGGGATACACCCTCACCTGCTCGGGGGTTTTGTTCCCCTGCGATGGGTCCTGCGGAGATGGGTGAGCAGAAAAGAGAGATATGCAGGTCATTAACATAAGGATGGTGGTTAAAGCCACCAATGGAGACATAGTCACCTCCAGATAGCCAGAAAGAGGCTGAGAGACAAAGTCAGGATTCTGTGAGAAACTCTATGATAGGAAGCTGGTGGGAGGAGCTAAATATGCTAATAATTATTATCACACTGTATGTATTATCATTAATTATTATTAAATAAAGCTGGTCATTGGACAACATTTTATAAACATTTCAACAAGTTCTATAACTGGCTCAAGAAAAACAAAACCCCAAAATCATGTCAAAAATTATCAGCATTATTTGGAGTGGTGGGCTTTTGGGGGGTGAGAGGGGAGGGCAAAATTGGATTTGTCAACAACATTTTTCACTGAAAATAAAAATCTGAAACATGTCCACCCGTGGTATTCCAAAACGTTGTTTCAACCCAAAGCACTGGAGTAAGTGAGGCTACACAACTTGGCAAGCCAGAAACATCCTGGTGGTGTAGTGACAGGGCACTGCCCGCTCTGCCCTGGGTGTTCACTTGGGGAAGACTGTCTTACATTTCCCATGTGATATCCCCTGGCAGAGACTCCCTAAGCACATAGGCATGGATGGCTTAATGATACCCCCCCCATGACCCACTTTTGGAGCAGCCAACTGGCTGCAGGACCTTCAGGGGAAGGGAACCTACTGCTTCCTTTTGATGCCGTAAACTCCCTTCTGATGGGCTTGCCACCGCTGGAGCCCTGTGGCATGGTCTGCAGCAGCTCGGGTCAATTGGAGCTAGAATGTGTGTGGTAACACAGCCAAATGTCCAGCTTCTGTTTCAAACAAAAGCTCTTTTCACTTTAAAAAAACCCATAGTAATCTCTGGTTCACCACACAATGCCGCACTCCGTTCACCATGGTCTGGAGCTGGCACACCTTGCACAAGTGTTTGCTTGAAAACAGAACTATGTTTGATTACAATCCTCTCTAATGGAAAAGTCCCGGGTAGAGCAGAACTAGGGTCCTACCCAGCCCAAAATAGCCTTCACTGCCACCACTAGAGCTTGGAAACTCTGTAAGCGTCTTGACTTCCTTCTGGGCTGCCACCAGCGAAAGAGACAGATTAAGAGCCCTTCTGAAGAATGGTATCACTAAAAGAGAATTCTCCCAGTTCCTTTTCTGCATTATGAACTCAAGTTCTGATGTTGGATCTGAGGCCATAGTCTTTTAGCGTAGAGCGGTGTATTTCAAACTGTGGTCCGCAGACCCATGGGGGTCCACAGTCTATGGCTAAGATTTCCATTCAAAAAATTGTAGGGGTTCCCAAATGAAAAAAGGTTAAAAACCATTGGCTTAGAGACAGGACTGTATCCAACTGAGCCACTGCAAGGGAAAGTAGCAAGACTCGCTAAGTAGCTGGTTATCTAAGGTTTTGTGTCTACCTTAGGTTTCTCTAAGGTGCTTATCATCCTGGTATCTAAATACCATGCTGTGATGATCTGCAGAATCTATGTACCACCTAAGCATTCTGGTTGACATTATGAAGCTGTTATTATGAAACAGTTGTATAATGGACTACTTCTTTGTGGACATGGAATCCATTATCCACTGACAATGTTGGAGCATGTCTCTGACACTCAAGGCATAATGGTGGCTGGTTAGACTGTAAAGGATCACCTGGTCAGGACAAGAGGCTGGCTCCTACTCAAGAGAACTGGTTCACAAGCGGAGAGGTCACCTGGCAGTGAAGTCACCCGGAAGGGATCTGTGATCACCAATTGAGGCAGATCAGGAATCAGCTGACAAAGAGTGTGGTCTCTCAGCAGGCGCTCTCTTTTGGCAAGATGAAAAGAAGAGGCCAGAGATTCCCTGCTCTGGAGGAGAAGCCATGTGAAGGGGCAGCAGAAGCATCCTGGACCCCTTACAGCACTGTGACCAAGCCCTAAGAACTCCCCAGAGTGGTGAGGAAACTGAGGTAGGGAAATGCCCATATGGGTGTGATCGTTATTTTCTCTGGAACCAGAGAAAGACTTTGAAAAGTGAAGGGTCTGAGGGATGGCAGATTCAAATAATTGGAAACCTCTCCGGTAAGTCCCAAGATTCCAAGGGTAGCACGCCCCAGTTGGTGCCACACTCTCCGCAACCTCAATACTTCCCCCCACCCCCCCCCCCCCTACCCCCTCCTGCCCCTTTCTGTAGCTATTTTTCCCTTGGCACTCCTTCAACTTCCCAGTCTTCTTTTGTGTTGCCTCACCTCTTCTCCCCCCTGAAATGACCTGGGTCTGGCTTACATAGGCCTAGAGCCCTCCCACTCCCAGCAGCCTCTGAGAGCATTCATTGGAGCCAGTTGCCTGGGAGGGGGGTTGTTTTGTTTTGATTCCCCTGTGTGACAGTTCACTCTGTCATGCCGTGTCTCACTCATTCTTAACCGTTGTCTCACGACTGCTCCACCACCGTAAGGACCAGCTCAGCTCCAAAATGTCAGATTGGTTCTGAGCACAGCGGTAATACTGTGCCATGCAATCTCTTGCCACATGGTGTATGAACATAAGGGCCACATGCAATGCCGTATGTGGCAACCAATTAGACAAAGGTGAGGCAGGATGCGACCATTATGAATGCCTGGTCCTCTTTCAGAGGGCTGGGCAGTTGCTACAAAAGGATAAATCATCCATTATTAACTTGAGTCCATGAATGACTCAATATCAGCAACGCTAATTACAGTTGTGGCACTATCCCTTGCACCACGAGAATTCTGTCCCTGTTTCACACAGACACGTGCACGGTTCTCACAATAAGAATCCGTCGGGGCTTTAATGCTTGCATGAAAAAAAATCTCACTTTGAATGCCAGGGGACCAAAATGATTCACGGATTCTTCTTTGGGTAGTTAAGCAGCAGGTTGCGTAGGGAAAGGCTGGCTTGGCTTTGCCGAACCAAAACAATACCCAGCCATTGGGCACATCTCTAAACAGTAGCTATTCCCCCACTGCTTAATGCAGGTATATACAATGGGATCCCCTTGTTATTGCATCACACTTTCACAGCTCAGCTTCACTGGCATTACCTCTTGCGCTATGAAGGTGCGTTGTGAGGCACTGAAAACAACATGGGATTTCTCTTCTATTTCACTATAAATGGAGTTCCTCTGATAGATGAGGTCACTATGTTGTATGTAGATTCAACTGCACAATAACAAGGCGCATGGCCAAATTCCACACTGATTTACGCCCTGCACAACCCTAATAAAGTAATCCATGTTACATGGAAGCTAAGTCTGTACAGAACTTGGCCAACAGTGCGGCCTGTCTGATTTATTTTCAGCTCCAATACACAGCACTACCATGCCCCTTGACTGGTGTTCTGTAATGGAAATAAGGAAGATACATAACTGGGAGATTCTTCTTCTTTGGGCCTAATCCTGCTCTCCAGTAAAGAGGTGTAAACCTGGAGGAACTCCATTGCCATCAGTGGAGTTACACCGGTGTAATATTGGTGTGATCAGGCAGAGAACTAGATCCAACTTGTGTTTGGAATATTTACAATTGCCCAGGTTTTCCAAAAAGGCTCTGCAGTTTTGTATGTTCTGTTTCTTCATCCAGCCGCAGCTGGGGAATCAGGCAATAAATACAATTTATTTATTTTAATACTATGCTTAGTGAAAGTATTACCAATATTTCCGACGCTTAAAAACATTCCTGAATGTATTTTACTGTGCGGCTCAGCATTTTCATAGTAATTTACAACTTTAAAAGGGTAAACTCCATTATTCTCTGTCAACCCTAGAACTGGGTAAGTGCAGAATGTTACCATATGAAGTATGATTAAATGTATTGCTGCAATCATTAGTACATATTGATTTTGTTTATAACAACCCAAAGGGAATACTAAACCTATTATGCTGGTGCTGTGGTCTCTCTCTCTCTCTCTCTCTCTCTCTCTGACAGGAACCAGACATGGCAGTGCCAGCTTTAAAATAACAATCTCGTTAGCTCTCCTGAAAGGGAGAGCTTCTGAAGAGAGAAATGCAGCTCCTTTTTCTTTTAGGTTCTCATGATTACTCTACCTAGCAGTGGCATGATTTGGAGGGCATTACATCTCTTATAGTAACCACAGCTGTGCTGCTAATTTGCCTCATTCAATGCAAAAAAACCCAAATGAATTTTCGATGGAAAATGCAATTTCTGCACAATCCAATTTCAATTTTGCGGATTTTTTTTTTTTTATTTTCTGTGGAAAAAATCAAAATGAAATATTTGGGGATCAATTTACGATCCACTGCAGCCTCACAAGGAGACACGGTTTAGCGTTCTGCTGGCTGAAAATGAAACGCTTTGATTCAGGAAGGCTGAAATGTTTCATTTCAATTCAAGATGAACGGCATTTGGGGCTGTATCAGTAGGGGCATTGCCAGCAGATCGAGGGACATGATCATTCCCCTCTATTCGACATTGGTGAGGCCTCATCTGGAGTACTGTGTCCAGTTTTGGGCCCCACACTACAAGAAGGATGTGGAAAAATTGGAAAGAGTCCAGCAGAGGGCAACAAAAATGATTAGGGAGCTGGAGCACATGAGTTATGAGGAGAGGCTGAGGGAACTGGGATTGTTTAGTCTGCAGAAGAGAAGAATGAGGGGGGATTTGATAGCTGCTTTCAACTACCTGAAAGGGGGTTCCAAAGAGGATGGATCTAGACTGTTCTCAGTGGTACCAGATGACAGAACAAGGAGTAATGGTCTCAAGTTGCAGTGGGGGAGGGTTAGGTTGGATATTAGGAAAAACTTTTTCACTAAGAGGGTGGTGAAGCACTGGAATGGGTTACCTAGGGAGGTGGTGGAATCTCCTTCCTTAGAGGTTTTTAAAGTCAGGCTTGACAAAGGCCTGGCTGGGATGATTTAGGCCTGGTCTACACTAGGAGGTTATGTCGAATTTAGCAGCGTTAAATCGAATTAACCCTGCACCCGTCCACACAACGAAGCTATTTAGTTCGACACAGAGGTCTCTTAAATTCGATTTCTGTACTCCTCCCCAACGAGGGGAGTAGCACTAAATTTGACATGGCCATGTCGAATTAGGGTAGGTGTGGATGGAAATGACACTAATAGCTCCAGGAGCTATCCCACAGTGCACCACTCTGTTGACGCTCTGGAAAGCAGTCCGAGCTCGGATGATCTGATCAGCCACACAGGAAACGCCCCGGGAAAATTTGAATTCCTTTTCCTGTCTGGGCAGTTTGAATCTCATTTCCTGTTTGGACATCGTGGCGAGCTCAGCAGCACTGGCAACGATGCAGAGCTCTCCAGCAGTGTTGGCTGTGCAATCTCAGAATAGAAAGAGGGCCCCAGCATGGACTGATCGGGAAGTCTTGGATCTGATCACTGTGTGGGGCGATGAGTCCGTGCTTTCCGAGCTGCGATTCAAAAGACGGAATGCGAAGATCTACGAGAAGATCTCAAAAGCCATGACAGAGAGAGGATACAGCCGGGATGCAACGCAGTGCCGCGTGAAAATCAAGGAGCTGAGACAAGCGTACCAGAAGACCAAAGAGTCAAACGGACGCTCCGGATCCCAGCCCCAGACATGCCGTTTCTACGAGGCACTGCATTCCATTCTAGGTGCGGCCGCCACCACTACCCCACCACTGACCGTGAACTCTGACGATGGGGTATTGTCGACGGCTGCTTCCTCAGAGATGTTAGCAGACGGGGAAGATGAGGAAGGTGAGGAGGAGGACGAGGCAGTCGACAGCGCTTACAACGCTAATTTCCCAGACAGCCAGGATCTCTTCATCACCCTCACAAAGATCCCCTACCAACCGTCCCCAGGCGTTAACCCGGACCCTGAATCAGGGGAAGGATCAGTTGGCAAGTGTTTTAAACATTTAAACATTTATTTTGAACAGAACAGGAATATTAACAATGGGTTTTTCATGATTTGTTTGCCCTAGGCACTTAACGTTTTAGTCCTTGGCAGTGCAACTACTGCAAAAGAATCTAACAATGTCCAGTTTATCATGATTAGTTTGCCCTAGGCGCTCTACTTTTTAGTCCTTGCCAGTGCAGCTACTGGAAAAGAAGGTCTATATGTCCGGGGATAGAGCTGAAATCCTCATGGGACATCTCCACGAAGCTCTCCTGGAGGTAATTGGAAAGCCTTTGCATGAGGTTCCTGGGGAGAGCGGCCTTATTGTGTCCTCCGTGGTAGGAAACTTTTCCTCGCCAGGCAATCATCAAGTACTCTGGGATCATTGCCTTGCAGGGCATGGCGGCATTCGGCCCTGGTTTTTGCTGGCTTTCACGCAGCATGCGTTCTTTCTCGGTCTCAGAAATTCTCAGCAGAGTGATGTCGCTCATGGTGACCTGCTTAGAATTAGGGGAATGTTACTATTGGGACTGCTTGCCTGTTCCTTTACAGAACTGTCACCGGCGGTTTACAGCCACGCGGTGGAGGCAGGAGAGGGGCAGCATACAGGGATCTTTCCCGGGGACAGCCGCGAGGGGGTGGGACAGGGGCAGAGTTCATGCTTGCCGGATTGCCGGCAGCAGGAACCGGCCAACGATAGGAGCATTGCTTTGAACGTGAAAGGAAGGCACTGCTCTAATTTAAGTTTTAAGCAGCCAAAAGTCTACGGCTTACCATGTCAGCCTTCTACCCAAATTCCGCTGTCCTGCCCCGCTTGTCTGATCTCCACTGCAAGACCCAGGCACTGAATGCGAAGGCTGAAAATTCAACCTTGTCCTGAGTGCGCATGTGATAGGTGCTGTGCATGGTCTTGTTCACAGAGAAAGACTATGTTCATTGTTCACAAAAAATTATCTTTGTGAGGAATTCACTCCCTTTTTTCCATCCCACAGCTGCGACTGTCTCCCGACCTACCCTGGCATCCCCCTCGCAGAGGCTGGCACAGATTAGGCGGAGAAAGAAAAGGACACAGGACGACATGTTCTCAGAACTTATGGGCTGCTCCCGAGCTGAGGCGGCCCAGCAGACCCAGTGGAGGGAGAACATGTCGCAATACCAGCGAGCACACAGCGAACGGGAGGAGAGGTGGTGGCAGGAAGACCAGCAGGCGACTCAAACGCTGCTTGGACTAATGAGGGAGCAAACGGACACGCTCCGGCGCCTTGTGGATGTTCTGCAGGACCGGAGGCAGGAGGACAGAGCCCCGCTGCAGTCTATCTCTAACCGCCCTCCCCCGCCACAAAGTCCCATCCCCCCCTCACCCAAAGTCCCAAGAAGGAGGGGCGGCAGGGGCCGTGAAAACTGTCACTCCACCCCTGCAGACTGCTCAAGTACCAGAAGGCTGTCATTCCCAAAAATTTGATAAGTCCTTTCCTTCCCGCCTCACCCAAGCCCCCATCCCAGTGTCATCCCCTAACTGTGTAGTTGCTAATAAAAGATACGTTTCTGTTAATTACTGTTTCCATCATGTTCTTTTAGGGGAGTGTGTGTTTGAAGGGGGGGAAGGGGGTTGGTAATTGGAGAGGACAGTCATCTTTACCAGGGTACAGACATGGGGGCAGGTTCAGTAGAAGGTCACACACACATTGCAGTCACTAGGCACCCTGGTCAGTCTGCGAGGTGGTTTTCATGTTCTGTGGGGGGGGGGGGCATGTGACTTTGTGGCGGGGGGAGGGCGGATAGAGATCTTATGCAGCGGTCCTTATCCTGGATCACAGAGCCATGCAGCAGGGGATCTGTAACCGTCCTCCACCGCCACAAAGTCACATAGCTCCCACACACAGAGTCCCGAACAGGAGGGGTGGCAGGCTCCGTTGAAACAACCAGTCCACCACAGCGGACCGCTCTAGGAGCAGGAGCCTGTCATTCCTCGAGTTTAGAACCGTTCTTTTCATCACTACGCCCGCTCCCCACCACAGTCTGCATCCCAGTTTCAACACTTTACCGCGAAATCCGTAATAAAGAAAACGGTGTTCATTAACAAAGTTCCATTTATTTTATTTTTAAACATGTGTTGGAAGGGGAGGGGATGGGGTGAACGGGGTATGTAGCTGGAGAGGATAGTCAACAGTAAGTGGGTAAAGAAACGGGGGCAGGTTCAGCTTCTCTTTAAACAAACTTAATAGTCACAGGTTACCCTGCTCACTGAGGAACCTAGCTTTCAAAGCCTCCTGGATGCACAGCGCGTCCCGCTGGGCTCTTCTAATCGCACGGCTGTCTGGCTGGGCGTAATCAGCAGCCAGGCTATTTGCCTCAACCTCCCACCCCGCCATAAAGGTCTCCCCCTTGCTCTCACAGAGATTGTGGAGCACACAGCAAGCTGCAATAACAATGGGGATATTGGTTTCGCTGAGATCAGAGCGAGTCAGTAAGCTTCTCCATCTCCCCTTGAGATGTCCAAAAGCACACTCCACCACCATTCTGCACTTGCTCAGACGGTAGTTGAAGAGTTCTTTTTCAGTGTTCAGGGCGCCTGTATAGGGCTTCATGAGCCAGGGCATTAGTGGGTAGGCTGGGTCCCCGAGGATCACTATAGGCATCTCCACATCCCCAACAGTTATTTTCTGGTCCAGGAAGTAAATACCTTCCTGCAGCCGTCTAAACAGACCAGAGTTCCTGAAAACATGAGCGTCATGAACCTTGCCTGGCCATCCTACGTTGATGTTTGTAAAACGTCCCCTATGGTCCACCAGTGCTTGCAGCATCATTGAAAAGTAGCCCTTTCAGTTAATGTACTGGCTGGCCTGGTGGTCCGGTCCCAGGATAGGAATGTGAGTTCCATCTATAGCCCCACCACAGTTTGGGAATCCCATCGCGGCGAAGCCATCTATGATGACCTGGACGTTTCCAAGGGTCACTACCTTTGACAGCAGTAGCTCAACGATTGCGTTGGCTACTTGCATCACAGCAACCCCCACGGTAGATTTGCCGACGCCAAAGTGATTCGCGACTGACCGGTAGCTGTCTGGCGTTGCAAGCTTCCAGAGGGCCATGGCCACTCGCTTCTGGACAGTCAGGGCTGCTCGCATCCGGGTGTCCTTGCACTTCAGGGCAGGGGACAGCAACTCACAAAGTTCCAGGAAAGTTCCCTTCCGCATACGAAAGTTTTGCAGCCACTGTGATTCATCCCAGACCTGCAGCACTATGTGGTCCCACCAGTCCGTGCTTGTTTCACATGCCCAGAATCGCCGTTCCATGGCATCAACATGACCCATTGCCACCATGATGTTCACGGCGCGGGGGCCCGTGCTTTGTGAGAGGTCTGTGCCACTCTCAGACTTCATGTCCTCACCGCGCTGCCGTAGCCTCCTCACCCGATTTCTCAGCATCTGCCTCTGGAAAAGGTGGATGATAAGGTGCGAGGTTTTGACAATGGCCATAACTGCAGCGATGGTCGCAGCGGGCTCCATGCTCGCAGTGCTGTGGTGTCCGCGCTGTCACTCACCAGAAAAGTGCGCGAACTGATTGCCCACTGGCGCTTTCAGGGAGGGAGGGCGGGAGTGACGGTTGGATGATGACAATTACCCAAAACCACCCTCGACACACTTTTTTTCCCCAGCAGGCATTGGGGACTGCGGGAACTGTGGGATAGCTGCCCACAGTGCACCGCTTCCAATGTTGACGCTTGCCCCGTTAGTGTGGACTCACAAAATCGAATTACTGTCCTTAGTGTGGATACACACGTTCGACTTTGTAATATCGATTCCACATATTCGATTTAAGTACAATCGAACTACTCTCGTAGTGTAGACATACCCTTAGTTGGGAATCAGTCCTGCTTTGAGCAGGGGGTTGGACTAGATGACCTCCTGAGGTCCCTTCCAATCCTGATATTCTATGATTCTATGATTTTACGTCCAAACAGAATCTTTTCAGAACTTTTTTTGTTTGTTCTGCAAAAAATGTCAATAGGTCAACAGGTCCCAATTAGGATGAAAACAAATGTTGAAATATTGGAATTTCCCACAGGGAATTTCAACTTTCTCTCAGCTTTAGTTATTAGTGCTGCTGATTGAGAAATGGAAATATTTTCCATGACGAATGTCAGAAAGAAATGAAAAGTTGTTGAATTCAAAATTTCCCACAGCATGTTTTGATTTTTTTTAATTTAAAGGAATTTCAATTATATTTAAATTTTAAAGACCGAGCACCTGGACTCAAGTGATTATGGAAGAATCTCAGCTTTGATTTTAGAGAAAAAGAGAATTTCTATTCTTGGTGACTGCAGAGAAAAGCTTGAAAATGTGACACCTGAAGGCCCAAAAACTAGAAAGGAAATAAAAAGAGCCTTAAATGTATTTATTTAAATCTCCCAATTTTTCAGCTAATCTCATGACTGTGGGGAGCATGACATTTGAATGTTTTGGGGTGATATTGCTGGTACCCCAACATTTCAAACTCTCTTAGGTGCTATCTGACATTACGGTTGACAACTGTCTAGTCACACAAACCCAAACACACTTGCCCAGCTCCTGCCCTGCCCCTTCCCTGAAACCCTGCCCCTGCCCCACCCCTTCTCCAAGGCCCCACCCCCCACTCACACCAGCCCCCCTCCCTCCATCGTTCGCTCTCCCCCACCCTCACTCACTTTCACTGGGCTGGGGCAGGAGGTTGGGGTGTGGGAGGGGGTGCAGGCTCTGGACTGGGGCCGAGGGGTTGGAGTATGGGAGGGGGCTCCTGGCTGAGCCTGGAGCAGGGGGTTGGGGTGCTGGAAGGGGTCCAGGGTGCAGGCTCTGGGAGGTAGTTTGGGTGTGGGAGGGGCTCAGGCTGGGGCTTTCGGTTGGGGTGTGGAAGGGGGTGAGGGTGGCACTTACCGCCGGCAGCTCCTGGAAGTGGCCAACATGTCCCTCTAGCTCCTAGGCTCAGGGGCGGCCAGGTGGCTCTGCGCACTGCCTCCATCTGCAGGCACTGCCCCCACAGCTCCCATTGGCTGCAGTTCCCGGCCAATGGAAGCTGCGCAGTCGGCGCTCAGAGGGGGGCAGTGTGCAGAGACCCCCTGGCCGCCCCTGTGCCTAGGAGCCAGAGGGATGTGCTAGTCGCTTCTGGGAGCCACACGGAGGCAGGGCAGGTAGGGACTTTTAGCGGCCTATTAAAATCTCCCAGATTGGTTTCAGTAGCCACCAGGAGATCGATTCTGATTCCGGGAGACTCCCAGCCAATCCAGGAGGGTTGACAACTCTATCTGACCTCCACAATGTTAGTATCCCCATTGTACAGACGAAGCACAGAGCAATCACATGATTTGCCTGAGGCCACGCAGGAAGTTTGTGGCAGAACTGGGAACTGAACCTTGGTTTCCAGAGTCCCAACCCAGCCCACTAACCACTGGCTATCCTACCTCTCCTTACATATAAGCAGCCCCCCCCAAAGAGCATCACATTTGGATGGGCCGTAGCTGTCTCCAGCGAAATCACCTTTCATTGAGCCACTGTTCCCAAACTCACCTTGAACCACATTAGCAGTTTCTACCAGCCGTGACCTGAAGACGGAATGTGCACGAGGAAGCAGTATCCCTTTTTTAATCTGCCAAGGCTTTCTGACCCCATGTTAAAAAAAAAACCTCATTTAATCGGCTCCCAACCTGCCATCAGGTACAACCAGTGTAAATTCCCCTTCATAAAAGTTTCATCAGAGCGTTGGGCTTGCTGACCTCTTTTTAGAGGGAGAAATTACAGGCTGGGAAAATTGGGTAGCAATCATGTATGATTGATAGGTTTGTGGTGGATGGCCTTCATGTAAAAAAGCTCTGTATTAAATGACCTTTGCAACTATTTCATCCTCTATCCTGCAAGCGTTTTTTTTTTTTAACTTCATGTTGTGTGAAGAAAAATTATTATTGATTGGTTTTGTTTTGTTTACTGCATCCTCCAGCTGTGGACCCTCTGGTGGCCGCTACTGGACTAGAATACATCTGCTTTCAGGGCAGGGTACAACAGGCTCCTTTTTTGCCAGCCAGGTTTTTTTCTGAACAGATCTCAGGCGCGGTCCTTTCGTCTGGAGGTTTCTGACACCTGAGTTGTAGCAGACGTTTGTCTGATCGGCGGAGGTCACAGAAATGGAAACACTAGGTTACTGGACAAATACAAACCAGCACACTGCTGAAAAAGAACAGGAATTTCAGCACAGAAGTGAGGCTGTCACTTCTGCTCCTGTCGTAAAGACGAAGCTGGAGGAACAGAACTCTGGACAGCAGCAGAGGAGGGTGACAGAGAAGGATGAGATCGATTGTGGGTATTTATTTACTATTGCCCTGTACCTGCTCTAGTCGTTTACACCAATGCAAAGTGGGTGTGAAGTGCAACCATTCTCCTTTGGTAGCATTTGACATTCACTTAGCACTGGTGAAAGTGACTATGCAGGGCAGACAAAATGTGAACCAAGCCCTCTGTCAGGTGGCATGATGCCCCAGTGTTGTGTCTTTGCTCTGTCCACAAGATACAGGAGATGAAGGAACCACACAGGCATGGTGGGGACCAAATAATGCTGTTTATTAGACATGTGTAACGTGCAAGGCTTGGCTACCTACATACACTGTTGCTTGGGCAGGATTTGGGAGGTTTCGGAAAGACAGAATACTGTAAGGGCCACAAACCATTTAAAGGGATACTACCCTATTCGTACACAGCTTCTTGCATCACAAAGAGATGCTAATTCGAAATGTGTTTCACTTGCATTAGGTGTAGTGGGTCGATATTATGCACTCAGGCTGCTTAATATTCTGCCTTAGGTCTCGTTTGTCTGGTGCTCCATGGAGGTGTTTATTACACAGATGCTTCTGCAAAGTTATTGTGTTTTGTGGGCCTAACCTCACAAGGTGGATGTGGCAGTGGCTGTAGGAAACTGAAATTGTTGCCTTACCACAATGCTGGTTTTCAGCACATGTGAAGTCCTCTGTTTGTGCTGTTGTTTTTGGGTTTTTTGGGGGAGGGGGGTCTCTTCTTCTTTGCCTTTTTGTTAGCTGCAGCAGCTCAGCAGGGAACAGACTTTACTGGTCAGTTGCTCAGGTTCTAAAAGGAAATGCACCACAGCTAACAACACAGCATTCCTCCTGAGATTTAACTAATGACATGTTCAGTTAAACAGAACTTGTAAGAGTATTTGAAATGGCACCCAAAATATTACACAGACGTGAGCAATTACTTTCCATTGGAACTGTCTCCATGCTCGTGAGGAGGAGGAAGGTGTGGTGTTATTTGTTTCTATTACAGTAATGCTTTGAGACAAATCAGGATCAGGGCCACGTACAAATAAAGACAGCTTTGACACCGAACAGCTTACATTCTAAACAGAGATAAGGCAGACAAGTTGGCGGGACAATGGAGACCAGGAAGTGGGCAAACAGATGCAGTAGCAATTAAGGTTACATAGATCAGCTAAGGGCAAGATTTTTTATAGGCACAAGTGGCAATTACACATCTAACTCCCACTGAAAGTCAATGGGAGTTGGGCGCCTAACTGCTATTTGTGTCTTTAAATATGTCCCTCCAAGCAGACAATTCAGAAGCCAGAAATTTCCCCTCTCCCTTTTTAAATAACCGAGCAAGAGCTATTGAAGAATCCTTCTCTGATCTTCTCAGCCAGGCCTACCCACGTCTCATGGCCCCACTAGCTAGCTTCCATTCCTGTCTGCAGAAGCTGTAACGATGCGGAGCAGCTGGTTCCGGCCTTTGAGGAGGAATCGAAAACCTATTGTTGGGACCAACTCTCAGGATCAGGATAATCATAAAATGTCAGCGCTGGTGGAGAGTTATTTGACTCACTGAGTTTGTGACAGCAAGTACGCTGGCTGCATGCCTCTGCTCAGAAAACAACATCAGACACCTGGATAATCCATCTTTCAGAAGACCTTTATTTCCCATCCGTCTTACTGAATGTATTTACTTTTTTTCCTCCTCCCTGTCAGTCTTCCCTTATGCACAGCCGCCAACAGCCGGACACACGAAATACCTCATGAAGCCAGTAAGCAGTTTTGCCACTTACTGCTCTCCACCTGCCATCCCATAGCCGCTAATTAAAGCCTCCATCAATTAGTGCACTCGTGACAGCTAAATGAAGCCATTTACAAATACCAGTGATACGGAGCAGACAGTCTCCCTAGAAAGGGTAATGACGACCCATAAACGCTGATGTCCTGCTGCCAGCCCGCGCATGGGAGAGATCATCCAGCAAAACGCGCCTCGCCATTTTCAGTCTGCAAGTGCGGCTGCTGTCAAGCTTTGCTCAGAGAAAATCACGCCTGTGACCTAGAAAGCACTAAAGAAAATTGGTGCCTGCGTGCAAGTCTCCACCATGCCACTTTGGCTTGCCACTTTATGATCTCTCTCCCTAGCCCTAGTCACTGCTGGCTGTTGGAAAAAGGGAAAGGAAGGATGGTCCAAGGGTTAGGGGCCTGGCCCGCAACCAGGATTTAGTTCCTGCTGTGCCTCGTGCTTCTTGTGTCACCTTGGGCAAATCACACAGGTCATCAGTGGACGTCTCTGGCCCTTTGTGCCTCAGTTCCCATCTGTGAACCGGGATGATGGTGCTTCCTTACATCGAAGAGGTGTTGTGAGGCACCCACATACTACAACGGGGTTGGCAAACTACAGCCCGCGGGACGCTTCCAGCCCATGAGATGTTTTTATCCGGTCCCCGAGCTCCCGCTGGGGAGCGGGTTCGGGGGCTTACCGAACTCCACCTGTTGCTCCAGCCAGGGAGCGGGGTTGGGAGCTTGCCGCACTCCGCCTGGCGCTCCAGCCAGGGAGCAGGGTTGGGAGCTTGCCGCGCTCTGCTGGGCGCTCCAGCCAGGGAGCAGGGTTGGGAGCTTGCCGCGCTCTGCTGGGCGCTCCAGCCAGGGAGCAGGGTTGGGAGCTTGCCGCGCTCTGCTGGGCGCTCCAGCCAGGGAGCGGGGTCGGGGGCTTGCCGCGCTCCACCCGATGCTCCAGCCAGGGAATGCGGTCGGGGGCTTGCTGCGCTCCACCCGAGGTCGGGGGCTTGCCGCGCTCCACCCGGCGCTCCAGCCAGGGAGCGGGGTCGGGGGCTTGCCACGCTCCACCTGGCGCTCCAGCCGGGGAATGGGGTCAGGGGCTTGCCACGCTCCACCCGGCACTCCAGCCGGGGAGTGGGGTTGGGGGCTTGCTGCGCTCCACCCGGGGTCGGGGGCTTGCCGCGCTCCGCCCGGCGCTCCAGCCGGGGAGCGGGGTCGGGGGCTTGCCTCGCTCCGCCCGGCGCTCCAGCCGGGGAGCGGGGTCGGGGGCTTGCCTCGCTCCGCCCGGCGCTCCAGCTGGGGAGCGGGGTCGGGGGCTTGCCTCGCTCCGCCCGTTGCTCCAGCCAGGGGCCACAGCTGCTCCCGTCCCAGCTCAGGTGCCTCTGGACATGGCACAGCTGCCTTGGTGTCCCACTGCCAGCAGGGCCCCTGCGAGTCCCTGGTACTGCCCCCATAGAGCCGCCCGTGCACCACACCTTAGAAGTGCTCTCGCCCCACCGCAGTAACATCCCTGACTACTTTTAATGAATGCAACCGTGCAAACAGACCTCAAAGTACAACAGTCAGAACGTTTCTGGGGGGAGGCCGGGGCATAACGTTACAGGTGAGTTTACACCTGCCTCTGCCTCTTCTTGTCCACATGGGCTCCGGGATCGAGCGCGATGGCTCAGAATTGGCAGGGGCACTGACGCCCAACAAATCCAGGCCAGAGAGAGGGCCCGGTTTTTTCACACTGCTGCCAGCTTGTAAAGCAGCCCTTGGAAATAAGGGCAGCTGTTAAGATTTTCTTTTCCCTTTCGAAACTGAGCACTGCAAAAAAAAAAGAAAGAAAAGTGGACAGTGAGTGTCAGGTTTTCAACAAAGAATGGAATACAAAATATTGTTTTCACAGACGTGAAACTCGAAGGCTGTATGCCTGATTTGTCAGGAGAGCATTGCAGTGTTCAAGGAGTACAATTTGAATCGCCATTTTTCAACGGAACATCCAAATTATAGCAGCAATTTAACAACTGAGGAAAGGGCAAGAAAAGCTCCCAAATATCCACAAGGTGAGACACTCGCCACCAACTTAAAAGCTGAGCAAAATATTTGTGTGGGATAAGCTACAGTTCAGGAAGCTACTACAAAGGCAAGTTATGTTCTGGTGTTTAAAACTGCTAAACAAAATAAGCCTTTTGCTGAAGGGGAGTTTTTGAAAGAATGCATGAGTGATGTTGCTGGCATGCTGTGCCCGGAATACCAAAACACATTTGAGAACATTGGTTTGTCACGAAGAACTGGTGCTCGCCGGGTAGACGTGATTGATGAACATTTGGCTTCTGAGTTGAACAAGAAAGCACAGGGCTTTACGTTGTTTTCGTTAGCTCTCGATGACAGCACTGACATTAAGGACACAGCACAGTTACTGATCTTTGTCAGAGGAATTGACAACAAATTTGAAATCACAGAGCAACTTTTATCAGTGGAATCAATGAAAGGCGTAACTAAGGGATTGGATTTATATGAGAGGGTGTCTGGCTGCCTTGAACATCTTAAGCTCCCCTGAAGTAAACTGGCAAATGTAATCACAGATGGATCGCCAAATTTAACTGGGAAAACCATAGGACTTCTAAAAAGAATTCAGGACAAAGTAAAAGAAGACGACTGATAAAGAGGTGATTTTTCTGCATTGCATTATACATCAGGAGGCCCTCTGCAAAAATATCTTGGACATTGATCATGTTGTTCACACGGTAGTGAAAATAGTGAACTACATAAGAGCGAAGGCACTTAATCATCGGCAATTCATTTCCCTTCTTGAAGACACTGACGCCGAACACCAGGACTGACTTTATCATACAAATGTCCGCTGGCTCGGCCTAGGGAAGGTATTGCAGCAAGTGTGGGAGCTCAGAGATGAAATTTGCACTTTTCTGGAGATGCAGGGGAAAGAAAATGATTTCCCTGAATTAAAAAATTCAAACTGGGTGTGCGACCTCGCTTTAGGTGTGGAAATCTTGGCACATTTAAATGAACTTATTGTAAAGCTGCAAGGAAAGAATGTGTTTGTACACAAATTGTATTCTCCTGTGACAGCTTTCAAAGCCAAGTTAGTCTTGTTTTCAAAACAAATTAAGGACAAAGTGTTCGCTCACTTTCCAACACTGAAATACTCGGAAGTGTCGCCAGAGCAGAGAGAAAAGTACAGCAAAATTTTGAGTGACTTGCACGGAGAATTTTCTCGTCGATTCTCTGACTTTGAGAAGACAGAGAAGATACTGGAGCTGGTGTCTTGCCCACTGTCATTTGACTATGAGAAATCCCCGCAAGAATTACAACTGGAGCTCATTGATCTCCAGTGCGATTCCACCTTGAAGGAAAAGTACAGTTCAGAAAAACTGGACGAGTTTTATGCCTCCTTGAGAGAAACAAAGTTCCCAAATATCCGCAAGGTGGCATAGAAAATCCTTGTTTTGTTCGGCTCCACCTATGTGAGCGAAAAAACATTTTCCCTACTGAATTACAACAAAGCTCGCTACAGCTCCCAGTTAACTGACCAGCATCTCAGCTCGGTAGTGCGGATTTCCACAAGGAGAATGACACCAGACTTTGATGGCCTTGTAAAGAAGGGTGACCGGCTGCATTGTTCACATTAATCAAAGAGGGCGTGGAAAGGGATTACATTTGGCTTAATTATTGTAATACATTGTTATGACGGTCTATTTATAATAGTAAGTAAGGTTTTATGTTTATTTCCACTAAAATGTATCATTATTAAATAGAGTTTATTTGAATATCTCTGAATTGTTAATTTCGTGAGCGTTCATGGCCCACCATACAATTTCCGTACCCGGATGCGGCCCTCAGGCCGAAACGTTTGCCCACCCCTGTACTACAGTCATGGAACTATGTTTCTGGAAGTGTGACTAATGCAGGAACAAGCATTGAAGGCTTGCAGATGTGCGTTACTGGTCACTGTGCAGAGGCGACTACTGCAGTTACACACCATGGTTTTTGTGGCTAATACACTAGTGTCAAGGCTGATTCCCCACTCTGGCACGCCAAGTGCAGAAGATGGGGGCCCGCAAGGATTCTAAAAATTAATACTGGCCAAGGTTACAGCTTCTTTCTGACCTTGGATTGGTAAATGCTGCCACCACCCCAAGTGCAGAACCCCGTTAAGAGCCCAGGAAGGCGCACTTGGGAATTCCTTCCTGAGGGGTACCCTCAAGCCCTTTCACTCCCCCTCCAGTGAAGAACTGAGAAAGAAAACAAAGGAAATCAGCTGTTGCCACCAGCTAATTTAAACAACATGCACAAACCTCTTAGACACAAAAAATCCAATTCTGCTCTTAAAAAAGGTAAATTTTATTAATTAAAAAAAAGAAAGAAAAATACATTTGGGAACTCAAGCTATTGCTAGATTTAAAAAAAAAAACAACTACAAGGATTAAGCACCAAGAATAGCTTTACTGAGGTCCAGCTCAAAGGTTACAAGCAAAACAAAAAGGACCTGGGGTTAGCACAGAGGAATCCACAAGCCATAAAGGAATAAAAGAGATAAACCTAATCACATCTTCCTAGACATTTCCTGATCTACTTCCATATATGGGGTTTTAAATGATTAGTTTCTAGGTATGGTACTGATGGGTTTTCATACCTGGCCCAAGCTTCTTACAGCAATGCTGCTCTGTCTGTCTCTCCCCAGAGAACAACCACAGACAGACAAAAGGGGAGTTCTAGCCTTCCCTTTAGCTCTTTTGGCCAGGTGCCCACTCACTTCCTTTTACCTATGCATAGCAGTGAGACTTTTTAACCCTTTACAGGAAGAGCAATTAGAGAACAGCTACTAAGAGGGATTTTATAGCTTCTGGATGGCTGGGTGTCTATAAACGGGAGCTCCCCCTCCCCCCGTTTCATTTATCACAACTAGATATGCAGCGATGCATACTTGACTGTTTAACGAGACAGACAATCACCAAGCAGTATTCCGATTGACTGTCACTGCAGGATAAAGGCCAGTGTCTGATATACTAATCAATGTGAGTCAGTGTCTACTCCACTGAAGTGAGTGAGATCCCTCCTGGAATAAAGGGCTACTCAGTGTGAGTATGGTTATCACCAGCTCCCTCTGGAACCTGATGGTGCAGAACAGAGCTGGACTCATGGGCTTCCAGTCTGCTTAGGGTGTGATTTGAGTGTTAATAGTGTGAGAGATCACCTTCCATTCTACACCTTTGCAAGGCAGCTAAGATAAAGCAGGAAACTCTATCAATTCCTGGGACCGAACCCTGAGGCATAACTCTCTCTTCACATCGTTTTCATGCCAGCGTATTTCCATTGAAGTCCACTGACTTCAGTGGGGCTGCTCCTATTTTAGAACAGGGTGAGAGGAGGATCGGGCCCGTGATTGACCGAAGGGCTCTCGTGTGAGCCTTTGGAAGTGGAATTTGCCCCCCCCCCTGTGGCAGTCTAATCTAAACCCCAGTCTAGCGGCCTCGAGAGAACAATTTAGGCCTTGATGCTGCATGATGATCGGCCTGGGTCGACTTTTACACCTGCACTGTCATAAAGGAGAAAGAGGGCACTTACTGAAGTGAATTTGTCCCCTCCCTCGGTTGCCTTCTCAGATCTACACTCACCCTCCCTCCTTCCCTCCACTATGGGAACATAGCCGGAGTTGGAGAGGTCCTCGGTGGAGGGATGGAGGTTTTTATGGAATGCCGGAAGAGCGGGGAACGTGAGCATTCCCCCAACTGCTACCCGATTTGAAATGATTCAGCCCCACATTGCAGGGTGCATAGTGGCACAACGAGGAGCTGAAGACTCAAGTGCATTCTGAAAGCTAACGCTGCTTTAGTTAGCGCCTCTTTATGCACCCTCCCCGGTCCCAGGATGGAAAATCAACTACCTAGTCACCCTGGAGACAGTCACTGCACCCTTAGTGAAAATTTGATGCAAAAAAGGCTTCATTTAAAACTCTAGTTTTTCACGGCTGCTGTAATAATTGTTTAAAGTGACGAGCTTTCAGAAAACAGCCCTTCCAAGCTCATTGATTGTTTCTTGCCTGCAGATAATCCTGAGTTAGGACTTTCATTGATTTATGTCAGGTTTAAAAGCCTGCTTCTCTTGAGTTATTCCAATACATTTCAGGCCAAGCAATTCATTCGTTTTTTTTTAAAACCCTATGTAATGTATAGGAGATTTCCAGTGCTCCACACAGGGGCTTAGCAATGAATCTCGTTGAAATATGTTTTAATTCCAGCACATTTCACATATCAAATTGTTCTGGCATTAGCAGCTGTAGTAGCCAAGTGAAGTTAAATATATTCGAGTCTGCCTTATACGTTGATGTGTCAGAAACCTTTTGTCTCTTTGGCAGCATTTAGCTGTCTGCTATGAAAGTCCTACTTCAACGTGGTCAGACATTCTCCATGAGCCTTTATGGTGCTTTTAGACATAAGCTTTATACAGTGTGGCAATGCAAGAAATAATGGGTTAATTATTTCACATATACGCCTGGTCTAAGTTGAAATACATACGACTAACACTTTGCCTGTTGGCTAAAAATGCCTATAATAAATGAAAGGGGATAGATTGGTGCAACTCATTACAGCCTGCGTCTGAAATTAGTTAGCTCGAAAACAGAATTACTGCTGGCTTAGGTTAGACTGATTTTCTGACCTCCATCGCTACTTGGAAATGCTTCTTTTGTTTTATAAAAGCTGAGGGTGCTATTTTCAAAGGTGGGTGCCTAATGTTTGGCACCTCAGATCCATATTTAGGCACTTAAATGAGTTTGGATTACAGATGACAAATTTCAGGCGCTCAAGTTTGAAAATGCTGACTCCGCGTTTGACTAAGGACATCTTAACTGTGTGCTTCATGATTGGTCAGGCCTTAGATAGCTATTCATCAACATTGTCAGACCTGATGGGAAGAGTAAGACTGTCTCTAGGACTACATCATAGTCCATGAGTTCTCAGCCTGCTACGCTCAACCCCCATGCCCTTCCCATATTGCCACAGAGGAAGGGGTCCCTGCTAGATGGGAGCGGTGTTCCCAGAGGAGACTCTTGCTATGGGAAAGGAGATTTCAGTACAGGTCTGTCTCATCTTACGCGGGGGTTCCGTTCCGCGGTTAGCATGTAAAATGAAAACTGCGTATAGTCAAAATTACATTGAGTTTAATGGTGGGCAGAATCGCCCGCTCTACAGGTACAGTATTAAAATTGTTATTTTTCTCTTTTTTGTTTTTTTTTGTTTGTTTTTGCCGACCGCGTAAAGCTGAAATCGCGCATGTATAAGACCTGTATAGAAAAGGTGGAAGGACACCATGATGATTCTCTTGGAAAAGACTATTACATTTCCCATGATGCATCAGAAGAACCAGGATTTGGAAGTATGGTTTCAAGTATCAGAGGGGTAGCCATGTTAGTCTGGATCTGTAAAAAGCAACAAAGAGTCCTGTGGCACTTTATAGACTAACAGACATATTGGAGCATAAGCTTTCATGGGTCAATACCCACTTCATCAGACGCATGTAGTGGAAATTTCCAGAGTCGGGTATAAATATGCAGGCAAGAATCAGTCTAGAGATAACGAGGTTAGTTCAATCAGGGAGGATGAGGCCCTCTTCTAGCAGTTGAGGTGTGAACACCAATGGAGGAGAAACTGCTTTTGTAGTTGGCTAGCCATTCACAGTCTTTGTTTAATCCTGAGCTGATGGTGTCAAATTTGCAAATGAACTGGAGCTCAGCAGTTTCTCTTTGGAGTCTGGTCCTGAAGTTTGTTTGCTGTAAGATGGCTACCTTTAAATCTGCTATTGTGTGGCCAGGGAGGTTGAAGTGTTCTCCTACAGGTTTTTGTAGATTGCCATTCCTGATATCTGACTTGTGTCTATTTATCCTCTTGCGTAGTGACTGTCCAGTTTGGCCAATGTACATGGCAGAGGGGCATTGCTGGCACATGATGGCATATATAACATTGGTGGGATGTGCAGGTGAATAAACCGGAAGTATGGTTGGTGTCCTTCCACAAAGGTGAGATTAGTCTGCACAATGTCATAACAATTAAAAAAGCGACAGCAGGATAGAGGCAGCGTGGCTCTACTCCTGCTGCTCCTTACCATGCTTAAAATGTGAAGAGCTATTTCCTCTTTGTTCAAATACTAATCAGATCACTATGTGGAATACGGTGCCGGTTCTGCGGTAAACACCTACTGCTCATCCCAAAGTAAATCCATAAGCATGCCACAGATCCATTGCCATTGTTTGTACCTCCCCAGCTTGCCATGGTCAAGGAAGGGGAACAGGCTGCATGAGCTGGTGCCAGAAAGGAGAACAAGACAATGATCTTGCCCTTATCAGCCTGACCAGTGGGGATCACCCTGGTGGGGTACATGGAGAGGGAAGCTCCTATAATGTCCCCTTACATAATCCACATGGACACATAAGCAGAGGAGATGAGGGACATTATTCCTGGAGGTTTCATCACATGACATAACCTTTTAATTAAAGATTCATCTTTAATTCCTGGAGGCTCCAGGACAATCCTGGTGGGTTGGGAACTCTAATCAGAGAGTGTTACTTACCTCCAAACAGTGAATCCCACAGCGTTCTACCATTTCCCGCAGGAATCCTTTTTGGGGTCCCTTATTCTGGCTCTTTGTCACATATTGCATCCCATATATGGGCAGTGGGAGTATAGGAGGTGTGGAAATCTCTCATGCCACTGGATACCACTGCTGATATCTTCTTCTTCCTGTTCTGGTGTCTTGCTGCAGCAGGAGTACTCACATATGCATTCCTTTACACATATGGTGACAGGTGATCTGTTGAACCCACGTACCTTCCCAGGTGTCCACATAAGAAGGGCAATGAATCTGTCAGCTTTTGCCTCAAGGGAGCCGGGTTGAATTTCACCATACATGCAAGCTGGGCAGTCCTAGATATCGCGGCCTGTCACAGGGTCCACACATGGCTAGGGCACCTCCACCCGGCCGCTCTGGGGATTAGCGCCTTTCAGAGCCAATGCCCCCTTCTGCCGCTTGTTCGCACACCCTGCCGCCTCTTTCTCTAGCTGGGACTCAGAGCACTGTCTCTTTGTGGCTTGGCCCTCTGGCCAGGTCACTATATTCCTCCCCTTCTGGGGTAGCAAAGTCCTATGGGACAACCTCCCCAGGGAATCTTCTGCTCCACTGCCTAGTCTGTGCCACCTCCCCAGTGGCTGGGCCTGCCCTCCACTGCAGGTTCTAGTGCAGGGCCGTTTGCGTTCTCCCAGATCCTGTTGCTTTTTCCCTTCTAGTTCCCCCCTCTCTGGGATTACCAGTCCAAAACTCCTTCCCCCCCCCCCAGGGAGTAACTGCAGGTTACTTCACTCCATAGCCCCCAAACATGCCTCCTTTCCCCCAGGGAGTGATGGCAGGCTACTTCCCCTGCAGCCCCTTTCTGCTGCCAGCTTCCTGGCTTTAGATCAGCCCTGCCTGTTCCTTCTGAGCTAGGCTCCATCAATCAGTCTTTCAACCCCTGGCTCTTGCCCAGGTGCAGCCTATCAGGTTATTTAACCTAATTTAACCTGTTCTGCCTATTGTGGGGTGGACACCCCATCACATGGCTCTTTGTCTGTGGTGGTCTTGAGAGGATATTGTTCCTCTAGTCTACTTGGAGTCTCATACTACGCCCTTCACTGCAAGGGCCACTGCATGGCATCAGGGAGCTGTAGAAAGCCACTTCTTGCGGCTACTGGCTGACAGGGTTTGCTTTCTAGGGAAACCCCGGAACTCAGGCCCATTGGGAAATTGCAAGCAGCAAAGGCTGTCTTTCAAAATTGTTACACATTGTGTTTCACACAGCTGCTGATTGGCTCCTGCACAACTACCGGGAATGCAAGCAAACCCTGATTTGCACATGCTTGTGGGTATTTGTGCACACAAATTGAGATCTGTGTGTGCACTCTGGAATTTGCCTACACATGAACTGCACACACATAAAATGTGTGTGCAGAGCTGTGCTCCCAGGTTTGAAAAGTCAGCTGTTGGCTCTTTCGAATTGGCTCAGAGCAAGCATCGGAAAAACTCATCCAAATGGCTTTCATTGTTTATCCCGACCACATGGGGAAGGCCCAGCCACTCAGTGAACCGGAATAAATAGCGTGTGATGTCCAAGAAATGACCAATTAATAGTAACCTTATCCCAGGCTTCCCAATTGTGCAAATAAATAATAATAACTAAAAAATAAAATTAAAAGGTAGCATCCAACTTCAATAAGCATTTAGTTGACAAGAAATATTTTATACAAAACTTTGTGTCAGAAACTTGACAACACAAAAGCAGATACCTATTTTATGTTTCCAATATCATTTTAAATATTGTGCCCAAATTTATTTTAGAAAGGGATGTGGAGAAAGGGACGGAAGACAATGAAGAAGAGCAAGAAGGTTTCTACATTTATCCAGAAATAGCATGCCTTATTAGAATGAATTTTGGGGTGTAATAAATTATATAACTTCCTGCAAAAACTCAAAAGTGCACAGTTCTAGCGTTTGGCGTTGTCATAGCAATACCTTAGTTACTCCATCATTGTACAGATGACAACATTGCCTTGTTTTCTAATGTTAAGATTGTGACAGCTGATCCAAAAATTTTGTTTTCATCTACTTTTTTCCACATAAAATTTCATTTTTCAGTGGAAATTCACATAATGAAAATTTTCAGTCAAAACCCAAAATATTTTGTCCAAAAAACTGTTTTGATGTGGAAATACTGTTGCAATGCCTCATGGGAGTTGTAGTTCAGGTGCCTCAAGCTCCCCCTCACCTCTAAAAGCTAGGCTCCCTGGACAGACTACATCTTCTATGAGGCACCAAGGTTCTTCCTCTTGGAGAAGGGAGCTGGTGTATCATGGGAGTTCCTAGCCATGGTGCAGGGGAAACGTCGCCTGGCAGAGGAGCCCATAGAAGAGAATGGGAACATGAGGCAATGAAAATACAGCTCCCGGAAGGCACCCCAACAGCCTTTCCAAATCAACATATTTCAAATTTCAGCTGAAATATTTTGGCTTTCAGGCAGTACTTTTTGTAAAACAATTTGTTTAATCTAAAACCCACTCATCTGTCAAGAAACAGTTTGGATGGAAATTTTTCAGCCAGCCCCCGTCACTGCCATGACTCAATTTTGCCTCGTTTTTAAATGGCTTTTCTAACAGCCTGGTATATAGCCCAGTGAAGTCAATGGAAAGACTCCCATTGACTTCATTGGCCTCACAGTGGGCCCTGTGCCTACAGAAAGTACCAAAGGAAAAAAAGTCAGAGAATGTAAGAAAAATACCCTCTGGCAGATCCTGAGCGGATCGTCTTTCCTGTGTTTTCTATTACAAACTGCCACACAGGAGGGAGTGGAAGGTTAATTGCATACTGTGAGTTTCACACGGTATTGAAAAGGCCTGAAGTATTTTCTGTGGTGTTACTTCTGGTCTATTATTTACACTGAGAACTGCAGAATCAAGCCAGTGGGTATGGGCTTTTATTTTATGCTACATGCCGTGTACCCCTGTGATGCTCTCTTTCTGTCACACTCACCATGCTATGCTTACGGGCCTTTGCAGTGTTTCTATTCCAAGGCTTCCGGACGAAATGAAATGAAGTCAGCAGATGATCTGACTGATGCGCGCACACACAGAGACCACATTAGGGCGCTGGATAAACGTGCATGGGTAATAAATGCTATGTTGCTACAGCGGAATTATAAACACCTTTAAAGCAGCACGTTCCCCCCTTGAATTCCACATGCTCCTGGTGCTAGCTGGAAGTACTGTTATTGAGTTTTGTCTCTGATTTGGCTATGGCAATCTGTAATCAATGGCTGTTCACAGCAACATGCAGAGATGTGATTTTTAGTTAATGTGATGGTGATGACTGGAAAGGAGCGTGGAGGCTCTTCAGCTTGTGAAGTAGAGATGGAAAACTGCTGGCTGCAGGAGAAAGCCCTGCTACAGGTCAGGAGGTGAAGGTAACGTGCCGACACTACGCGTCCATGTCTAGCACTACAGCTGAATTACCTTGGGTGCAACTGGTAGCCTGGCTGCACACCTGTGCAAGGGAGTGAGGGTTTGTAAGAAATCCCCTTATTGTCCGACACAGACTGCCTGTATTGCCAGTGTGCGTCAGGGCAGGGCAGCCACCTACAGGGCACACAAGTGGGCAGGGAGCGGGCAGGCAGCAGGGGATCACAGTTCATTTCCCTCCCTATTCTCAGGCAGCGCTACCACCCTGTCTCTTACTCAAATGCTGATCTAGGCTCAGCATGATTTCACTGCAAGTCTCGTGATATTTGGTGTTCTTTGTGAACCCCCAGCTCCTGGAATCATATGAATATGGGAGAATCTCAAATTTTATGTTTTTTAAGTAAGTTTCTAGCCATCGTGGCTGCAGAGACAAGTTGGAAATGGGAAGCAGGTACACCTTAAAGGCTCAATAAACAAAAGGCAAGTAAAAAGAACCCCAACTTTATTATTTGAAAAGTAATCTCATGATTGTGGGGTGTGTGACTCATGATTTTTGAATGCTTGGCGTTGGCAGTACTGATTCAGCCCCCATGTATCCCTGCTGCATTTCTGAATCATGGGACTGGCAACATCAAGTGTTTAAAAATCATGAGTCAGGCCCTAAAAAAATAAAAACATGGCATTGGCTTACAAATAATGAGATTTTTAAAAAATTAACTAATACATTTGGAGTTTGTCTTTGGGGTTGAAATTTTCAATCTTTTCTCAGCAACCACAAAGGCTAGAGTCTCATGCAATCACAAGACTCCCGAAGCTGGGGCTTTAAGAAAAAATACCAAATATCACAAGAGCCATGATAAAATCATAGAATCATAGGGCATCAGGGAGCTGTAGATCATAGGGCATTTATTCCAGTTCCCTGCACTCATAGGCGCCAACTTTCTCCGGCGCCGGTGGGTGCCCGCGCCCCACCGCCCCTTTCCCCGATCCTGGCCCCACCCCGACTCCACCCCATCCCCACCCCCATTCCAACCCCATCCCCAAAGTCCCCACCCTGCCCCTATTGGATCCCTTCCCCAAATCTCCGCCCTGGCCCTGCCTCTTCCCCCAGCGTGTCGTGTTCCCATCTTTCCCCCTCCCTCCCTGCCCCGCAAATCAGCTGTGTCGTAGTGCAAGCGCTGGGAGGGAGGGGGGAGAAGCAGGACGCAGTGGCGTGCTTGCGGAGGAGGCAGAGGTGAGCTGGAGCAGGGGGTGAGGCAGGGCCACGGGGAGTGGCCGGTGGGTGCTGAGCACCCACCAATTTTTTTCCATGGGTGCTCCAGCCCCAGAGCACCCACAGAGTCGGCGCCTATGTCTGCACTCGTGGCAGGACGAAGTATTATCTAGACCATCCCTGACAGATGTTTGTCTAACCTGCTCTTAATAATCTCCAATGATGGAGATTCTACTGCCTCCCTAGGTAATTTATTCCAGTTCTTAACCACCCTCAGAGAAGTTTTTCCTAATCCAACCTAAACCGCCTTTGCTGCAATTTAAGGCCATTGCTTCTTGTCCTATCCTCAGAGGTTAAAGGGAACATTTTTACTCCCTCCTCCTTGTAACAACCTCTTATGTACTTGAAAACTGTTATCATGTCCCCTGTGTGTCTTGTCTTCTCCAGACTAAACAAACCCAATTTTTTCAATCTTCCCTCATAGGTCATGTTTTCTAGACCTTTAATCATTTTTGTTGCTCTTCTTTGGACTTTCTCCAATTTGTCCACATCTTTCCTGAAATGTGGCGCCCAGAACTGGACACAATACTCCAGTTGAGGCCTAATCAGCACTGAGCAGAGCGGAAGAATTACTTCTCATGTCTTGCTTACAACACTCCTGCTAATGCATCCCAGAATGATGTTCGCCTTTTTTGCAACAGCGTTACACTGCTGACTCATATTGAGCTTGTGGTCCATTATGACCCCCAGATCCCTTTCTGCAGTACTCCTTCCTAGGCAGTCATTTTCCATTTGCGTATCTTAAATCGACACACCCCCCCTTAGTGTAGACCTAGCCTGAGTTACACCAATGGAGTCTGTTACATTTTCTCTCTCTGTTGTCAACACTGCTACCAGATTTGCCTCCATTCCACATGTCCATATTCTATCCAGTTTGTACCACATTTGGGGCTGCGGTAATTTTCTCTACCTACTCCTTTCCATCTGTACTGAAATCGTCAGACTAACTGGACCATACAGAAAGCAACTCCGGCAGAGAGTGTTAGAACAGAGTGGAAGCAAGAAGCAATTTTGCCTGCTAAAGGCAGTCCATCATGTAGCCTTCCTCCCAATTTCACAAACATATTTTTTCCTCACTCTGGGTTCAGAGTTTCATGTTGTAAAGGGTGATGAAGGGACAGGTTTCAACTGGATGACCTTGAAATAAATGACTTTTGTAAAGTCAGTGAGAACTGGTAACAGAACTTTCCTTTGAATTATACTAAAGTTCTTCCCTGGTTTGCTTTGTTTTTCTTTCCATTTAGGTCTTGCTAACAGTCTCTTTCTCTCTACCCACATCCTCAAGTCTCACCATAATTTTCTGTGAAATTCTAGCAATAGTTAAGATGGAACTGGGCAAAAAGAAGAAGAAAGGGAGCAGGGGGGAAGAGAGAGAGAGCATCATAAGACTTAGCTTTTCCCTGTGACACCACAGGATGAGAGATAGTCTGACTCTCCATTTTGGGAAAGAGTATTTCCATCAGAAGAACAAGGTGACATAGCCTTTCATAAGGAGGACGATCTAAGGGCTGGTCTTCACTACAGGGAGATTGATGCTGCTGCAATAGATGCAGCGGGTGTCAATTTAGCGGGTCTAGCAAAGACCCACTAAATCGACGGCAGAGCACTCTCTGGTCGGCTCTGGTACTCCACCTCCCCGAGTAAGGGAAGTCAACTGGAGAGCGTCTCCCATCAACGCAGCGCAGTGAAGACACCAGGGTAAGTCGACCTAAGCTATGTATTCACATTGCTGGAATAGCGTAATTTAGGTCGACTTGCCCCAGTAGTGAAAACAAGCACATAGATGGTGGGATGTGGTCAGCATTCAGCACCAGCCAGAGAACTGAATGTAAATCAACCTTATTTTCCATTAACATTGTGCCTTTAGGGTCAGATTTTCAGAAGTCGGCTCCATTTTCTGCTTGCAAGTGGTGGAAATGAGACTTGTGCATGCAAACTTGTAGCTGCGATTCAAGCCATTTAGATGTCCAAATACCAGATTAGCTAGCACTCTTAAGTAGCTGGGACCTAAATGGTAAAGTCATACATTGCACCAGAAATGGTGGAAGGCTAAAACCAGGCTGAAGGTCAGGCCCTTATTTATTTATTTACATGTGTCACCCCAAATCATATGTCAGTCTCAATTTAGTATCTGAATACTATGGAGACAGGAAACTTGGAAATTCATGTGATAAGACTCATAATTCCACCTTTGCTAGTATACAATACCAACTACCACAAGCAGCTACATAGCCTCATATACAGCATGCAAAGTCCGTAACTAAACTATATATATGTCCTTATCAAACATGTTTTTTTTTAAAGTCATTAGCTTTCACATAAAGGGAGTGCACTGATAATTGTTAGAAACTGAGACTTGTTTTATGCCGGCTGTATACAGTGTTGCCAACTCTCTCAATTTTACCCCAACTATCACGACATCTGATGTTTTTCTTAAAGCCCCAGCTGCTGGAATCTTGAGATGACATGAGAATCTCAGCTTCCATTTTAAAAAAGAAACTTCTAGCTATCACAGTGGTGGAGCAAGCTTGAAAAGATGACCCCTAGAGGATCTAAACCCAGAAGGTAAATAAAAAGAACCCAAAATTATTATTTTTAAAAAATAAGTCATTTTTAAGCCAATCTCATGATTTTGGGGAACCTGACTTAAGATGTTTGGAAACTCAGGGTTGGAAATACTATTATTATGGGCTAAATTGTGCCAAGGATTTCTAGGTTGAATTTGTCATTGGACAAAATGGGTAGGCTGTGTTCTTCTTATTAAGACACGGCTTGTATTCATCACTTACATTCCTTTTATTTAAACATTGCGTGGCTAACTTATCAACAACCAGAGACCTTTGCTAGCTGCAGCCCATGCCGCCCTGAATGCCGGAGTCCAGAGTCCCACCCTCTGAGATGGAGTGTGACCTTTGGCCTCTGCAGCCACACCCACATCCTTACCGACCAATCACAGCTGCTCCGCCTCTCCCCTGTTTCCCCACCCACTTGCATCACAAGTGGGAGTAGATGCAACTAGCCTTTGCTCTTCACTCATGATGGAGCTGTTGACACTCACCTCCCGTCAGCCCAGCCTCTATACTCCACTGGTTAAATTTCAAACAGGGCATGTTTGTGTGTTCTCCTATGCGGCCCCAATTGGGAGATGCTCCCCAAAAATATCCACAAAAGCTACCTCATTTATCCATCTTCAGAAGCAGAAGGGCTGCCCTCTCCCTTTCCCCTGAGCATGGAAGAGTAGAGGTTGTGCCAATCTAGCTCTTAAAAAACAACAACAGTGATATGGATATTTACAAATCAGAACATTTGTGGCAGGGAAGTTTTAGCATCTCCAGTGGTGTATAACTGTGTGCAGGTCCACCACTGCCTTCTTGTCTCAAATGAGGAAAAAGGCTGCATTTATTTCGTACATATCTGGGGGGGGAGGGTTTGAGGACAGCACATTTTCCTGCCTTGCTATATATTCCATGACTGTGGAATAAAAAATAATTTGCTGTTCGTCAACCGAAGTTGTCTTTCTCTCTCTCTCTCCCTCCCCCTGCCCCCCACCATTGATTAATTCTGAATAATCAATTGACATTTGGCACGGTCTTATTTATAATAATTCAAGTCAGCAGCAACGTAATTTAGAAACTGGCTACTAGGTATGTGCTGGTAATGAATCGAATCCATGTATAATTCAAATTCTTAGACTAAAAAATTACATTTAAATAATGTTAAGGTGGTGACAACCTGACAAAAGCCAGCAAATGCGATAAAAAAAACGTCTGCTCCCTCTTGCGGCTGAGGAGACATGATGCGATGAGCTGGGATCAATACTTGCTGGCTTATGAGTGCTTGCATTGCAGTCTCTGCATCTCACATGCACAGCACCCTCAGATGTGCGGGTGTGCGATACTATCTTTGGGTTGGACTGTAATATTAAGCATAACTCTGAGCTAAGGCAGGAGTATGAATTTCTCCACTCCAGCTCCAGGAAGTACTGTGCCTTAGAGACACTCTTCTGACTCACAGTTCCTCACTTCCTTTCTCCTCACTCCAAGTGCTGGAGGGCAGTAATTTGCAATTCCCATTTATTAGCAGCAAATGCCAGTAGTTCCACACCGTTAAGCTCGGCCCATTGCCCGCCATCCCTGACCACTCCCCACCTACTGGCTCTGAAGAAGAGGGAAATGGTTGCACACCACCTGCTATCTCCTACCTCCTCAGACCCCAGGCCCAGATAGCCCAGAGAAGGGACTCAGAATCAGCCTCATGTTCCAGTCTTTCCCATTGGGAGCCATGCGCATTCATCCATGGAGAATATTTTTCAGGTATTTAAAAGGGTGTCATAAGGAGGAGGGAGAAAACTTGTTCATCTTAGCCTCTAAGGATAGAACAACAAGCAATGGGCTTAAACTGCAGCAAGGGAGGTCTAGGTTGGACATTAGGAAAAAGTTCCTAACTGTCAGGGTGGTTAAACACTGGAATAAATTGCCTAGGGAGGTTGTGGAATCTCCATCTCTGGAGATATTTAAGAGTAGGTTAGATAAATGTCTATCAGGGGTGGTCTAGACAGTATTTGGTCCTGCCATGTGGGCAGAGGACTGGACTCGATGACCTCTCGAGGTCCCTTCCAGTCCTAGAATCTATGAATCTATGAATATTTGTCCCCTAGTGTTAAATTTGTGAACACAATTGGTTTCAGATGTGGATGCAGGGGAAATTATAGTGATCTTTTACGACACCTAAAAAACCCCCAATTTATAGCTGGTTGTAAAATCATGTGCCCCAACATTTCCTCCAGAAGCTGCCTTCCTCTCGCATGCACATTCACTTTGTCTTGTGCAAGCCCATTTCCGACGCAGCTATTCACGCATTTTAATGGGGCCATATTGATCTGATGTTAAGGAGTGGATTTTCATTTTTACCCAGCAGATCGTTCTGCCTGGTAAGGAGCCCATACAGTTTAGTGTGTAAATCTCGCCCACTTTTCTGGCTTACTGAGCTGATACAGGAGTTATGGCATGTTTATCCAGCTGCCGCGTACAAGCAAGAAGGGCTGCAGTCCTCAGAAATTCTCCTCCGGAGCTTCTGCTAGCTTGGAAGCTGCCTGGAGTTGTGACCTGTGGTGACTACGGAAGCGCATCCTCTTTCCCATTATGCATCTGTGATGGGCCATGCCCCCATTCACGGACAGCAAGCCGAACAAGTGTCCCTGCACTCAGGCAGTGCCGGTCAGGCGCACCTGCAGAGCATGCACTACTTGGAGAAGGGGAGCTTAAAACAATGAAGCTAACCACAGGGGAGGAGTCTGCCCAAGAGAAGAGGCTGCTAGAGAACTCAGTCACCAGAGGAGCCCAGCCCAAGGCACTGACCAGCCTTCCCTTCTCCTCCCCCTGTTTAGGGCAGACACTGAAGCCCGGAGAGGGGCTCTGGATCGCTGCTCTCCGTCCGTGCCCTGTAGCTGGACCTGAGGAGCAGCACCAGGGACTGGAGGTCAGTGGAGTCAGAAAGGACCCCAGGACTGAGCTGACCCCCACAGGGAACAGGGAACTGCCCCAGGAGTGGGGGTTCTGGAGGGGAACCAGGCACGAGTTGTAAAAAGATGACAGACAAGCCCAGGCAACAAGCCGGCTGACTACAGCATCCTGTGCCACCCCACATCCTGGGATGGAGTCCCAGGCCAAGCTGATTGGCCCCCACAGAATCGTGCTCCAGAAGCGGCCTGGGAATTGTGGGCAATTCCATCGTGAGCATCTAATGGCTGATGTGATGCTGCTCAAGTGGACACAGCAAAGCACACGCAGAGCCTAGGATGAAATCGATTGTGAGTCAAAGCAGTGACTCTGAAAAAGACTGGGAAGGAGAGGTGCATAATCAGCTGAACGTGAGATCTCAGAGCAACGCTGTGACCAAAAGAGCTAATGCAATCCTGGGATGCAAAACCAGGGGAATCTCAAACAGGGGTGCAGAAGTTACTTTACTTGTGCATTTGGCACTGGTGTGACTGCTGCAGGAATCCCGTGTCCAGCTCTGGTGCCCACAATTCAAGAAGGATGTTGATAAATTGAAGAGGGTTCAGAGAAGAGCCATGAGAATGATTAAAGGATTAGAAAACCTGCCTTATAGTGACAGAATCCAGGAGCTCAATCTATTTAGCTTACCAAAGAGACGGTTAAGGGGTGACTTCATCACAGTCTGTAAGTATGTACACGGGGAACCAATATTTAATATTGGTCTCTTCAGCCTAGCAGAGAAAGGTATTACATGATCCAATGGCTGGAAGTTGAAGCTAGATAAATTCAGACTGGAAATAAGGTGTAAATGTTTAAAGGTCAGAGTAATTAACCATTGGATCAATTTACCAAGGGTCATGGTGGATTCTTCATCACTGGCCATTTTTAAATCAGGATGGGATGGTTTTCTAAAAGATCTGCTCTAGGAATTATTTGGGGGAAATTCTATGGTTCTCTGGCCTGTGTTATACAGGAGCTCAGACTCAGTTATCTCAATGGTCCCTGCTGGCCTTGGAATCTATGAATCTAGAGCATTGTAAATAATAGATTTTGTGGCAATTCCAAAAAATTGAAGGCTGTGGGGCAGGTCAACCCAAATATGAAATGTTTGAAAATTTTTGACAACTCAAAGTAAAAAGAAAATTTGTTTGGGGGTCAAATAAAACATCCTGTTTTGATTTCAAGCTCTTTGCCTTGAACTGTTTTGGTCAATCCAAATCTGCATTTTTCCCCGGAAAAAAAGCTTTTATCAAAAAATCCTCCCCTAGTTCTACTTGTGAGGACCCTGATTAGAAGTGACACTGGTCACTGGTCTACAACTGGCAGTTAAATATTAATCCTTGTTAAAAACTGTTTATATAGAAAGAAAGGTGGAGTGAAGGTGTGAGGATAAATGCATTGTTTCTTTAAATCTGTAGCAAGAATTGGGGACAGGGGAAAGTTGCCAGGCAGAAGCCAACGACAGCTGAGGAACTTTAAGGATAATTGTGTTTATTTTATACAAATAAAGTTCCTTGTTCGGTGTTAGAAGAAATTGACTGATTCTTTGTCATTGTCACATGACCGACTCTTACAGAATGTATATTCTCTCTTTGTTGCACTTTGGTGAACATTAAGCCTCCAGATACACAGGCAATGCACTGCTGTAGGCCCGACTGGCCCTGCACTCAGCTTTAGTGCCCGGCTCAGAGTTGGTGAAGGCATGATTCCAACATGGAGGGTCAAGGTCCACTTCTATTGCCAGACAAACATTATAGTTCACCTATTTTTGCTTTTAAACGTCTCGCATTTGCACATAAACATTTACAGGGTTTGTGGTGTGTAGTTTCAAGGAATAGGGTAGTGTCCCTTTAAATAGCTTGTGAGTCCTCTAGTGGTGCTCACCATGCTCTGTGATTTAGAAGCCACCAGAACCCAACCACAGGGGCAGTGTGTATGTAGCTAGGTCTCTTGTGTTGTATATATTCTGTAAATACAGTTATTTGGAACCTGTCTGGTTCCTTCAGGTCATATGTGCTGTGTAAAGAGCAAAAGGTACATGTGAACCAATGGATTCTCACCAGTTCCAGCGAGTTTGGCAAATGATCACTGAGGTGTCTTGGCCCTTTGGCTAAGCCCCAAATCCCACAGCTCTAAATGTCACCCAGGCATTGCCTGGTGGGCCAGGATGACCTGACTACCTCAGACACAGTGGGGTGAGAAAGGACACCAGAGAGAATGTAGTAGTACTTATAAAAGGGGTGCATCAGTAATTAGTCTGTCATCATCTACCCCCAAAGTATTTAGTCCCATTTCCCTTGAGTTCTCGTACTTCTCAGGCAAGTCCAAAGTTTCCTACGGAAGCAGGTACCAACCTGTGCCCAACTCTCCCCGAATTCAGTACCTTTTTCCCAAGGTGACTGCCACTCCTCCTACTGCTTTCTGGAACAGTTTTTCCCCTTGGCACTTCTGGGTGTGGGTCTTCGTATTCCCATTCCCTCTCCAGGATGACCTAGGTCTGGCTTATATAGATCCCAGCCCCCTCCCACTCCCAGCAGCTCTGAAAGGAGTGGTTAATTGGAATCAGGTGTTTGGGTATTTTGTTTTTCTCCCCACATTGTGTTTTGGGACTTGGGAGGGTTCGCCAAGTGCCTATTTTTCTTTAATTCCTCCATCTGACCCCTTTCTAATGGAGCAAAATTTTCTTCTGTGACCTTTCTCTTTGCTGCCCCAGTTCATTTGTATTTTGTTTCCTACTCATAACCAGACACAGCGACACCTTTGCATCTCATGATTTCACCTAGTAGTCTGATATAGATACTGCCTAGGAAAAAGGGAAAGAAATGAGTCACGCGGGACTGAGATGGACAGTTGCCCATCACAATGGGCGTGGAGTGATTGCGACTCAATTGACCACTTCTACATCATGCAGCTAGGCCAGCAATCCTTGGTGGTCAATTGTAGCTGACTTTATTCGTGGGAGAGCACTAGCCCATGCCAGACTTGCCAACTATTGGAATGATTTTCAGGTAGTTAAACACATTGGTATTAATGGCAGAAAATGTTCCTCTACATGATTATTTGTTTACCCTAAACCCATTCCAACAAACTATTATTTCTCTAAACTGAAACCACAGGGGGTGCTAAAAAACAGGCACAATATGTTTTAGTGGGACTAAATATCTAACAGTTCATTAAACCTGTCACGCAGCAGCACCAGAGAAATGCAACAGCCTGTCTCAGCAGAAGCGATCCCTTCCAGCAATGTAAGCAAAGGGTCCTGAGTCTTACAGGGCAGCTGTGGCTGTCCAGCCAATGTCATCAGTGCTCAAAAGACCAGGCGGTTACAATGAGTTCAGATAGGTACCCAAAGATATGGATGCTTCTCTACAGCTTGGCTGAACCTTGGGAGCTTGCAAAATTTGGCTTATACGTGCACAAGAACAATTTTTGGTGAGGTTTTCAGAACTTCCAACTTCTAGCCAGTCCAGAAAAAAGGCAAGAAAGTAATCAAGGTCTCACTGCTGAAACCAAGATATACAAAAATAGGAGCCCAAAGCTAGGCTCCTAGGTCCAGATCCTCAAAGGTATTTAAGTGTCTAACTGCCATTGATTTCAGTGGGAATTAGGTGCCTAAACACCTATAAAGGTCTGGGACCTAAATCTTATTTAGGCTCCCAAATAAGGGACCTGACTTTCAAAAGTGCTTCACATCCAGTAACTCCCACTGAAGGCAGTGGTGCTTAGCACTTTTGAAAAGCCATGTTACTTACACAGGTTCCAAAATATGGGCCGAGGAGCTACTCTTAAGCTCCTAGGGTGAGATTTTTCAAACCCATGTAGGGGATTTGAATACTCACTTCCCACAGGGACTGGGCATCCAAATCCCTTAGGCAGCTGTGAAAAGCCCAGCCCTATTTTTGAAAATCTTGGCCTGAAGGTCTAAGATTCTGGGAGGGCCCAAACCTATGAGGAGCTGATTGAGACAGCCAGCGTCTTGGCCCAGACCTGGAGTCCTCCAGAGCTAAAAGCACCAGTCTCTAAATCATGAGCTAAAGAGCTGGGTTCTCTAGGCAGGGCGGTAACAGGCTCTCATCCTCTGTTGACAGGGCTCAGAGGGCGACACAATATACATTGACCAGTCGATTATACTCACGTCCTCGATTTCAGCTAAGGGCTTATTCCTGAGCCCTCTTGCTCAGTAGGGCTACATTACACATGGCCTGCAGCAGTGGGCCCATTGTCAATGAGATCTGAGCCAGTATCTCTTAGGCTATGCTCAACATCTTAGAGGACCAGGCCCTGGAGGGTTAGTTCATCACATAAACCCAGATTGACGTTTGATTTTCAGACCCACAATACTGCGAGCTTCCTAATTGCCTTATTAAGACGAGCTAGGTAGATGAATGCATTAATGAATTATTATTTAACTTCAGGATCACCCCAGAGTTTGGTTTAAGGCAGGCCTGCACTGTAATGTACCTTATTCATATCGCCACAAAAATGAAGGAACCTTATGACTGGTTACTGAATCGCAAGTGCTGGGCTCTTTGGAGTGGAATTTCAATTATGGAAGAATGCCCTGTCAAACCCTCATTCAAACCCTTAATTACCAATGCTTAACCACTATATACTACTGGAGGAAATGATCATTCCATAAAAAAACCCCTATAATTAAATTAATTAATCATAATTAATTCCAGTCACTATTGCAATAACTATTAAAAGAAGAGAAGTATTAAAACGCACCATCCAGGATTGCTGAAATAACGCAGGTTTGCGGGGGATACAAAAGCCTTGAGCTAGCAAAGCGTGCAAACCTGTGCTTAATTTTAAGCACATGAATAGTTCCCTTGTCTTAAAGTGATAAGCATTGTGCTTAATTGCTTTGCTGAATCTTTTCAGTTCAGCAAGGAGAAGAAAATCAATTTGAACACTGTTTATTTTTCTGGCTGTGGCTTGAAGATCTTTTGTATCTAAGGAAAATGTCCGCGTTTTGGGTCTTTGTGTCTGGGTGGAAGGGAAGTCTAACCATATGTGAATGGTCCCAAGCCTTCCTGTTCTTCTCTGAGAATCGCTCTGCATCAGCCAATGGACGCAAGTACCCCTTAGCATCTGGGGAAACTAACTGCACATTAATCACCTTTCACTGGTGGTCATCGAGGCAAATCCCAGTGGTATTTAACCAGTACACATATGCGGCCACACAGCAATCGCCCAGATACTGCATATACTGTGCCACTCAAAACTTCCTCTGTCCCCAGGTGGGCGCGGCGAGGTCTGGGCCAGTGACTCAGACCACGCAGGGCTCCATAGAAGCAAGAGCAAGACCTGGCAGGGCTGGCCTGGCCACCGATGCACCCAGGATTGGGCCCGGGAGCAGGTAAGTACTGAGGTAATCGAGCCAGAAGTGGTACCCTGGTGAAACAGACATGAACTACTGGGCCCCCACTTCCCAGCCTAGAGCTGGCTGCCTCCCCACATCAAGTCTCAGAAGCTGCCCTTGCTCCCCAGGCAAAGCACCCGTCCCCATCCCCATGACATCCCGATTGCCCCCACTCACCACGCACAGCACCCACCTCGCAGCCCTCTTACCCAACACCTCTCCTGCCCTCCTTTCTCACACAGAGCATCTACCCCACGCTCCTGCTATCCTCGACTGCCCCCCCCCACCACCCCCCCCCCCCCCCCCCCCTCCCCCCCTGCCCCCCCCCCCAGCACCCCCCTCCCCCCCCTCCTATCCCCGACTGCCCCCCACAGCACCCACCCTGCTCCCCTCCTATCCCCGACTGCTCCCACACACAGCACCCACCCTGCTCCCCTCCTATCCCCAACTGCCTCCCCACAGCACCCACCCTGCTCCCCTCCTATCCCCGACTGCCGCCCCACAGCACCCACCCCGCTCCGCTCCTATGCCCCACTGCCCCCACACACAGCACCCACCCTGCTCCCCTTCTATCCCTGACTGCCCCCCCACACACAGAACCCACCCTGTTCCCCTCTTCCCCCTGACACCTCTCCTGCCCTCCACTCCTCACACAGAGCATCTACCCCACTCCTCTCCTATCCTCGACACCTGATTGGCCCCTGCTCCTCACACATAGCACCCTATCTGTTCCCCTTGTACACCTGCACCCAACTGCTCCCCACTTCCCACGCAGAGGACCCACCCTGCTCTCCTCCTACCCCCAACACCCTGACTTCCTCAAGCGCCCTACGACTCTCCCTCTCCCCATGCACAGCAGCCATCCCAACCTGCTGCTATCCTTGACACCCCCAGATGTCACCCCAAGGACAAAAATGTTGTGGTCAATGGAGTTTGTAGCCTGCACAGTTCAAAGCAAATTTAGAGGGATCATTGGTCATAGCCTCATTGCAGATCACGTACCAGTCATTGGCCACCATGCAGTTCATGAGGTAAAACTTCGTGTATTGAGGGGCAGGGGGGAAGGAATGCTAAACGCCCATCTTCAACTCAGCTCTCTCTTGACCCACCACATCCAGTCTTGCCATTTCTACCAGCATAACATTTCCCAGAGCCAGCCATTCCTGTCTGTCCAGACCACCAAGACTCTTAATCTTCTTGCACCTCAACTACTGTCATCACCTTCGCTCCGGTCTTGAGCCCAGCCCTACCACACACCTCAAACTCAATCAAAACACCGCTGCCGCTCACCCTTTGGCTCGTTGTGCCCACCAAATCATTTCCCTCTCTGCAGCCCTTCAGTGGCTCCCACTCCTACACCATAACACAAGCTCCTTGTCTTGCCTGCAAGGTCCTTCACCGTCTGCTGAGGGGGGACTTTTTGCATGACAGTGGGAAATATTAAAATTCCCTCTCCTCCGACACAGACCTGGACTCCAGGCCTGTGCTGTAAAATCACAGATATTCTCATTGCTTTCTTTGCATGTGGAGCAGTGCCAGACAGGCCCCAGGCTGAGAATCTCAGCTAGGAAGAAAGCTGTCAGGGAGCAATAATCAGTGCTGTGGGTGTATAATAAAAAAAATGTGATCTCTCCTCTTTCTCCGTGAGGTATGACAGACAGATTGATGAGAAGGAAAATGTTCTCCTGTAAACTCACACTGGAATATGGCAATGCATTGCAAAAGCAGATCCCAGCGCTTCATGGCAAGGCGCAGCTACGTGGCAGGAGGCTTTTCAAGTGTCTCTGTCCAATGCTGTGTAATTTGGGAACTAATAAACTGTTGAAGGCATACAGTGCCCATCAGACTTCTTGACTCACACAGCTTGCGCATTGATTTGTATGTATGTCCGCCTTTTAATTTTGCCATCAGCACACACCAAGCTGTTCTTAGTCGTTTCAAGTGATTTGTACAAGGCTTGGTTGTTTTTGCTTTCCCAGGCAACGGAAGATGTTGTTTTTAGATAGGCCCAACCCCCCAACAGCTTTCAAACAAAGTCAGCTCTTCAGGGTGGTAGGACACATCCCTGCCCCGCAGAGCTGCCTCTGTTATATTTGCTCTGGTCTGCCTGCAAAAATGTCAATATTCTGTTTGCTCTGCCATGACTTTACTGTGCCACCCCCTAGTCTGTAAACTGGCTCCCTAGGAAACACAGAGGGACTTAAGGCACTGAGGATACGTCTACATGGTGATAACAGTCCTGTGGCACGGCTGTCGCTGGCACAGGTCAGCTGGCTCAGGCGGCAGGGCTAAAAGCTGCTTTGTAGATGTTCAGGCTCAGACTACAGCCTGAAGGGCTGGGACCTTCTACCCACGCAGGGTCTCAAAGCTCAGGCTCCAACCTGAGCCCCAACAGCTACACGCCAAGTTTTCAGCCCCTCAAGCCCAAGTCAGCGATCCCAGGCCAGCCATGTATTTTTTGTATCCCCATGTGGACACAACCTGAGGTAAGGATCTAGGTAACTCCTCTTGAATTAAGACCTGTTCTAATAACTGAGACCTAGCAGGCCTACTTTAATTGTGATCCTCGCTGGTGGAAAATGGGTAAAGGTTCGTGGATTATTACAATGACCTGTTATAGGAAAGTGTTTACGAAAAAGATTTAAGATGGCGACAGAATGAACTTAAACAAGAGATGGTTTACTGAGACCACTTAAGGACCAGGCTAAGATTATGACTGGAGTGGGGACTGGAAATCAATTGACCCAAACTGGTTGTTTGGAAATTAGACCTAACTGATGGACCAAATAATGAGAGGATAGACTATTCCGCCCATCGCCACTTTGGGGGGCTCTTCAAAGGAGGCAAGAGGGAGAAAAAGGAACTTTTACCATCATCATGGCGGAAGAAGCAGGATTGTTGCTGTGACACCAGACCTTAATATGCCAGTGAAGATACATGAGCATCGTCGCTGCACCAGCAAGGACCTCAGCCTGAAACATGTGCGATCCTGCTCGGTCATGCCCTTCCTTGTGTCCCCTTTTCCATCCTTTACTATCTTCCTCCAATCTTCTCTCTCACTCGGCTTTTCACTTCATCCTGAATCAACTGTACTGCACAGCACCAGCATGATGAGATGAGATGAGCCATCCAGCTCTGCTCAGCCTGAGAAGGACCAGCAAAGGAGACCAAGTATCAGAGGGGTAGCCATGTTAGTCTGTATCCACAAAAATAACAAGGAGTCCGGTAGCACCTTAAACACTAACATAAGCTTTCATGGGTAAAAAAAACTACTTCTTCAGATGCATGGAGTGAAAATTACAGATACAGGCATAAATATATATTGGCACATGAAGAGAAGGGATAAGTGGAGAACCAATGTTGAAGGCCAAGTCAGTCAGCAAAGGAGAGGGGCCTGACCTGACCAACTAGATGATGTCCCTGACCAGGAAGGCAAGCCGGGGTTCAGAACAACAGCTGTTGTGGCTGACCAGCCAGGCCCCAAAGCACCCGTCCATGACTGAACAGCTGCCTTGTATCCTGAGAACATCAACAAAACAGTATTCCCCTGTCTTTCCTGTCCTCTCTCTTCTCACCCATCGGCATCTGTCTGTTTTGTCAAAAGCAGGAAAGTGACTATCGGTCCCAACACAGAATTGAAGACCAGATCTAACCCTTTCTTCCCACCAAGCAAAAGTGTTTGACAGAATAAGAGACTTTAACAATAATCACCATCTTCAAAGACAGACTTTGGTAGCTTTTGATTGTTTGTTTTGCATAACCACTCAATTTCAGTTTCAAAGCTTTTTGCCTTGTTTTGATTCTTTTCCTTTTGTGTGTTTCAATCAACACATTTCTAACCTTTGGCATGAATTTCCTACATGCGCGCCATGGTGCTAAGGAGGCTGAGATCCCTGCATACCAAACCCCGAACCTTGTTTAACACCGTTTAATGTTGGGAATAGTTTCAGGGTCATGTCAACACCTTTAATTCTTTGAGCCTATTTATTCCATCGTAAGTAATACAACAGACTTCTATCAAGCAAAGGACTGCAGCACATGTTTAAGAACACAAGTAGCCCCATTGACGAAAATGAGATAATCTATGTGCTTAAAGTGAAGCATTGGCTTAAAACCTTAAAGGAGCAGCAGCACCCTGAAAACCCCGCCAAAGGACCCCTCTTTCCCATTGTACTGTTGGAAGATTACAGGAAGGTCCCCTATGACACAGTGTCAGATTCCTTTGGTACAGTAGAACCCCAATTTTATGAACTAATTGGGGATTGATGAGTTTAGCAAATCAAAGAGTTCACAAAACTGACCATCTCCAAATTTCAGTAGGTATGGTGCATACATTAATTTAATTATTCAGTGACCGTGTACATGAAGATGGCAACAAATGTATACCATACACCTATCTTGCATGTGGACTGCACTGCATCACACACTACTGTATGTACATGCGGGAGGGATCCTGGTGAAATAAATTGCTGATTTTTCTTTGTTTAAGAGAACTGCATCTCTTCTTTGCCACCAATCTCTCAGCATGACACACAACCTTTCCCAGACGTACTCATCTGCTACTAAGGTACTTTCACCAGTGATAAAGATACGTACTCTCTGAGTTCACGTGATCGCTACTCAAGCTCATAGACATGTACCTTGTTGATGGAGGATAAAAATGGTTCATTTCACTGGTTGTTCAGAAGATCCGTGTTCATAAAATCAGCGTTCTACTGTAATTTAAAGGAAAAAGGTGGGATTTGCAAAAGCACTCAGAAATGGCCTGCTATCTCTCCTGCTGAAATCAAGGATGCAACTTCCATGGTAAAGCTTCTGTTGACTTCCGTGGGAGCAGTGTTAGGCCAACATCGAGTGCTTTTGAAAATCTCAGCCAAACTATATAGCTTGGTTGCTGCTGTATTGGACGCACTGGTTTTCAGAGCCTTCAGGTAAGTAAATTATTATCATGATTTTGTTATATTACAAAAGCACCTAGAATCCCCAACTGAGATCAAGACCCCATTGTGTGAGGTGCTGTACACTACAGCTGGTTGGAACACTTTAGAAAACATGACGTTTCATTGAAATGTGGTGTTTCGTTGAAGCAGAAATATTTCACGGAGACATACCAGTTTCAACCAAGTTTTCATTGGGAAGGTTTTTCAGGTCCAGGGCTCTCTGGTCCCTTCTCCCTAGAGAGAGAGAGAGAGAGAGAGAGAAAAGCAAATCAAAAGTCTGAGCTTTTCACTCCAAAACAGCCATCTTAACACAATTCCACTTCTTGAAACATTCCATAGATTTGGGGTTTGTTCCAGTGCAGAACAAAAATAAATTTCAAAACATCATAAGTTGTTGCTAAACAGAATTGTCTGTACAGCCCTGTTGTACACATACATAGTAAGAGACCGTCCCTGCCCTAAAGTGCTTAATCGAAATAGGAAAGAGAGACAGAATATGCTTGAAAACAACTTCTTATTATCCCCATTGCATAGAGGGACTAAGGACTCGATCCTGCAATGTGCAGAACACTCTGGCCCTCATCCAGCAAAGCCCTTAACCAAGTGCTCAATTTTAAGCATGGGAATAGCCTCATTAAATCAGTGTTTTGTGGGTTCTGGGCCAGCGTGCTCCGACCCTTACGGGAGCAACCTTCAAGATCACAATAAAGGGTCAGGGCAGAGACAAGAACTGACTCCAGAACTACCTGAGCCCCAGGCTAGTTCCTTAACCGCAAGACCCTCTTTCCTCGTCTCATGAAAGCAGAGTCACCCTCTTTCAGTCACCACAGGTTACAATTTCTCCAGGTGTGCAGTGTCTGCTGTGACTCCAGATCACTAACTTTTCCTCATGGTCTGGGATTGTTACCTGTAGTGCAGGTCTTTCCCCCCTGAGTTGCTCCTTCTCCTATTGACATTAAAGGAGCAGCAGATTAAGCAGGAGGAGAGCATAGGAGGAAGTTGTGATTAAATGAGGAGAGGCAAAAAGTCATGGGCCATCATCACCAGTTACGTAGCTGAGATCCCATTGATGTCAAGGGAAGTTGTGGGCTCATAGCTGGTCACAAAATTTGGCCCATGTCACCTGGGCCCAGATCCACAAAGGTTATTAGACCCCTAATTTCCATTGACTAAGTTAGGAGCCTAAATATCTTCGAGGATCTGGGCTATGATCTCCACTGTCAGAGATAGATCATTTCAAGATGGACTCTCCAGACTTCTTACCAAACCCATATCCATCCTGATGCCATGTGAACAGAACCCCCTGGAACAAACTGATGTGAGAAATGATTCATGCCAGCAAAATATTAAATAATCAAGTGCTTGTAGAAACCTCCCATTTCCCTTCTGCTGCCAGGAGGAAGAAAGGAAATTATCATAGAATCATAGAAGATTAGGGTTGGAAGATACCTCAGGAGGTCATCTTCTCAAAGCAGAATCAACCCCAACTAAATCATCCCCGCCAGGGCTTTGTCAAGCCAGGCCTTAAAAACCTCTATGGATGGACATTCCACCCTCACCCCCCCAGGTAACCCCTTCCAGTGCTTCACCACCCTCCTAATTATAAATTGATCATTCGATTTGTTCATCTCTGAGGCCTGTTGGCTGTCCAGTGACAGAATCCAGATTGGCAAAGCTACGAGACGCTGTACATTATAGACTTTCCATGATGAAATAGTTTGGCAACCATTTAGGTCTAGCTCTTCCTTAACAAAACCCCACATCATCTGTGTGTTTGTTTTATTGCATGCATTTAGCCACTGCTTGCATTTTCTTCAGTCCTGTATTACGTTCAGTGCTTTGACACAATGGGTCAGGTCCTCGGCTGGTGTAAATCATAAGAACATCAGAATGGCCATACTGGCTCAGACCAATGGTCCCTTTAGCCCAGTATGCTGTCTTCCTACAGTGGCCAATGCCAGGTGCTTCAGAGGGAATGAAAGGAACAGGCAATCATTGTGTGATCCATCCCCTGTTGTCCTCTCCCAGCTTCTGACAGTCAAAGGCGAGAGACACCCAGAGCATGGGGGTTGCGTTCCTGACCATTTTGGCTAATAGCCATTGATGGACCTATCCTCCATGAACTTATCTAATTCTTTTTTGAACCCGGTTATACTTTTGGCCTTCACAACATCCCCAGGCAATGAATTCTACAGGTTGACCATGTGTTGTGTGAAGAACTTCCCTTTGTTTGTTTTAAACCTGCTGGCTATTAATTTATTGGGTGACCCGTTTCTTGTGTTATGCGCAGGGATAAATAACACTTCTTTATTCACTTTCTCCACACCAGTCATGATTTTATAGACTTCTGTCAGGACCCTCCTTAGTTCTCTCTTTTCCAAGCTGAAAAGTTACATGGCCCCCTTAACTTCAGTAGGGCTATTCCAATTTACATCAGCTGAGGATCTGACCCACTGACTTCAGTGAAGTTACATTGATTTACACCCACTGAGGATTGGGTCCAGTGACCTCAATGGGGATATTTCAATCTGCACCTGCTGAGGGTCAGGCCCATCTGAGGAATAGCACGTACAAAGGATGTTCCAAAATGCATGCCAGCTTCAAATGCTGTTTGGATGATTTACAACATAGTCTACCCTGATCTTAAGTATGCCATTAACCTTCCACCTGGCGTTTTTATTCTGTTAACCTGGAGAATCTTCACACACCCGCTGAACAGCAGTAATGAGCTGATGGCAGTGATTAATTATCCATTGCAATTCTGTAATAGATCAATGCATATGATAACTCATTTATCAAGAAAACAACTGCTTCTTTAAAGTCCACCATCAATCAAGCGAAAAGGCACAGTATTTGTTAACCAAAGCAGATGTACTCAAGACTGTAAGGTCCTTGGCTAGTAAGGAGAGGTTTTTTGAGCAATACATTACAAAAAATATTATTAACCTCCTCTAAGCGTAACCCACTAAATTCTGAATGGTTCATTCAGCAAATGAATTGCAATCAACACTTCAAACTCCACATTCAATGGTTTCTCATTAGAAACGGTGGAAGATCCTTTACTTGATGTTTAAAACAGGACTGGACAAAGTATTAGGAAATACAGTGTAGGGTTTTCAAGAGCACATTCTCCCATTGAAAAAGTTTTACCATTGGCTTCAATGGGAACAGAATTAGGGTAACACCTTTAGTGTAAAAAAATCACACCTGAGGGTAGAAGAAAAGCCTCTTCGTTGTCAGGAAAACAGACTAGACAGTGACCATTTCCATTTCCACTTCTAAGGGTACGTCCGCACGGCAAGCAGGAGTGGAATTACAGCATGTGTAGACGTACCCACGCATGTTTACGCTAGCTAACTTGTGTACCAGCAGCAGTGACGCCACAACAGCACACACTTCGGTGCAGAATAGATATCCAGAGTGCCAGGCGGGCTTGTACAGGCCATGCCGAAGGCCATGCTGGCACGACTTCATAGCTAGTGGCACATGAGCTAGCTGGATTAGAGGCAGTCTGGGAATATCTTCACGTGCTGCAGTGTAGACATACTCTAAAATGAGACAAAGGGGATGAGTTCATGTCTTTTATTTGACTTCACCCACCTTGTCTCTCTAATATCCAACACAGCTACGACAACACTGCATACCTTAAGGTGGCAAGTCTGAGATGGGGTTTTAGTCCAACATATTTCAACTCCCAGTTGTTTAAATACATGATATTTAGGCTGCAGGTAGCTCTGATAGCTACTCTAATCCGTGAGCTGTGCTGCATGTTGTTTGTAGCACAACGCCAGCCAGACCACTACATGTATAGCTGCAGAGCTGACCAAATCAGGAATCTACAAAGCAGCACCCACTGGGAGAGTTCTGCAATAGGGGATTTGCAGCCCCAAACCACAGAAAAGTATATTTGACTGTTTTCTTTAGGACTTAAACTAAGCTTACAAGGCTTAAAACTTACATATTCACACACTGTCTCAGGGGTGTTGGGCCAGGGGTCATTCATGAGTGATCAAAGATTTTTATTTATTTTTTTGCCTATAAAAGCTGCGTTTCACCGGAGTGGAAATCTTTTGGGGTGGATGTTAAAAGGCACAAATGGCATCACCAGGTTTTGAAAATCTACTTCTCAAGGCAGCATTGTTTTGCTTTTCTAAAATTGGGCTGAAAATCTGATTTATTTGTTTTTTACAAGTTATAACCACCAGTGGTGATTTCGAATTTTGTTTCGCGCAGTTCTTCACCTGGCGTCACCGAAAATAACATCTTCACACACAGCTCCATATTTACGTCCATCCCTGCCCATAGCCGCACTCATGCTTAGCCAGTTCTCAATGGAAACGGTGAACATCCCTTTCACCACACACAGGGCTGTTGTGGTGGCACATAAATGTTCCGTGCTATCAGGTAAAAGGTGTATTGCTTGTATGAACCTGCAAGAAAGGCTGAAAAAGGAATCCAGTTGTCAAGTGGCTTTTAAGGGACCATGCCATGCTGATAGGCCTGATTAAGCCAAGTTCTGAGAGTAATAACAAACCTCTTCAGACACACATGCTTCCAGACCATTTTGTATTCTTCATGAAGAGGAAGGAGACCCATGTGGTTTGGGCACTGGTGTGGAACTGGTGAGGTCTTGGCTCTGCCACCAATCCTTGCTGTGACTGGGGTAAGTCACTTGGGCCCGGATTCAGGAATCCATGTGGCTGGGATTTTGATAGAAGGAGAATTTCAGTAGGAGTTGAGCACCTAACTGCATTGAAAATCCCAGCCTGAAGTATGAATTGTCCCAGTTGAGTCAACAGGACTTTTCACATGCTTAAGTTAGACATGTGTTTAGGTGCTTTGACAAAGCAGGGCCTTCATCTCATGGGTTGAGCTCCCTGCAGAAATCAGTGGGAGTTGCTACTGACATCAGTGGGGTTAGGATTGCCACTTCTGTAAATGGGGATGACCCCACTTCCTTTTCTCTGTCTTGTCTAATTAGCCTAACTGCTTTCAGGCAGTGACTGTGTTGTGTTTGTACAGCACCCAGCACAATAGGGCCCAATTTCAGTGCAGGCCTTCAGACACCGTTATAATACTAACCAGTTACTGAGAAGAACACTGCCTTATAACAGAGCCCTATAGAACCACGAAAAGGCCCCAAAGAGGTCTGTATATTTTGAAGCTCTATTCATCCATCTTATTTTATGACACCATAATTAGCACAAGATACATAACGGTGAGGAGTGGCAGAGTTCATTTATCTCCAAGTAGGGGATGACTCACCCAAGTTATAATTTCCAAACCCTCATTTAAAGGAGAAGGATGCCACACTCCACTATTAGAGATTATGCTTTGGCAACTCTTTTAAAAATAACAAAGATCTGATTAATTTGCAGCAGCCTTCACCAAGCCAGAAATGGTCTAGGCGGTGGGGAACTTGTCATTCCATTTTTGATCCTAAAAAATGTGTTTGTTCTTAGATTCATCCTTGTTGGGTACAGTTTACAAACGAGCACTTGCGCAAATTAACTCCTGAACACTCGCTTGTGGAAAAGAGGCTCCTTTGCCAGGTGGGAGATTTCAAACACTCTTTGTTTGGAAGAAGCCTCACTATCCATGTCCAGATAGCAGTGCAGCAAGTGTCTGAACCAGAGGCAACACGTGGGGGGAAGAAGCATGCAAATTGCTGCTTGGCTTGTACTGAGCATGCTCACACAGACTGAGCGTGCTCAGTAGCACTGCTGAAGCCGACTGCCCTCACTCTGCCCACCCCCACTATCGGCAGGCACGGGTCATCTCTGGTCTGAACCCTTCTAAAAGTGAATGCAAGCCATGGGTTCTACAAACATACACCACCACACGTCCCAGCGAGTTCACAGTCTAAGATTTAGACATATGGAGCAGACAAGTGGGGAGGTCTAGGGAACATAAGAAATACCTGAAAGGCAGGGAGCTCAAAAGCACTCAGCGTTTGCCTAACTCAGCTCTCATTGCAGTCAAGTAGACATTCACCATTTACTTCAATGGGGGGAAAACGTCAGTGGGAGCAGAATCAGGCCCACGCTGAGAGCTTTGAAAAGTCCCACCATAAAGTGTGTCCTCATTAGCAATCAATACAAATTGTTTGGGGTCACAGAATCTTTCTGAGCCTCAACAGTCACTAAGGCCCAGATCCTGAAAGGTAACGTGGCACCTAACTGCTACTTATTTCAATGGGAATGTGACAGGGCAGATGCCTTCTGAGCACCCCCTCATGGCCAGAGGTCATTCTGTAGCTCCCTGCCTCCATTTTCCCTCTTCAGGGCCCTGTAAAAACTCCACACAGTCTATCTTGTCCAATTCACAGCCCTTCTTGACGTCTGAGTTTGTCATCGCACAGTTCCAAAAAAACAAAAACAAAAAAACCACAGATACCAAAACCTTTCCACCCACATCCGTAAACGGGGCACAGCCCTTCATCCTTGAGGGACTGTCCCTTTCTGCTGGCTCAACACCCAAAGAAAATGCAAGGCCTGAACTGCCTTCTTTGCATCCTTCCTACAAGGAAAGCTAAATTTTCAGCTGGGTCTTCTTACCCACCTCCAACTCCCTTCTCCAGAGACCACTGTAGGAGACCCTCTCTTCCTGAACTTCACTCTGCAGTTCCCCCCGATTCACCACGGGCCTCTGTTTTCCACCTCCCCAGAGCCCTGGTTTTGTCACATGACTTGCTTCAGTTTCTTCACATGAGGAATCAAATTAGATTCCAGCCCACTTGTGACATAGCTATGTCCCTTCACAAGGGCCAACCACCCTGTGCCAGGGAGTTCGGCACTTAAATACTTTGAGGTATTTAGGCACTTAACGATGCAGACTAGTGACTGGTGGGATTTTCAAAGCACCTAGGAACAACGGGAATTAGGCACTGAGGCCCAAATCCTTAAAGGTACTTAGATGCCTAACTCCCATTGAAACCAGTAGGTCTTAGATGCCTAAATATCTTTGAGAATATGGGCCCTAGGCACTTTTGAAAATTTCACTCGATGCCTCTTTGCATCTTTAGACACCTAAGTACCTTTGTACATCTGCCCCATATGCTCCTAAGTCACTTCAGCACTTTTGAACATTTTACACGGCACCACACTTTTTACCCTTGTTTTACTCCATAAATGGCACGTGCTAACAGCATGGGTTTGGCATAACACTAAAACTGTCCAGCGGGTGAGAGCCCAGCACAAGTTTTGTGGTCTTGCTGATTTGCAGAGATATCACTTTTACTGTGCCATAATTACTCCTCCAACCCTCTCCCCCCCCCCCCCAATATTCATGGCTACCAGCAGTTAATGACAGATTTGTTAATTAACAGCATGAGGCAAAGCCAAGGTTGATGTTCTAATAAACAGGTCATTAACTTTGGTAATGACCGATTTGGGAAGATGATTGCTCTGACAAACTGTATTCCATGGCTTATAAAATGCACCAGTACAATTTTAACACACAAGTGGCAGCCAGGGCTTTAAAGGAGCTGTTGTTTTGAAACACTACTAATTCCTCTAGAAGTTACCGCTTCCATTTTTCACCAGCTGTAATGTGTAATCATGAATCAAGGTGAGTATATTTCAAGTAATAGTAGTTAAAATAGATAACGGACGTAAAATACATTGAGCGATATAAAGACAATTGGCCTTCGCTTTGAAAATCAATCAGCAAAGGCACTTTGTCTTCATAACTATATCCGCCACACCAACTTGCTGCCATTTTAATCACCTGACTTTTAACGGCATTTCTTTATAAATCCAGAGGATGTGGCTATGTGGGGGAAGAGACTATTCCAAATAATACACCAGAAAATGCAACGATCGAAGCATAAAAACTATTAAGTGTACAATTGTTTAACTCTCCCGACTAAAACGGTTATGGCTCCCAGTGCTGTGAGAACAGTATTATCTCCCTATTGCAGGGAGTTACAGTCCACCTACTTTGGTTCCCATGTAGTTACAATTGGATCCACTCCCCTTCCTCACTGGGTATGCTACGTTCAGAAAGAAGCCCTGTTTTTAGCCCACTAGTGTCTGCCTTTATGTAGCGTGTGGATTTATTCCCCGGTGATAGTGGACCCGTTTGTCTTCTGCCTTGCACCTTGTGGAGGTGTTTCCACAGTGAGCACAAATTGGGTGTAAAACGTTGTCAGATCAAATGAAATTCACCACATGAAATTAATGGGCAGCAGGTTTAAAACAAATAAAAGGAAGTTCTTCTTCACACCGCACACAGTCAACTTGTGGAACTCCTTGCCTGAGGAGGTTGTGAAGGCTAGGACTATAACAGCGTTTAAAAGAGAACTGGATAAATTCATGGAGGTTAAGTCCATTAATGGCTATTAACCAGGACGGGTAAGGAATGGTGTCCCTAGCCTCTGTTTGTCAGAGGGTGGAGATGGATGGCAGAGAGAGATCACTTGATCGTTACCTGTTAGGTTCACTCCCTCTGGGGCACCTGGCATTGGCCACTATCGGTAGACAAAATACTGAGCTGGATGGACCTTTGGTCTGACCCAGTCTGACCGTTCTTATGTTCAAAGTTCTTCCCTAACTGTTGGACACTGGTAGGATTTTATACTCACAGCAGCACGGGCTGAATACAAGCCCCTAAGATCCTAGGTACATACTCGGGCAGGTAGCCTGTCCCACCACCCACATTTATAGCATGCTAGCCTGATCAAAATGAGCACATGAACATCTACTCAAGCTGGAAGTTACATCTCCAGCTGCAGACGTATCCAAAGAGGAAGGCGGGTCTTATGCTAAGGCACAGGATGGACAGGACAAGGATCTAAACAGGAGGAATGGCATTCAGTTTGGAGCAATAGCCCAGTCTCCTGTTTTTTGTAGAAAAACAAGGGCCTAAGCCATAATGCATTGAAGACTCCTGTTGACTTTGATGGCTTTTGATACAAGCCACAAAAGAGAACTGTCTACAGCTACTGTATCAGTGGGGTGATGAAAGATCTTGAGCAGAATGATGCTGGTGGGAATGTGATGAAAAGAAGGACTTCCTCCATATTTGCTGGAATTGCTTGGTCTTTCAAGATTACTGGAATAAGATCCAGACACAAATGGTGTTAATAGTTGGGTGTAGTGCAGACTGCCAGAGGATCTATTAGTGATTCTTTTGGGTCTTTCCGTAGATAATTAAACAATCCAAGGGAATTGTGACTTCATATCACACCACTTAGTCATTGCCAGACTGTTAGTAGCCGGATGCTGGAAAAAGAAAATATTTCCCTCTATAAATGCATGGTTTACCAAGGACCAGAGTGTAGTGATTATGGAAGAAACAACACAGCAGTTTCCTACACAGCAAAGTATGAAAAAGGGAAATCAAGGTTTAGAGCCAGATTTGGGTTAGGTTGTGCAGCCTTTACTCAGGAGTCATGTCATTGAAATCAGTGGAGTATGGTGCTACCCAACATGAGTAAAGGGAGCAGATTCTGGCTTATGGAGTAGAATCACCCACAGCAAAACCAGAGCACTTGAAAAACTTTTCTGAGGATTAATTAGGACAAAGACTGGAAGTGGACTGTGGGACAAAGATGCACACACGCACACACACGACCCAGATGGACTATTCCCTACAGAGAAGCAAAGACCACAGCATAGCTCTAAAAAAGAAAAATCAATTAAAATGAATTAAATATTTATTATAAAAATATTAATCATCTACCTTTTATCAAGCAATTTCCATAAGTAGATCTCAAAGCACTTTACAAAGAAGGGCAGTATTATCATCTCCATTTTACAGATGGGGAAACTGAAGCACAGAGAGGGGGAAGTGATTTGCCCAGGGTCACCCAGCAGGCCTGTGGCATGTATTTTTTGCCTGTGCTATGTGTCAGACGAAAAGTAGAACTGCTTGTAACGGGGTCATTAAATAACAAGCCAGTGAATGAGAAAGGAATAAAACTTTAACAAACTGGAGAGCCTTCAGGGCACATCTCCAAATTCCTATGTTCATAATACTGTCCCTTTTGAGGGAGCATCTCTAAACTATAATTTTTTACAAACATATCTCTACATCTTCCCTCTTAAAGAAAAATAAACAACTATCTAATAACACGTGCATTAAATTCTCAACCCACGTAGTACATTTCCTTAAACCCAATGTGTCAACTACCTAGAAAGGAGAGGTTACCAGCATATCACTCTCAAGTGGGTCTTTACGACTCACTTACCTCAAATATCCTTTCTCCAGGCAGGTTAGCAAGTCTCTATGAGTCTTTCAGGACGTTTAATCTCCCACTCTGATCTTCTCAGTATCAACCTTTCATTAGAGTCTGAGTTGTTCTCTTGTTTCTTGACAGTTTCTCCTTTGTCCGTTGATAATAAAGGATCAGTCAGATGGGAAAATCCAGAGTCCACATCTACTGTCAATGTGTTGGAACTTTCCAGGATTACTCATAGATCCCTTCGATTATATCAAAATGTGTCCCCCTGGGCTGTCTGGACTACATAAGACCTTGGATGCAGCTGTTCTTTAATGGTACCCCATTTGGCCCCAAGTACTAGAGGTGTGATTCCTCAGGCACACGACCACCTGGGTTAAGAGATGGGAGATCACAGGCCCTTTTGTCAAAATAATATTTCTGCTTCTACTTCTGATTTTCTTTCATCTTCTGTATGGTTTCATTGTGATGAGATTTCAGCAACTTATTGGTAAATTAGATCTGATCCTTCTTCCCATTCATAACTGAGCTGGAGGAAAGCCATTCTCCAGGGATGTTGTTTGGTAAACCAGTAATGCTTTATACAAATCAGCCCCACTGTCAAAAGCCTTTTTCATAAGGTTCTTTCCTATCCATATAGACCTTTCCACAAATCCATCTAATGGAGGGTAAATTGGTCTATAGCCAAAAATCTGCACTGGGAAATTGAGGCCCATTATCGCTGAAGACTTCATCTGGGATTCCATGTCTGGAGAAGATTTCCTTCCTGCCAGCTATCACTGACTTACTATTAGTACAGGGCAGTGTGAACATTTCTGGCTACAGAGAATAATAATCTGTGACTATTAAATAATCCTTTGATTGCCAGGAAAATAAGTCAGTGCCGACCTTCTCATAAGGCCTTTGTGGAACTGGATGAGGTCTCAGCGGCTCTGCCTGTTGGCATGGCTTGTATTTCAAGCATGAAAAGCAGTTTCTTACCACATTAGTAACGTCGTGATTGATTCGCAGCCAATACAGCACCTCTCGTGCTCGTTGTTTGCACTTCTCAATTCCTAAATAACCCTCGTGGATCTTCCGTAACATTTCTTTTCAGAAGCTTATTGGAATTACAACCTTACTGCCTTTGAAAATCACCCCATCTATCACAGTAAGTTCATGTCTGCAGTTCCAACAGTCGCTTTTATCCTTGGACAGCAACTGCTTATTTCTTCAAGCCACCCTTTAATTATCACTTCTTTGGGGATTCCCAACGATTCATCTTTCTCGGTTTCCTCTCTTATTTGTTGCAGTTTCCTGTTAGCTATGGGAATTGACTTTAAAATCAAATCTACATAGGCTTGCATCTCTGTCTTCTTTGGCTTCATGGAAGCCACTGCTCTGGAAAGTGCATCTGCAGTTAACATGAATTTACTGGGCATATAGGTCACAACCAAATCATACTTTTGCAGCTTTATCATGATTGTTTGAATCCTTAAGGTACAATCATTTAGTGGTTTGCTAAATAACGCTATCAGGTGCTTGTGGTCCATTTCAACTTCCACTGTCTGACCATAAATATACTGATTGAATCTCTCACAGGCAAACAATATTCCTAAAAGCGCCTTCTCAATCTGTGTGTATCTGGTTTCTGCCTCAGTCCGTGATTTGGATACATATGCCATCAGTTACCAACAATCCTCATGCTTCTGCAAAATCACTGTACCTAACCCAGACTGTAAAGCAGCTACTGACATTTTAAAAGACCTTCCTGGTGCTTAGAGCTTCAACACTGGTTCTTGTATCCATTGTTGTTCTAAACCTTCCCATGATTTCTCCTGTTCTGCACCCCAATATCATTCTCTAGGAGTTCTCAAAGCTGCTGCTTTAGTAGATAAGATTAGGTATGAATTTTCCAAGATAATTAACCATTCCCAGGAACCACTGGACATCTCTCTTTGACTGGGGATGTGGCATCATTTCAATGGCTGAAATCTTCCTCTTATCAGGTTCTACACCTTCACTGGAAATAATGTCCCTAACAGAAGTCGGTTCTGTAATCCCTAAAACACATTTCTCTCTATTTAGTTTGAGATTTGCAACTCTAGTTGCATCCAGGACTTCCCGAAGTCCTGCTCCTCTTTCATTGAGCTCCGGATGATGATGTCATCCATTGAGTTAACAACATTAATATGTTCATAGATCATGTGTATGGTTTTGTGGTACACTTCTGGTGCTGAAGCTATGTCGAAGGTAAGCGTAAGAATCTGTATCTTCCAAATGGGGGGTTAAATGTGTATAGCTTTGAACTTTCTTCCGTTAATTTTAGCTGCCAAAAACCTGAGGATGCATCCAACTTATTGAAATATTGAGCATTTGCAAATTGAGCCATAATCTCTTCTCTGGTTGGTAACTTGAAATGTTCTCTTTTTATAGACTTGTAGAGGTCTCTGGGATCTAAGCATATGTGTAGCTGGCCGTTACTTTTCTCCACAAGGATGAGGGAGCTCACCCATTCTGTTGGTTCCTCAATTTTTTAATTTTTTTTAACTATTTTTTATTACTTGCATTGCTTCCATCCTTGCAAGCTCAGCCTTGAGTTTATCTCAGAGTGCAAATAGCACCTTTCTACATGGATGGAAAACTGGAGGAACTTGCTTGTTTATCCAGATTGGGTCATGATATTCCCGAAAGAGTGCCTCATAGCCAGGGTCAGTATGATCTTGTAGTGAGAGCACCTGTTTTACCAGACAGATAGCCAGGCCTAAAATTAGTGTCACCTCCTTTGGCACTACAATGAAAGGGAGCCTGTACATGGTGCTTTTATGGTTGATGCTAGCAATGCACCTCCCCTTCACTGGTATATTTGTTCCAGAATAACCAGTTACGTTTATTTTTGTTGGTCCCAGTTTCAGTCTTATTTTTAGTCTCTCATAATCTTGTTCAGACAGAATATTAACCTGAGCTCCTGTGTCCAGTTTCAGTGGAATAATTGTTCCATTCACTGCCATGGGCAGTATCGAGGCCCTCTAATCAGGCTTTCTAGACCCCAGTGTATCTATGACAAACTCCTCAACCAGATCATCTTTAACTGAATACCCTTGACTTTTCTGCATCAGGGATCCGCAGCATTTTGCAAAATGATGATTTTTCCCACATTTATAACAGAGTTTCCCTAAAGGCAACACACTGTTTGGGGCCATGCTGTCATCCACACCTTCCACACGAGCATCTGTACCCAGTCTTCCCCCTAGCAGTCGTTTTCATAGCGAGTGGTTCCACTCTTTGATTTGACCTATTCTGGCTATATTCTTTTATACTTTGTATATGGATAGCCTCTTCTGGTGGCGTCAGCTCTTTGGCTTATGTTCCCACAGTTTCTGCTGCCCTGCATATTTGGAGAGCTTTTTCTAAAATTAAGTCTCCTTCACAGAGCAGTCTTTAATCGCGGCCGTGCCATTTTCTGGAAGGTGAAAGCTATTTTGAAAGAGTGTAAAATTATTAGGTGTAAAATTAGCAAGCACCGAATAACCCTACTGCTGACCAAGAGCCATTTAGGAGCTGTTGTGGCCAGCTATATAATGGTGCATGAGGCTGGGGAGAAGGGACAAGGAGCTTTCCCCATCCACTGTATCTCTGCATAGATGCTGAGTACAAAAGTGTTTCAGAGCGCAGGGATTGCTTCCTGCTAGGGCACCTGCAGACTCTTCTTACCTGAAAAGGAGTGAGCGGAGGGCAAATTCATAGTTCTGCCCCTTCACACAGAGCAGGATAGAGTGACCAGATAGCAAGTGTGAAAAATCAGGACAGGAGGTGGGGGGTAATAGGCACCTATATAAGAGAAAGCCCCGAATATCAGGACTGTCCCTATAAAATCGGGACATCTGGTCACCCTAGAGCAGGAGCATACACTCCCTTTGAAAGGTCCAGAAGGAATTATCTTCTGGAGGTTGCTGCTGGCCTCTCTACACCCTCTCCAGTGTGGAAATTGACCTAAGAGTCACCGTCTACCCTTTTATGCATCTCCTAGTAATAATGACTTCAGTGAGGAGTATGCATGAATGAAAAGTGAGCCACAGGCTCTGGATTTAGCCCATTCATAATAATTATACCTTGCATTCATATTGCACTATTCACCCAGAAGCACCTAACATTCATTCTTTTACCCATGTAGCATTCTGCAAACTGTCCTGTGTGGTTCATTAATTATGGCACTGCCCCAGATCCAGTTGTGTACTGTAACAAGACTCTCGAGAAGTGGATGTTGTGAGAAGTGATTGTTAGGATTTTATATCAGTTTACGAAATACAGTATCTATAAATGTAAGACGTCTAAATAACTAGCAAGCCTGACTCTGTAGACTTTAGAAAAATATTTTCAAGCTGGGTACTTAAAATTAGGTACCTAAATCAGTATTCAAGACTCTAAATAAATCTTGTTTTTTCAGTTCTTGTTGATTTTGCTGCTGAAAACCAGCCATTTTACATGCCTAAAATGGTATTTAGGTGGCTAATTTTAAATACCCAAGCTTGAAAATATTGGCTTTTGACTTTCATGGAAATATATGACTGACTTTACAGCAACTTGTACTGTGTGAGTTTTAAGTTTTCCCTCCTGTTAAAATGTTTAAAACAGGCTAAATGAACCAACACGATACATGCTGATCTCAAGAATTTGTGAGGACCCAGAAACACCTTCCTTAGTGATTATTATAAACAAGGTGGTTTGGGGCCCATAAAACATCATTCTAGAAGCAGGAAATGTTGAGAAATTGATATTCATAAAAATGACGACAAAGGCCTTTTTGTAAACAAACTATCTCCTTTAATTTGCGACAAAAAGAACACGGCAGCTGACAGAGATGAAGATTAAATGGACCGAGACTGACTATATCTTTCAGTCGACATGGCAATGAAAACTCATTTTGGGTACAGATGGGAATTTACCAATACAAGACAAATGATGGTATAAGATAGAACAGGAGGTTGGTGAAAATAAAAGTTATAAATGGCAACACACCCATTATCCCCTGATGTAGCAATCGCAACAGACACATTCCAACTGTCCATCTTAAAAAATTGGTTTTATCCCCAAAGATGGTCTCAGTATTTTCAGACAAATCATGTCAAATATACAGGTGACATCATCGGCGTACTACCCAAAAGCGAGGGCGAGCTAGAGAACGTGGTTAAAGACCCAGGATCACTAAAACCTACAGGGTTTGCTAGAATTGTTAGATGCTTGCAAGAATAGAAACCATGTTAGTGGTGGGGCCTTTCTGCTGACTTTGCTAAATATATAAACTGGCTTGATTTTTCAAAAAGTGACTGGTGACCGTGGGTGCCTCCAGTTTTGGGGGTCCAATCTGAAACACTATAAAGGGGCTTAATTTTCAGACAGCCCTAAGAACCCCACCTTCTGAAAATCAGGCCTATTTAAGATGCGTCAAGGCAAGCAGAAGCCAGACAAATTCTAATTAGAAACAAGGCACACATTTTTAACAGGGAAAGTGATTAACCATTGGAACAAGCTACTGAGTGAAGTGGCAGATTCTCCAGTGCTTGATATCGTCAAATCAACACTGGATGCCTTTGTGGAAGAGATGCTTTAGCCAAACACCAGCTATTAGGATCAGTACAGAGACAACTGGGTGAAATTTAATTGTCTGTGTTATACAGGAGGTCAGACTAGAAGATCTAATGGCCCCTTCCGACCTCAAACTCTATCAATCAATAAGAAGGCCTGTCAATGAACTAAACCACAAATATAAGCCGGCCAAGCATTCAATAATGTTTAGCGGTTCTGTTCTTTCAGCCCCTGCACTGTCTCTCCACGACATCGTGATGAAAAGCAGGATTAATTGCGCAAGTTTAACATTTTCTGGACTGGACACGGATTTACTCCCCCCGCCAACCACCACTACAATACCGGACCAAAACAGACATGTAATCCTCAGTATCTAGATTCCACCCGTTTTCACAAACACGCTCCATTTTCCCAGTCGTTTTGTCTGTAATTTTTAAAAGCACTCAATATTGGCCTAATTCTGCTCCCACTAAAGCCAATGGGAGTTTAAATAGACTTTACTGGGAGGAAATTTAAGCCAATGCAGCGTTGCCAACATTCATGGTTTTATCATAAGTCTTACAATATTTGTTTTCTTTCTTAGAGCCCCAACTCCTGGAGTCATGTGATTACCCGAGAATCTCAGATTTCATTAGCCCTCATGGTTGCGAAGAAGAACTTGAAAATGTGACTCCAGTGCACTTAAAAATGCTCAAAAACCAGAAAGCCAAGAAAAAGAACCTAAAATTTATTACTTTTGTTAAATCTCATGATTTTTAAAACAATCCAATGATTTTGGGAGGGTCTGACTAGTGAGTTTTGAACACCTGAGATTGGCAAATGATACAATGCTAAATGATTTTGAAAATCTCACCCTTTATTATGTTGTGATAATTGGGCCTACAGATGTATCCTAATTGTGAGCTCAACTGTGAGGAGTGAAAGTTCATAAAAATGTCACAATATCATGACAAAAGTTGATGGGAAAAGGTGCAAAGGGGAGACAGAAAGACTGAATTAGTTGAAACAAAAAGGCCTCCGGCTATAACTCAAGAACTGTGTTACTGGGTAAACAAGAAGAGTGTGGAACCAGAAATCAATGGACCACAGTTAGTGTTGGAAATTGGGCCTAATTCGTGGACAAAACGATGAGAGGATGGGCTATTCCATCCATCGCTCCCTTCTGAAGTCCTTATTAAAAAAACAAAGAGAGAGTGAGACAGACAGACTTGGGGAAAGCCAGCGATCTCTTAAAAGACAAGAGAAAGGGAAGGAGTGAGTTTCACCAACATGGCTGACAAGACTACCATCTCCTGGGATCTCGGGAATCCGTGCAATACCCTTGTGCATTCTTCATCCTAAACCTGAGAGATGCCCTCAGACTGGGCCACAGGATGGCACTGCCAACTCCACCAGTTCCGGCTAAATCCCAAACACCACCTGGGATGCGAGACTGTCTCTCTCTTCTGCCCCCATGTGTCCTTTTACTTCCCCCACCTTCTTTATTTTCTTTCCTCTTCCTTTTCCTTTCCTTTCTGTCTAGTAAGAGTCTGGCTTACCCAGCCAACACCGTAGATTTTGCCACATTGCTGTACATCTGTGACCAGAGAGGGAAATAACAGCAAAGCCTGAACCCAGCCCGATGCTGGTACGAGTTTGCCAGGTCTCAAAGTGGCAGATCAGACCACGTGCTGGGCCTGTGTTTTTCCAGCAGCAAAGGTTGCAAGTGAGAGATGACACCCGAGACAGAAGCTGCATTTTCTATCTTTGCCATTCTTTTCTCTCCCCTTTGTGTGTGTTTGTCTTGTTTGGTCTAGAAAACAGGATCAGACTTTAACAACAGCAGCCGCGACAGCTCCAGCCTGCTTCAACTCACTACAGCTCTTTTCCCCAAAAGGAAAGTTATTATTACTATCTTTAATACCATCTAAGACAGGGAAGCGGTGCGGGCCGAGGGACGTGTTGGCCTTCCTGCAGCCCTGGCAGGTAAACCAGCCCGGCCCACCAGGGGCTTTCCCTGAACAAGTGGAAGCCCTAGTTTGAGAACCACTGATCTAAGAGACTGTCAAACAAGGGGGATTTCTTTCTAAAAAACTCCCCAGCTAAAGGGAAAGGGAACAGGGGATGCTGTTAAAAATGGGATGTTAATGGGGTGTTTGCTATGATACTAAGCAGGCTGAGATCTCTGTATTACTAAACCCCAAATCCTGTCTCAAACCATTTAGTGTTGGACCGTTTCAGGGGCATGTTAACACCTTTGACTCTTTGGATCCATTTATTGCACCTAAACTAATACAACAGTAAGTATTGATTTAACACACATCTACAGAAGGATATCTAGGTGAGACAGTACAAAGCTGAAAAATACAAAATATACGTAGTCAAACCATGCGTCCAGTGCCCACGGAAAAACAACTCGCCGCATCGGTCTGAAGAACCTCTCCTTTCCATCAATCTACCTGACTGACCATATGAATCCCAGATTAAGCAGCTGTGTGGAAAAGCTGCCAACATTTCACACTGCTTTATACTTAAGAAAAACTGAGCTTTCTGCTTCAGAAAGAACCAATCTAGGGCTTGTAATAACTCGAAAGTTTGGTTGAAATGTTACACGCTTGAGCATTGCTTCCTATTCTTCTGTTGTTCCATTAAAGATAATGAGCTTGCAGAAGAGGGCATGGTTGTGGGTGGTGGAGATTTTGGGTGGTATTCTGAGTAATTTAATTGTTCATCTAAATCCCGATTAATCATAAGTAATTACTCTTAGGTTACTTCCTAGCTCTTCCAGTTTCGAGCTGTCAAGTAAATCAGAGCCAAGTTTGGAAGGCAGGGCAGACATTTCCGTGTTGCACCCACAGGAAAAGGATAACGCTAATAATTAGGCAATATCAGATGTTAAGATCCCATCAGAGAAACGGAGCCGAGATTTGGCCCTATTTTAAACCCACGACTCCCACAGGAGGCATGCGGAAGTCTATTTACTGTACTCTCTAATGCAGGGGTCGGCAACCTTTCAGAAGTAGGGTGCCGAGTCTTCATTTATTCACTGTAATTTAAGGTTTCGCGTGCCAGTAATACATTTTAATGTTTTTAGAAGGTCTCTTTCTATAAGTCTATAATATATAACTAAACTATTGTTGTATGTAAAGTAAATAAGGTTTTTAAAATGTTTAAGAAGCTTCATTTAAAATTAAATTAAAATGCAGAGCCCCCGGACCGGTGGCCAGGACCCGGGCAGTGTGAGTGCCACTGAAAACCAGCTCGCTTGCCGCCTTTGGCACACGTGCCATAGGTTGCCTACCCCTGCTAATGTCTTCCAGCAGTATTTGATAGAGGCTCGTACAATCACAGATCACCTGGGCATTCAGAGGGCCTAGGGTGGATGAGGGCAGAAGCAGGAGAAGAGCATTTGGCGTTGTTATAACTTTAAATAAAGGCACACACAAAACAGCAGCTCGAAACTAGCTGGGAGAGGCCCGGGGTTGCCATGGCGGCCATGAGATTCCCAAGTTAGCCTTGAAGAGCCACAATCTATATGGGCATAGAAATCACACAGGATAATAAACCTGGCAGATGCCAATACCTAGCAGTAGGAAAGCCTGACAAGTTGAGAGAGGGAGTCTTGAGACCCAACGGGGCAGGCCCCTCTGATCGAAGTTCTGTCCCATGTAGGTACTTCAAACAGGGATCAAATCACTTCTCAGCCTTCTCTTGGTGAAGCTAAACACATTGAGCTCCTGGAGTCTGCCACTCTAAAGCATGTTTTCTAATCATCTAATGGTTCTTGCGTCTCTTCTCTGAACCCTCTCCCTCCTTGAGCTGTGGCTATCAGAACTGTGCACAGTCCCCAGCAGCAGTTGCACCAGTGCCAAATACAGAGGTAAAATAACCTCTGGCTTCTACTCAAATTTCCCCTCTTTATGCATCCCAGGACTGCATTTGCCCTTTTTGGCCACAGCGTCATACTGGGAGCTGGTGTTCAGCTGATTATCCACACACACCACAAGCCTTTCACAGCGTCACTGGGACCGTCTGAGTCACCGTGAAGGGGCCTTAAAAGCCCTGGCTCCTGCTCAGGGAGAATCCACAACCAACAGGCACTGCAGGAGACGGCCATAAGCCCTGGCATAGGAGGCATTGCGAGGATGGAGCTGGAGGTGGGTGGGAAGGAGAGTAATGGGCGTGGGATGCCACAGGTAAGGCTCTAGCATAGTGCAGCAGAGATTCCAGGCAGCACTGTGGCCCATGGGGCAGTCCAGTCAGGCCACTGTAATGTTGTCAGCCCCCCAGGAGCTTCTCCAGCCATGGGAGCTGCCCAGAACTGGCAGGGCACAAAGGTGGCTTACACCCATCTTAGCCCCTACCCCCTCCAGGCTGTAATCTTTGTCTCTCTCCTCTTCTCCTGGCTTTGACTTGGCTGCTACATCCCCAGGAGTGTTGAAACAGGTACATTAATCTCTGGGAGCAAAGCTGGGGTTTGCCAGAGTTGACCATGCTGTTCATCTGGGGGCGTCCTCTTCTATACAAATGACATCAATGAAAGAAGCAACAGAGGGTCCTGTGGCACCTTTGGACTAACAGAAGTACTGGGAGCATAAGCTTTCGTGGGTAAGAACCTCACTTCTTCCAAGCTTATGCTCCCAGTACTTCTGTTAGTCTCAAAGGTGCCACAGGACCCTCTGTTGCTTTTTACAGATTCAGACTAACACGGCTACCCCTCTGATCAATGAAAGAATCAACAGTATTAGGAGAAGTAACGAGCACACAGAGCGAGCAGCAAATGCAAGCCAAAAAGCTGTGGTCGTGCTTTGTAAACAACACAACGCGGCAGTGAATTGCTGTTTTGACAGATGTGTAATATGCCATTTGGCTCAGAGTCGATATTTGTGGTCATTTGAAGAAACAATTAGATGGCATCTGGGAGAATTGGAATATTAAAAAGGGAATTAATCTTAAAGGAACTCAGTGACCTTCACTGACTTCCAAAGGAAAAAAATGTGGTATGGATTTTCCAAGCCTGTGTGCATTAGTTATTGCTTCATTCCCCAGGTATCTCATCTTTTCCTTTTCTTTTCTTTTCCCCACATAAAGTGCAGATCAGATGGGATAGACAGACAGATGGGCAGTGTGTGTGTACACACTTACATGGGATTTGGTCTTACAATTTGTTGCCAACTTGATTTTAACCTTACGGATATTGGCGATCTAACATCATTCGGCCTAATTTTTTTTTCAAACAGTACCTCACACACACCGCCTAATACTCACCCTGCTCAACAGCTCCTCACTGCTGTTAAAATCAAATCAGATTTTTATTACATTAACAGTCTCTAAATTTAATTTCTTTTTAAACAATTAATGCATCAATAGCCAAATTAGCGGTGTGCTCTAATGGAGTTAGACTGTCGGGACAGGGCTTCTGGGTTCTAGTTTCATTTCTGCCACTGACCTACTATATGACCTTGTACAAGTCATTTCACCTCTGTGCTTCTGTTTCCCTTTTCTCCCTCCTACATTTAGACTGTAAGCTCTTCAGAGCTCTCCTATTGTATGTAGCACAATGGGGCTTCGATCTTGGTTGAGATCTCTAGGTGCTACTGTAATAAAAGTAATAAAAGCACCAACTGGTAAAAAAAAAAGAAGTCGAAGGCCTGGAACAGCTTACGTTACACTATTGTTTGCACGCATATTTAAATGTATTTTGCAATGCAACATGCCTGCAGATAAAATTCATGACAACTGTCTATGTCTTGTTGGCTGGTAAACCACTCTGCATCCCTCCACGCCAAAACAAACAGGGACATAATGGCAAATGATCCATACTAAAGGGCTAGGGTTTAGCTTCAATCATCCCTTTTATATTATTCCTTTTCCTGTATATATGGTAGCTAATCTGGCACTGGTTGGGCTGGTGACCACTTATAACTGCTCTGACTACTAATGATTTATGCAACTGCACATGCATCTACTGGTACCCTCTCCTCTAGTCCCCTGCCCCAATCCCCTCTTACCTGTTTATTCACTTCCTGTATATGATCTGAATCTTACATGGTGAGGTCTCTGGGGTAAGAACTGCCTTTGCATTATTTGTCTGTACAAAGCATCCTGAACCTTTTGCATTCCTTACCAGCTACGGCTATAGAAATACAGTAACTCCTCACTTAAAGTCGTCCTGGTTAACGTTGTTTTGTTGTTACGTTGCTGATCAATTAGGGAACAGGCTCATTTAAAGTTGCGCAATTCTCCCTTCTAACGTCATTTGGCAGCCGCCTGCTTTGTCCACGGCTTGCAGGAAGAGCAGCCCGTTGCAGCTCGCTGGTGGGGGCTTGGAACCAGGGTGGACCGGCAGCTCCCCTATCAGCTCCCCCTATCAGCTCCCCGCTCCCCTAAGTTCCCTGTGCAGCAGCTGCCCAGCAGGCTACCAATTGCAGCTGTCCCTCCCCCCACTGCCATGTGCTGCTCCTGCCCTCTGCCTTGGAGCTGCTCCCCGAGACTCCCGCTTGCTGTGCGGGGGAGGGAAGGAAGAGGGGGGCTAATGTCAGGGTGTCTCTCTCCTCCCTGCTCCTGAACCCCGCTTACCCCATCTTCCACAGAGCAGGGCGGACACATGACAGGGCTCAGCACAGAGGGAGCTTGCAACAGCTGCAGTCTCAGCAAGCGGATTTAATTAACAAGGCGGTGTACTTAAAGGAGAAATGTACATATCTCCCTCCATTCCTGCTGCCTTGTAGAGTGAGAGAGGAAACTCTTGAGGGCTTAGCCAATTGCTAGTTCATCATTTAGCAGTAAGGGAAATATCCCACCCTCTGACTCCTCCACCTCAACCAAGCTTCACAATCATCATCACTGTGTACCAGTATTAAATTGTTTGTTTAAAACTTATACTGTGTGTGTGTGTGTGTGTGTGTGTGTGTGTGTGTGTGTGTGTGTATATATATATATATAATATAGTCTTTTGTCTGGTGAAAAAAATTTCCCTGGAACCTAACCCCCTCATTTACATTCATTCTTATGGGGAAATTGGATTCGCTTAACATAGTTTCACTTAAAGTTGCATTTTTCAGGAACATAACTACAACGTTAAGTGAGGAGTTACTGTAACCACAATAAATATAGTATGGAGAGGCTATGTGGGTCTCTAGAAACGATCAAGGAAAATTTGGAATAATGGGATTCTTGGGAGCCAATTGTGATTTTTTTTTCATATATTCACCTTTCATACCAAAGGGAAAGAAAATGGGCATTTGATGTAGATCCTCTTAAGACAGTCTGTGTCAATGCACAACGAAAAAAACACTGTGGTGAGGTCATAAAAGCAGCAGGTAATAATTAGTGCATTTCACACACATATATGATAAATGGGACTTTGGCTTTCCCCACCAGAAAGCAGAAAAAAGTCCAGTCCGTTTGCTCTGTCTAGGGTGTAAGTGGGTCTCCAGCATGTTTGCAATCTACTGATTTGCAATCCACTCTGCATGAGCCCAGTTAATTAACACTTAAAGGAAACAGGATTTTTACACGCTGTTGTAAATCTAACCGTTCTCTGTAATCCCACTTTCCATCCAGGACTGTTTATTTATGATGTACTGTCGGACAATATTGATTAGTGATCACAGCCTCACCCTCGTGACTTTGAGTCTGGCGTTGAAATTGCACTTGAATACGAGACTGCACATTTCACGTTCTGATGCACGTACGCACAGAGACTTGAAAATTCATTCTTCACAGGCAGCGCTCACGTGAACTTGTAACAAAAAAGTATTGAATCACATCATATTTTTCTCTGATTGCTGCTGGTTTGCAGCTCACAGTAATGAAGAAGACTGTATTAGAACTAAATCGCAGAGAATGCTGAGGTATAGGGGTAGTGCTATGAAGAAAAGTTCCTAGTACATCATCAAAACATTCACGTTTGGTGGCAAGGGTTGTGTATTTTTTTTTTCCTAACATCACTGATCACCAAAGATCTGGAATTCTCTTACCGATTAGATCCTGCAATCAAGATCGTAAAAAATGGGTGCCTAGAATTAAGATCATGGCCTGGATTTTCAGAAATGCTCACAATGGGTGTGAGCTCCTTTGAGAATCTGGTCCCCTAAGTCTGTATTTTGAGCACCGAAAGAAATGCTGAATTTTTCAGCAACCTGGTGGCCTCCTTGGAAGACTATGGTCAATTTCACTTCTGGGCAGAAAGTAAAATTGACAGGAGCCTTCCAGCCCCTTGGTGTTCAGCCTCAGAGGTGGAGGAAAAGGCAGAGAGCCAGGACTCAGCAACTCCCCTTGAAAGCTTTAGTTAATTTCACTGCGGGAAGGAAGCAAAATTGACAAGAACTTTCCAGGTGGGCAGCTGGGGAACCATCATCAAGATTTTTCCAATGGAAAATGTTTGGTTTTGTACTTGACATCGAAAATCGCTCAGACAAAGAATTTAAACCGTGCTATGCATCCAGCCATTCCCACTGGTTTCGATAGGATCTGCTAGGCACTCCGCATTAATGTAGGTGCCTGGAAAAAAATTGAGGACTGGAATTTTCAGATGATCCTGAGTGAGTTACGTACCCAAGTCCCAATTAAATTGGCACCCGTTCGTTAAAATCTCTGCCTCTCTTTGTGAGAGGGATGTGTAGAGCTTGAAAGGGACCTCAAGAAGTCATCAAGTTCAGCCCCCTACAGTGAGGCAGGACCAAGTAAACCTAGACTACCCCAGACAGGTGTGTTGTCCAACCTGTTCTTAACCCCTCCCTCCTGTCGCCCGCATGATGGAGAGTCCACAACCTCCCTTGGAAGCCTATTCCAGAACTTAACTAGCCTTGTAGTTAGAAAGTTGTAGTTTTTTTTTTTACTCTTAATCTTCCTTGATGCAGACTAAGATCATTGTATCTTGTCCTACCCTCAGGGGATTACAGTCCTCTTTATAAACAGCCTTTAACATATTTGAAGACTGTTATTAGGTCCCTCTTCAGTCTTCTGTTAAACACGCTCAGTTTTTTTAATCTTTCCGCGTAGATCAGGCTTTCTAAAACTTATCATGTTTGTTGGTGTCCTCTGGGCTCTCTCTATACCATCTATACCATTTTTCCTAAAGTTGGTGCCCTGAACTGGACACAGTACTCCAGCTAAAGCTTCATCAGTGCCGAGTACAGCAGGACAGTTACCTCCCGTGTCTTGCATATGACATTCTTTTTAATACACCCCAGAATCATAGGACTCGAGAGATCATCTAGTCTAATCCCCTGCGCTCCTGGCAGGACTAAGTATTATCTAGACCATCCCTGACATTGTCTGACCTGCTCTTAAAAACCTCCAGTGACAAAAACTCCACAACTTCCCTAGGCAATTTCTTCCAGTGCTTAACTACCTTGACAGTTAGAAAGTTTTTCCTAACGTCCAACCTAAACCGACCTTGCTGCAATTTAAGCCCATTGCTTCTTGTCCTATCCTCCGAGGTTAACAAGAACATTTTTCTCCCTTCTCCTTGTAACAACCTTTTATGTACTTGAAACTGTTATGTCCCACCTCAGTCTTCTCTTCTCCAGATTAAACACACCCAATTTTTTCAGACTTCCTCAAAGGTCATGTTTTCTAGACCTTTCATCATTTTTGTTGCTCTCCTCTGAACTTTCTCCAATTTGTCCACATCTTTCCTGAAATGTGGCACCCAGAACTGGACACAATACTCCAGTTGAGACCTAATCAGCGCGGAGTAGAGCAGAATTACTATTTCTCATGTCTTGCTTACAACACTCCTGCTAATACATCCCAGAATGATGTTCGCTTTTTTTGCAAGTGTTACACTATTGACTCATATTTAGCTTGTGGTTCACTATGACCCCCAGATCTCTTTCCGCAGTACTTCTTCCTAGGCAGTCATTTTCCATTTTGTATATGTGCAACTGATTGTTCCTTCCTAAGTGGAGTACTTTGCATTTGTCCTTATTGAATTTCATCCTATTAACTTCAGACAATTTCTCGTTTGTCCAGATCATTTTGAATTTTAATCCTATCCTCCAAAGCACTTGCAACCCCTCCCAGCTTGGTATCATCCACAAACTTTATAAATGTACTCTCTATGCCATTATCTAAATCACTGATAAAGATATTGAACAGAACCAGGCCCAGAACTGATCCCTGCGGGACCCTACTCGATATGCCCTTCCAGCTTGTCTGAGAACCACTGGTCCGTTCCCAGAGAGTAGGTGTTTCCAGACAATCATGCACCCACCTTATAGTAGCTCCATCTAGGTTATATTTCCCTAGTTTGTTTATGAGAAGGTCATGCAAGACAGTATCAAAAGCCTTACTAAAGTCAAGATATACCACATTCACTGCTTCCCCCATAGCAAAAGGCTTGTTACCCTGTCAAAGAAAGCTATTAGGTTGGTTTTACATGGTTTGATATTAGCCTTTTTCACAACTACATCACATTGTTGACTCATATTCGATTTGTGGTCCATTATAATCCCCAGACCTTCTTCAGCTGTACTACCCTCTAGCCAGTTATTCCGCATTTCGTAGCTGTGCATTTGATTTTTCCTCCCTACGCGAAGTACTTTGCTCTTACTGAATTTCATTTTGTTGGTGTCACACCAGTTTTCTAATCTGTCAAGGTCGCTTTGAATTCTGTGATGATGACATGATCCTCTTCACAGCAGCTAATTAAGATGTCACAAACACATGGCATTAAGGGCTAAATTCATCCCTACTGCAATTGCTTTAAAGTCCTTTGAAACTACTGGGTGCTCAGCATTTCTGAAAGTCATGCCAAACATTAATTTCCCTAAATACAGATTTAGGAGACATCAGTCACACAAGTGTGACAATATCAGTCTCACTTTTGATTGTAGCCAAAACTTTCTGTGAGCCCCTGAGACTTCTTTGCAATAGGTCATGAACTTATATCTTCTGTTTCTCTATTGTTAAGATATTCTATGCACAAAGGAACCAGCTGATATTTGGCCTTGTAGCAACAATGAAGGAGAATATGAATTGACAGAACCCAAATCAGCATGCAGGGTAAAATTCACCTCCATGTGCTGTACACGCAGCTTAAGTGGTGCACAGGTCTCTGTCTGGACCCTCTGCACTGGGGTGAATTTCACCCCAAGTTCGAGTACGTCTACACAGCAGCGGGGGCCTAAAAACAGCAGCGTAGCTGCTGCGGCACCATGGGCAGCAGGTGCTATGGGTGTCAGATGGCCTTGTACTCAGGGCAGCAGCCCCACCTGCCATTCATGCTGCCCCAGCACCACTTGTCTTCTGATGGCACCAGCTTAATCAGAGCTAGTGCAGGTATGACTCCTCAAGCTGGAAAAAATGACACCTCCAGCTCGAATGTAGACGTCTTCGGTGGCTCTATGCTCCTATATCCCAGTACTCAAACCTCTCCCCGCTTCATTGATAGCTCCCCACTACCTGTTTCAAGATCCCCTATCTTGTCATTTAAGGCATCTCCGTCTGATTTCCATCCCTTTTGCTGAAGGCAGAATCCCAAGCTCTGTCCCACATCTACCCTGAGAAATGCCCTCAACTGCTTTCTATTCCGAGTTGTAGCTGTCTCTACTGTGAAATCCTCTTTTGCTCTAGCTTCATAGAATCATAGACTATCAGGGCTGGAAGGGACCTCAGGAGGTCATCTAGTCCAACCCCCTGCTCAAAGCAGGACCAATCCCCAGACAGATTTTTGCCCTAAATGACCCCCTCAAGGATTGAACTCACAACCCTGGGTTTAGCAGGCCAATGCTCAAACCACTGAGCTATCCCCCCTCCTTCTTCTTCTGTTCCTCTCTCCCTTGTGGTCTGGTTCACTCTCCAGATTGCTTTTGCCCCACCTATAATCCAAGACATTCTACAGCTGAGCCAGCACGTGAAATTGGAAGCCTGTGGAACATTCATTTGTTTTAAGTTAAAGGAACCCAAAGAAATATCAGGAAAAGAAACAGGTCCAATTTTTTAGAAGGGAGCAATATCAAAGGTTTTCTCTACAAATGGCACAGAATCTTTTACTGTCAAAATTGTGTAGAAATGTTCCTTTTCTCTTGAAGAGATTCTGGGGCAAATGTGGAGGCTAAATTCAATTGATATGATCTTTTGAGAGGAAATCAGTGCAACCTTAACTATGGAGCCATTAACAGCAACTGCAGAGTATGTACATGCATGCACAGATGGGCTGACAGACAAGACGACAAATCTACACCTAGAAGACAGACACCACACACGTAGATAGATAGGTGCGTAGGTAGACAGAGACACATGCATTCAGGAGAGAGTTTGTTTAATACTTTGCTCACATGCACTAATGAAGTCTCAATTTCAGGGCCTCACTGGGATGTCAGTCTCAAACTGACAAGAACACTGTCACATAAAAGAAACATTTTAATTTCATGTGTGCTAGGAACCTGTCAATTTTCAAACATCTCCATCTCTTCTCTCTCTCTCTCTCAAGATTTGTCCTCTGAGAATATTACTCAACAGAACGGGCAAACCTGAAACTAGAAAGAAAACTTGCCAGGAAAATATAAAAATCTTTAAAGGTTGTGTTGAATTACACTTCTGTGGTGTGGTTTCCTTTGAAGAGAAAGGAATCCTGCTTAGCTGTCCAGAAAAAAAAGGCATGGGTCAGATCCTGTTACCCTTTACTCACCTTGAACAACACTTTACTCCATAGGTAGTCCTGTTGATGTCAATGGTACCACGTGCTGTGGGGAAGGGGGATCCGAATCTGGCCTCAAATAATGAAACCAGGCAAGATCACGGCTTTGAATATGTATGTGCTGTGGCTACGTACATTGGTGGGTTTGCTGCTTCCCCCTAGCTTTCGTTCCTTAAATATTTTCCAAAATGGTCTGCCTGCATGCAGACACACACAGTGCCTTTTCTTGTCTGGGAGGGTAACACGGGCAGTAACTGGGAAGGGGGTAGGAGGGACAGGGCTGGGAGATGGAGAAATAGAAGCAGAAAGGGACAGTGAGACAGGCTAGCAGGATCTGTAACAATTACAGCACTGGTTCTCAACCAGGGGTACGCATACCCTTGGGGGTACGCAGAGGTCTTCCAGGGAGCACATCAACTCACCTAGATATTTGCCTAGTTTTTCAGCATGCTACATAAAAAGCACTAGCAAAGTCAGTACAAACTAAAATTTCATACAGACCATGACTTGTTTATACTGCTCTATAATGATACACTGAAATGTAAGTACAATATTTATATTCCAATTGATTTATGTTATAATTCTATGGTAACAATGAGAAAGTCAGCAATGTGTCAGTGTTAGCATGTGGTGACACTTTTGTATTTTTATGTCTGATTTTGTAAGTGAGGGGAAACTTGGGGGTACGCAAGACAAATCAGATGCCTGAAAGGGGTACAGTCGTCTGGAAAGGCTGAGAGCCACTGGCCTACAGTACAGTCCCCAGGAACCTGGAATCTCAGCATTCCTCTGCTCTCAGGAAATAGCTGTGAAACCCATTAGCAAAACGGGTACCTTATCTCCCTCTAGTGAGTAGCCCACACATAGAGGATGACAACCTACTAGCGCTGTCAGTTACTTTGTTAGCTCAAGCAAGCATCTAAAGTTTCAAACCTTGTTGGTGAACAACACCAATATGGTGCCACGTGATGGAATTTTGGCTGTTTCCGTTTGCTCTTTTAAAAACCTACATACAGAAAACTATGTTAAAAGAACGCTAAGGTTGCGAAGTGAAGGACTCAGAAATAAGGAAATGCCAGAATTAAGGGTGCCCTGGCAGTCGACAGTAGTCAAAACTTGCCTTGACTTCAATGGTAATTTACCTGAGTAGGAACTGTAGGATCAAGCCCATTTAGTTATCTCATTATAGGTTACATTTCCAGGTGTACACATGTACCTAAGGGCAGGAAGTGGCAGGTGCTTTGTGAGCATTCACGTCTTCAGGAGACAAATGTGGGAAAAAACCATCTGAGAATGAACACCTAGGTAGATGGGTATGTCTATTGTTGTACTTGTATGGTCCCCCAGGACTGGAGTGTCTGAGTACTCACAATTCCCCTGTGAGGTAGGGCAGTGGTGTTACCCCCATTTTACAGAAGGGGAATGGAGACACATGGTATATTAACGGACATATCTAGGGTAACATAGGCAATCTCTGGCTAATCCATGACTTGAACCAAGTCACTTCATCCCAATCCAAATTCTGCACCTTGTCTATTAGACCCTTCTCCCTTCCTTTATGGGTGGAGGTGCATGAAAGGATCTGTATCAAGCTGTAGGCAACAGCATGTGCTCTGTGTAACTGATTGCACCAGAGCATAGGCCCAGGTGTTGGAATTCAAATAGTAAAAGAGCTGACTGTGACGAAGCACAGATGTTTCAGCATAAAATGGATAAAAAAGTAAAAAAAAGAAAAATGGCACCAAACACATTAATGAAAACCATTATTTTTCAAGGAATTTGTGATTTTTAGAGCCAGCAATCAACAACGCTTTTCTAAATTACTGACCTATCTTGTGATTCTCTCCACACTTTGAACATGCTTCAGCAAAGATCTTAGTAATAACGTAGCCTATTATTTTTATAACTTCCTGTGAAAAGAACGGCTCAGAGCCTTCCCAACTATAATCACCCTGCCATCAGAGACTCCAGTCTGTGCTAAAAAAGCCAAGGAGACCAAGTCATTCCATCTCTCTGCAACGCATTCTGGTACATAGACGAGTCAGCTTCCAAGCCACAATTAGAACACTGCCTCTATCCATCTAGAAAGGACATTGGTCTTCATCTACCTCTTAGGGCTAGATTCGGACATGAGGTCCAGCCCGGAGCACGGAGTGGCATGTCACCTGCCCCACCCTGAGGTAGGCACTGTGTCTGGGAGGCACCGCCCCGGCTAGTAATTTACTACTGATCTATTCTACCCATCCTTGCCCCAGCACTGGCTCTGTCACACTGAGTAAATGAGGTGGGGCGTTGAGAGAAGTTTTCAACTGCTCCTTGCCCATCCCTGCCCACGTGCTCCAGCGAAGGGGTGGCTGGGTAAATAGCCTCATTTCCTTTGAGAGAGGAGGGATGGTCTGGTAGTTAAGGCACTGGATGGGGACTGAGGAAACTGAGGTGATTTTAGGCAAGTCACTAAATCTACCGTGGGTCTCATTCCCTCAGCTGGGAAATGGGGGTAATAGTGCTTCCCTACCTCACAGGGATGCTGTGAGGATCAAATCCATGAATGGTTGTGACGTGCTCAACTACCATGGTGATGAGGGTCAAAGAAGTTCCTAAATAGATGTTTAGATCCAATATCTGGGTCACCTGTGCAGGGACAGAAGGAGAGTTACTCCCAAATGTGGGCACATATTTTTATTCTTGATAGAGCTTAGGAGCCCAAATCATGGGCCACACATTGTACTAGAGACTGATCAAATGCTTACCACAGTCAACGTTGATTACGGATATACGGTGAAATATTTGCAGGGGTTTAGTTTATGTAGGGGGTTCAGATTACCCCAAGTAGCGTTGTGAACCAATGGCCTGCCCTTGCACCTCTGGGAACGTAGTCAGAGTCCCCGCTGAGCTCTTGGGCGAAAAGTTTAGTGTTCTCCACTGCTCTCCTTGTTGACTGCCAGCATAATACAGCCATCAGAACTATTAACCTCCTCTCTCTCAGTAATTGTCTGAAGGCTGCGGGACTGTACTAAGGGGTAGTCTGTCTGGGGCCAGCGGCAAGTGATTGATAGACACTGAGACGCGGTTGTATGCCTAATGGAAATGTTAAACCAAACATTACTGCGGTCAAGATAAGTGATTGGCTAGTTAAATGGCAACAAAGTTTTTAAGATCCTGTGAATCAATACTTTAACTAATTGGTAACTTAATTACTGTCTGTCATCTTTCCCCAAAGTACTCACGTTTAAATGTCATCCGAGTTATTTGGCTGCCTTGTAAGAAACAAATTTGAGCCCAACATTTCCCCATTTTTAACTTCACAGATCTAGAGGCAGCCCTTCCCTTTGTATAAACACATTCCTCTTGTTCCCAGGATACATTTCTCTTCTAAAGTAATTGTTAAGACTTTAGCAACACGATGATCTAAGAGGAAAAGGGAGGGGGGAAAAACAATAGTGCTGGCTCACTCTGGGTGAAGAACAAAGTGTTATTGTGATTCTCTGAAAACCTGACGGGACCATGAAGTGTCAAGGAATTGCAGAGTGCGGGCAGGATCTAATGCAGAGGTGGGCAAGCTACAAACTATACCATCCAGCCCGGCCCTTGAGCTAGCCCCTGGCGCCTCCCCTGTTGTCCCCCCCAGCCTCAGCTCGCCATGTCGTCAGTGATCTGGGCGGCAGGGCTGCAAGCTCCTGCCAGGCAGCGCGACGGAGTGGCTGGCTCCAGGCAGAGCGGCAGCATGGCTAGCTTCAGGCAGGCAGCCCGGCTGCCAGACATGCTGCTCTGAGCGGCATGGGAAGGGGGTGGGGAGTGGGGGCTTGGATAAGGGGCTGGGAGTCCTGGAGGGAAGTCAGAGGACAGGGAGCAGGTGGCGGTTGAATGGGGCGGAGTTTGGGGGAGGTGGTCAGGGGATGGGGAATGGGGGCGTTGGATAGGGGGTGGGGTCCTGGGAGGGGCCGGTCAGGGGACAAGGAGCAGGGGGGTTGGGAGGTTCTGAGGGGGGGGCAGTTAGGGGGCGGGAAGTGGGAGGGGGCGGATAGGGTGCAGAGGCCAGGCTGTTTGGGGAGGCACAGACTTCCCTATCCGGCCCTCCATACAGTTTTGCAACCCCAATGTGGCGCTCGGGCCAAAAAGTTTGCCCACCCCTGACATAATGGAATGTTTGCATCATGATCTATGGTCAACCGCTTTGCAGTATAGTGAAACCATATTGGCTAAGCGAAAGCATAGGCCAGCGTGTGACACTGTCTTGTTCTGCCCAAGGTCAGATTATTACGTGGGTTTTGATTAACGTGCAAAACACAATCAAATTACCTGACTCAGTGCCCAGCTCTGACGTTCCTTAAAGGAAGTCGTGCTCATTAAATGGAAGCAATCCACCTTGGAAGGTCAAAGCTGACTTTGAAAACAATTACACCAAGACTCAAGAGCTTGAGAAAGTGATGCAAGTTCTGAATATTCAAGATAGAAAACAAGAGGAGTTTCTGGAATGGACTAGATACTTATACATTTCCCTATCGCTGTAGTATCTCAGTGCCTCACCATTATTAATGCATTTTATCCTCACAGCAACCCTATGAAATACGGATGTATTACTGCCAACTGAGACCCAGGGTAGATTAAGTGATTTTCCCAAGGACACACAAGAAATCTGTACTGAGCCAGGAATTGTACTGAGGTCTCTTGAGTCCATGTCCAGTGCCCTAGATGTACTTGTAACAGGCCATTTATAACTTGGGGAGTTAGAGAAGTGAATGAAACTCAGGTCATCCCTGTTCCTAGCTGCGCTATGGAGAGGTTTGGCTTAACAATATTTAATTACCATTTGGAGTACTTCTTGTTACTGGAGTTCTAGAGGAAGATATACTAGGAACATGTATTAAGTTATACGAAGATAACATACTAGACTGTTTAAGTACGAAATAGAAAATGTGTCACTCCAGGGGTCGGGAACATTGTGCTTTAACATAAATGTCTGCTTTACTTTTGACATGCACAGATCTATAAGTTAATTCACTGGGCAAAACTGTCAAACCCTCTTCTTCCTTTAGCTACCGGATGCTTTCTACACCAACAGGAGAGAGGGTAACCCAAGAGCCAACCATGCATTAAAGGGTCAATTTTTCTCTCCATACATGCTCATATATCTACCAATACGATCAGTAGAATTCACCATAACATTACATATGGAACCCAGTTCATTAGGGGTTAAGTTGGTTTAATGGACTAGGTACTTATACATCTCCCATTGCTGTAGTATCTCACTGACTCACCATCATTTGTGCATTTTATCATCACAGCAATAAAATAGGGATGTATTATTGCCATCTGAGACCCAGGGTAGATTAAGTGACTTTCCCAAGATTTAAGAGTTTCAATTTCATGGGAAAATCTATTATTTCATTTTTTTTTCCTTTCAGAAACAGAATGAAAATTAAAAAAAATCTAAATTTCCCATGTCACAAATTTTATTTAAAAAAATGGGATCAAAGCATTAATTTTTCATAAAATGTGTTATTCCAATTTCAAATTTCAATTCTTAGAGTGGCATAGAAGTTAAGGTTGTGTCAATGGGAAGCATTTGCATCTATTCCAGCTGTATTCAGTGGTGTACCATTGGCTGGTGGAGGCAGTCATTGGACCTGCTTGGTGAGTATTTCCTGGTTTTCAGAAATTTGAGTGTCCCGTCAACTCAGCATTCTGCAAGGGGGATCACATACCACCAAGCAACCTTAATGCTGTGTTAACATAGGTTTTTGCTCTTGAATACAGCATAACATCTTAAACATTAAAATGAAAAAAGACAGAAAATCAAAATAGTCTATCCTGAAAAGGTCAAAATGGAATGTGTCCACCTTATCTTAGCACTGTTTTTCCCATTTTTTCTTTCTAAACAAAATTTTGTCTAAATGGACATATTTCCACACAAAAAATTTGCCTTCAACAATTCAGCATTTTCTGGTGGAAAAACGTTCTGTCAGAACATTCCCAACCAGCTCTAGTTCTCAGCTTACACTAATGATCCTTTACTCATATGACTTCCGTGCAATACTCACCAACAGCAGAATGGGTTGCAACAATCTAGCGTTAGGGGTGCGAGTCCATTGAAAGCAACAAGCGTTATGCCAGGAATGAATTCGGCCCCTTAGGGTTACACTTTGCCATGGCAGTGCTAATATTAAGGCTGAATCTTGTTGCGATCCTCACTAAAAGCCAGTTGTGGTGTCTCTTACTTACCCTGCTGCATTCACTCGAACACGTAGGTTCACTGAAGTCAATGGGCATGCTGTCACGTGTAAGATCTGCAGCCATTGCAGCTGAGGGTTCTCAGCACTTTTAAAAATCAGGCCACCCTTATTAAAGGCATCTAATTTTAGGCTACTGTTTTTGTAAATCTTGTCCCGAATGACGGGAGGCGAGGAAAAGTTCATCCTCTCCACGTACCCAGGTGTTTATATAAAAAGATGTCCTTGCATTACATATCGTTCCTGGGCCACACAACGACCTATTGACGGCCTTCAAACCACTGACGGCTTCTTTAAGCCCTCCCCTGTGAGAAATATAGTCCTCCAGGCAGCATTAAAATGGGCCATTCTCTCCCGGATATAGCCCCAGTAACCACGCTGCTTTATCCAACACAAACACGCCTGAGACACCAACGGCTAGGCACTTGGACCGCTCATTTCCGCAGCAGAGTTAAAATATGTCCAGTGGTGTGGTAATCACCCAAGTCTCCATTATCTATCTTCACTCTCACCTCCAGCTATTAGCTGCCCACCTTGCAAGGTTTTCTTATTACAACACTAGACAGGGAGAATGAGGGTGGAAAAGCCGCTGTGCACTGCTCCCTCCTTGCCAGCCCATGTGGCATAGGAAACTTTCTTCCAACATCCCTCTGCCCCCCAGATTTTTTTGGGGGGGGTTGGTTTGCTGGTTTGACGTCCTTCCTGTCAGTGCCACAGCCATCGCCCCATCCCATGGGGGAATCCACTCACCACCTCTAGGTCTGTCCTCTGCCTGACACCATATCTGTCTTCCAGGCACCATATCTGCCCTGCCGAATGCTCCCTCTCCTGCTGCCCTTTCCCCAGCAGCTGGTCTCCTCCCAGCAGTCATTGCGGCCTCTGTCACCAGCCCAAGTATTGCTGTCTCCCATCCTGGTATGCACTGTATTTCGCAGACCGAACCCACCCATGCCCTCTGTTTTATTCTTACCGGTATCTGAGGACCTGGGTCTCTGCTGTCTGGCCAGACCTCACCTCAGGGTTCCTCATCCTTAAGCTGCCCCTAGCTAAATCATGTCCCTCTGCTGTCACATTGCCTGCCTCAGGCCTCTTCTCCCCTGGACCCCCTCTTCCCCCTCTGTCAGGGATTGCCGGGGCTCCCCTGACCTGACCACATCCCTCTCTATCGCAGGTACATCATCAGCTCTCTGCCCTTCTTGAGACCTTTCACTCTCAGCCCAAGCTCTGGCAGCCATGGGTACAGTGCCCCTTCCTAGGCTCCAGACTGCTTTGTCTTTGTCTTCACTGTGATGCATCCGAAGAAGTGGGCTGTAGCCCACGAAAGCTTATGCTCAAAGAAATGTGTTAGTCTCTAAGGTGCCACGAGTCCTCCTGTTCTTTTTGCGGATACAGACTAACACGGCTGCTACTCTGAAATGTGTCCACAGTGTGGTTTAAGGGGCCCAGCAGATCAAACAGGGATGGGGCACGTTACTCATTCCCCTGCCCAGCAGCATACACTCCCTTCTCTTGTCTCCCCTGCTCCCACTCAATGTGAGTCACTAGGCCCAGGGATGTACAAAGCAAAGGAACATTCAGGCCACCTGGGCCCAGCAGAGAGCAAGAGTCAGACGTGTGAGCCTTCTAATTCAGCACTTGGTTCCTGACTACTGCCAAATATCTGCATGATCAGACAACCCTTCCTCCCCACTTCCCTGGGGCAGGGCTGGGGCCCACCGGCAGGCGGCGCATGTGACTAAACAGAGGACTTCATTCTCATTTGTAAAGCATGGTATTTTCTTGGGAAACCTTCTTGCTCTAACACTTCCCTGTCTGAGGGCAGATTCTCCTCTCTGTTACAGTGGTACAAGCCGAACAGTTTGAACAAGAGTAAAACATGGGTTGTTAAATACGTTACTGACATTTGTGGCAACTCACACATTTCATTTACGTCAGACTCTTCAGTTCCTTATGATCACTTCCACGTGGACCCTGAAAAATATAGGCCTTGTTTTGCCATTAAAATGTTAAGAGTCTGCAAGTCTCTGTCTGATTCATTCCTGCCTACCGAGATTGCTTTGTTTAAACTGGAAACCTATCCAAGTGCTGTCACCAGCTGAGCCATTCACAAAAAATTGGATCATTGGCTTTAGAAGGCTATCGCTTACTGTAGTGAAGATTCACTTACCCCTTCCTTTCAAAGCAGGTAGTATGTATATATATCAGAAAATAGCCAGTATCAGGAGAAGAGCGATTTCAATTTTGGGAAAGATTCAGAGTTCTTTCTATCTTTCCCTCACCATAGCAACTCAGTAAAAAAAAAAGCCTCCCCTGCTTTCAATCAGGTCTTCTTGTGCAATGAAAAAGAAGCTTTTATCTGCTGGGGCTGGGATGAAAGACCACCCTAACAGCTCATTTTTAGGGCAGGTCTACACTACAGCAGGGATCGATGCTCTGAGATCGATTCACCTGCGGTAAATTTAGTGGGTCTACTAATGTTATGCTCATACAAAGCACACGGGATCTTTATAGAGGAAGGAAAATACACACAGCATTTATTGAGAATACCACAGTTAGCATACGCTTTTTAGACACACACACACACACACCTGCCAGTGATGTTCATAGTTACCAGTCTGTTGTAGCTCGAGTCAATCTAATGGCCAGTTAGATTGAGCACGACTGTGGAGCTGGGTTCTGTCGGTCGTGATCCGATGCTTCGAGGCTTTGCAGGACTGAACCCAGAGTTCCATGGCAAAAGACCCCAGCTTTATAGTTGTAAATTCTCATTTGAGTCCATGCATTTTGCAATGTTACCTGTAATCATTAGTCCTTAAGTGGTGTTATTATTTGATGGTTATTGTTGGGCTTCCCATCGTTATCTCCTATTTATTGTCTCGCCTTCGGGGGTGCCTGCCTCACCTCTGAGGTCATCAATGCTGCTAACATGTTTAACATCGGATACAATGAATGTTTTCTGATTGTCTCCTGGTCTTTCCAAGTCTCTCACTTCTTCTTGACCATCTGGACATCTGTGATGGCTTTCACACCTTATCTTTTCCTGATGCATGCATTCCTCATTCACACAAACAATCTTACAGAAACCTTCAAAGGTATACAGACAGCTGTATTGTATATTCAGCAGAATACATTGTAAATCAAGCCTTGCTAAATCTTATAACTAAAACAATTCACATTGGGGCTTCAGGCTCTCCATATTCCTCTAATCTTCTTAACATAGACACAATAGAGAATCCTGTCTCTTACTTCCTAATTTGTAATACATATAGGAAACCATAGTAGCTTTATAACTTATTCTAAAACAAAAGGGTGACCATAATTAGTCATAAGGATTGTTCTGGTCTGTCATTCCTTTCTGCTATTCAAAAAGGGTGGCTGACAAGATGAAATCAAATCATACATTAATTCTCATAGTACATTATAAAATCCAGCTCCTACAGTAAAGACCCACCAAATCAACTGCAGATCGCTCTCCAGTCAACCGCTGTACTCTACCCTGACGAGAAGAGTAAGGTAAGTCGACCGGAGATTTTCTCCCATCAACCCCCTGCGGTGTAGACCCCGTGGTAACTCGACCTAATGTATGTCGACTCCAGCTAAGTTATTCATGTAGCTGGAGTTGCATAGCGTAGGTCGACTTACCGCGATAGTGTAGACATAGCCTTAGGAACATACGCGGCCTTTTCAAGCAAGTACATGTTTTCGTTTCTTTGGCCTTGTCTTCACTACCGGGGTAAGTCGACCTAAGTTACACTACTCCACTTATATGAATAACGTAGCTGGAGTCGACGTAGCTTAGGTCGACTTACCCCGGAGTCTTCACTGCACTGCATTGACGGGAGACGCTCTCCGGTCAACTTACCTTACTCTTCTCTGGGAGCTGGAGTACCGGGGTCAACCGGAGAGTGCTCTGCCCTCAATTTAGCAGGTCTTAGACCCACTAAATCAACATCCGCTGCATCGATTGCAGTATCGTTGATCTCAAGCCTTCAGCACTGTCAATTTTGCACAGACTGGTATAAAGCATTTCAGTGTTTCCTAATGCAAAGCTTGGATTGTCTAACAATGGCTACTGCTGACACTCTGAAAAGGGGAGCGTGTAACATGTTACTTATTCCCTACCACACACTGACACACACACAATGGGACAAATTACTCCACAATAATACCACTGCTTACTCTTCCAGAGTTCAAAGTAAAATGGGATAAAGAACAGAGTGAAAACTGACATTTTATTCTTTTTATTCCTAATTATTTGTGTTACGGTAGCATCCAAAGGCCCCAACTGAGATCAGGGCCCCATTGTGCTAGGGGTGGTACAAATAAATACTAAATTGTTTCTTTCACAGTTTTCAGTCTACGGTGCTGATCCAATGTTAATTGAGATCAATGGAAAGATTCCCATTGACTTCAATGGGCATTTAATGAGGCCTTCAGTAGGCAAAGGAATTACTAACCTTCTTTTATAAATGGGTAACTGAGGCCCAAGGTGATATAAGAAGTCTTTGGCAGAGCTGAAAACTGAACTGAGATCTCCTGAGTCCCACTTTAGCACCTTAACCACACAATCTAGTTCCTGGGTCTGGAGTCTGAGTCTTCTTTACCTATTATTTTTCTTTTTTTTTTTTTTTCCTTGAAAGAGAATAATTTCAGACTCTGAAACTTCTACTAATATCACAGGAGAAAATAATGTATTGTTTTCTCTCAACAGGAAACGTGATTTCAAAGCCAGTTTTCCCACACCAGCTACCATCAGAATATTCTAGATGCCTCCAGTAAAATTGTAGTTGGGCTACAGCACATCACGTAATTTAACTTGCCAAATAGAGAGGGCCTGATTCTCCACTGCCTGACTCCAGTTTTATACCAATGTAACCCCATTGACCTCATCAACCCAGAGTAATGCCGTGGTGAATGGGATGCTAATGAGAACCCATTGAACAGAGTGTAACCTGGTTTCCTCAGCATTTCACCTCTTCCTAGCCTTTAAATGGCAACTAAATGATTCAGGGTAATGCAATCTCCTAGGGAGACTCCCTAGTGTTCCCTGTCGCTCTCTTAGGGGACCTCTCAGAGTGAAAGGGGAAGGGCCAAGAAGCTGGATGATGTCACTGATGGCCATCCATCTTGAGAAGGATGGTAGGTCAAAAGCTTCTGTGATGAGCGGGAGAGAGGCTACACAGAACCAGCTCCGGCATGAGGAGGATTCTCTCACCCTGACCATTCACTGACGCCACCATGTCACCGCAATGGAGCAGCAATACGTGCATTAACAGCCCCAAGGCAGCGGTATACTACTGACTGGATGACAGAACCACCAGCAGCACTATTCAGCCGGAATGGCTTTCAGAAGATCTATCAATAATGGTGCATGACGCAGATGAGAGAGAAAAGAATATGGTTTGCCCACCTTTTCCCGCTGCTAGAGTTATTGTTTACATCATAGCAGCACCCCAAGGCCTCAACTGGGACTGGAGCTCCATTGTGCGAGGTGTTGTACAGACACACAGTAAAAGACAGCCTATGGCCTGAAGAGCTTACAACCTAAATAGACAATACAGCCAAAGGAAGCTGTATTATCCCATTTTACAGATGGGGAACTGAGGTGTAGCAAGAATAAATGGTTTGCCCAAGAAGTCTGTGGCAGAACATGAAATACAACCAATACCATCTCAGTCTTACTCCTTGTCTACACTACAGGGGAAATTCGATCTAAGCTATGCAATTTGAATGACATGACTAGCGTAATTCAAATCAATGTAGCTTAGATCTACTTACAGCGGGGTCCGCACTATGTGATGTCGACGCTCTGGAGACACTCTCCTGTCGACTCCCCCTACTCTTCTTCATCCAGTGGCGTACAGGAGTCGACTGGAGAGCGATCTGCGGTCTATTTAGCGGCTCTTCACTAGACCCGCTAAATAGACTGCTGATGCATCGATCGCTGCTTGTTGATCCCCCGGTAAGTGTAGACAAGCCCTTAGTTAAATACCTTACCACAAAACCACCCTTTCTTTCTCAGGACCAGCTCTCTCATTATCGAACAATTATTAAACTGGAAAGTATCACCTATCATGCAACACTGTGGCAGACAATGATTTTAAAACGCAAATCTAACAGTAGGTAATTCTGAAGACAAACATCTGTTGTTTGAGAGAAAGTTTTCTTCATCCATGCAATCCAGGCTCACATCTATGGGTAACTCACCATTGTGTGTGAGATAGTAAAAGCAAAGATTGGAAATGCTCCTCCCTCCATCTTCATTGTTACTGTCATTGTTATAAAGAAAGCAGCAACAGAAGAATCCTGTTGATGAGGTTTTGCAAATTACTTTTGGTTTTGCAAATCTAGTTGGAGTTCTCACATTTTTTTCCTGTTATCTAAACACACACATTTGGTTTTTTCCCCACGTTTTTTTTTTTTTTTTTTTTTTGGTTTTGAAGCCACATAGAATTTTGACTAGTCTTGTGATTTAACATTGACTGATATCTCACGAAAATGTAAATGTCTGACTGAAAAATGCTCTGAACATGGCCAGATTCTCAGCTGCCATAAATTGGCATAGCTCCATTGGAGCTACACTAATTGACACCAGCTGAGTGTCACAGCTGAATGTGGAACGACAGGAAACTTCTCCGCGTACTGCTGGCTAGATACTGCTGGCTCAACATTTCCTCATAGTGCTCAGAGTCCAAAAGCAAAGAGGTTTGAGTTCACTACTGTCAGCCTTTGAACAAAGCTCCTTTTATCTGCCATCAGGAAATCAGAGGCGTTTCTCTGCATTACTGAAGCCGATGGGCACAATTGTTAGCAGTGATATTAACCAATATGGAAAGAGTTTTATCTTCTGGCGGAATGCTTAGTCTTCCCATCGTCTTTGATTCAAGTTTATATTCACCAAATTAATCTGCCCCAGATTTCACCTACTATACCTTTAAAAAAATTCATCACTTGCTATGTGGAATACTATAGAACTTTATAAACCACACATCAGCACTGGTGTTTTGTAAATACACTTCTACCTTGATATAACGCTGTCCTCGGGAGCCAAAAAATCTTACCGCGTTATAGGTGAAACCGCGTTATATCGAACTTGCTTTGATCTGCCGGAGCATGCAGCCCCGCCCCTCCCTCCCCCCCGGAGTGCTGCTTTACCGCGTTATATCCGAATTTGTGTTATTTCGGGTCGCGTTATATTGGGATAGAGGTATATTATACCTAGTGTCGTGGATGGAAATTATGTATTGACTGTAAACATATTAGTTATTTGTTCAGATCATAAATCATCTTTCATGCTATTGCTCGTATAACATGATGACTGAGCATTTTCTTGTGCACTCTGTAGTACATGTTTTTTATTGACATATATGGATAGATGGAGTCTCTGTGAAAACGTAAATTAATTTTCTTGTCCTCGTTTTAGGAGAGTTGTTTATTTTAGTCTCTAACTGACAGGCACAGGCACCTCCTACATCATCCCCGGCTTTCACTTTTTATGAAAGTGGAACTAGTGTATCTCTGTTCTCAAACTGGTTCAGTTACTGAAGTTAACTATTTTTAAAATCAGAAGGCCTGGATAACCGCATCAAAGAGTTCTAAAAGAGCTGGGTCAGGAGCCCTCTGGACCATTAATGTTGATGTTCAATAAGTCTTGGAACATTGGGGAAAATTCCAGGGGACTGGAAGAAACTTATGTTGTGCCAGGTTTAAAAGAGTAAACAGGATGACCCCGGTAATTATAGGCGATTCAGTCTGACATCGATCCCAGGCAAAATAATAGAATGCTAATTTAGGACTCAGATTAATAAAGAATTAAAGTAGGGTAATATAATGCATGCTAATCAATATGGATTTATGGAAAACAGATCTTGTCAAAATCATATTTGGATTATAATTATATTATAAATTTGGTTGATAAAGGTGATAATGTGGATGTAATATACTTAGACTCCTGTTAAGGGGCATGCCTTGGCACTACATGACATTTTGATTAAGAAATAAGAAAGATACAAAATCAACATGGTACATATTAAATGGATTAAAACTGACTGATAGGTCTCCAAATGTAATTGTTAACGGGGAGTTTTCACTAAGAGGGTGTGCTTTTTGTGGGGCTCTACAGGGATTTGTTCTTGTCCCAACACTTGTTTTTTATCAAAGACCTGGAAGAAAGCAAAATCATCATTGATAAAGTTTGAAGGTGTCTTAAAACTGGGGGCCTGGCAAATAATGAAGAGGACCTGTCACTGACCTAAAACTATCTGGATCACTTGATAAGCTGGACATAAGCAACCAATACAGGTTTCAATCATACACCATAACATCATACATCTAAGAACGAAGAATATAGGCCCGGCTTGGGGGACTCTATCTTGGGAAGCAGTGACTCTGAAAAGGAGTTGGGGGTCATAGTGGATAATCAGCTGAACATGAGCTCCCAGAGTGACAGTGTGGCCAAAAGGGCTAATGCAATCCTTGGATGAATAAACAGGGGAATCTCAAATAGGAGTTGGGAAGTTATATTACCTCTGTATACTGACTGGAATACTGTGTCCAGCTTCTGGGGTCCACATTTCAAGAAGGATGTTGATAAATTGGAGAGGGTTCAGAGAAGAGCCACAAGAATGATTAAAAGATTGGCAAACATACCTTGCAGTGAAAGTGTCAAGGAGCTCGATCATATCAAAGAGAAGATGTAAGGGGTGACTTGATCACAATCTATAAGTACCTACCTGGGGAACAAATTTGATAATAGAAGTGTCTTGAATCTAGCAGACAAGGGTATCACAAGATGCAAAGGCTGAAAGTTGAAGCTAGACAAATTCAGACTAGAACTAAGGGGCACATATTTAAAAGTGAGGGTAACTAACCCCAGGAGCAGCTAAGCAAGTGTTTTAGTGGACTTTCCATCACTGGCCATTTTTAAATCAAGATCAGATGTTTTTCTAAAAGATCTGCTCTAATTCAGCCACAGCTATTGTACTTCATGCAAGAATTAATGATTAGATTCATAGATTTTAAGGCCGGAATGAACCACTCTGATCATCTAGTTTGATCTCCTGCATAACACAGACCATAGAACTGCTCCCAAATAATTCCGGTTTGGTTGCTGCAGTAAATTACAGCGTCCCACCAGCTACTCTAACGTATGCCTGGGCACTAGCTCTGCAGACAGTAGCCCCAGCAAGTTCTAATAGTTTGATGCCACGTTCACAACCCCTCCCTTGCACCCGTAGCTGGGAGTCTGGCCCAGGGCTGCTAATTTGCCAGCCAGTGAGGAAATGATTTTCCTCACTCAGCTCCAATAAAGAGTGCCACGGGCATTCAAAACAAGCCAACCTCACAGCATTTTAGAAACCCAGAGCTTTCGTTGGAAGTAACCCAGGTTCATTGGCTGTTGCCACGTGGGTGCAAAAAGCAATATTTTTTGTTGTTGTTGCTGTGAACAGCTGGAATGAGTTCAATTGAATTTATATCAAGACTGGGGTTGTTTGTGAGCGGATGACTCATGTTTTTGTCTATTTCTGATTAAATATTATCCCTGTAAATGGCATGCACATTTTTTCCTATTTAATTGTCATGGCTGAGAGGGTTTAATCCATGCACCAATTCAATAAAATGTTATCATCAGCTGTCCATGAGAAATCTTATCTGGTAGCTACTGGATGCCTGGATGCATTTGAAAAAACTGATTTCAGAAGGAGGAATTCGGGATTATGCTCATTTCACTGTGAGGGAAACACAGAGTTAGGAATTCAAACTACAGCTTCATTTGCATTTGGTCTAGGCACAAATATCAGGTGAATTCCTGGTCCATAAAGGTGTGGGATGCGCAGCACACGAATTAACTAGGGGTGGTGTAGGCAGTGGCCGGGCAAACCTCGCCACATCGCTCCCACGGTCAACGTTGACGTGAGTAGAACTATGCCTAGGTGTACGTGATCCCAATTTGAGTAAGGGCCTGATCCAAAGCCCATTGACGTCGCAGGCAGTTATTTCCCTTTATCTCAATGGGCACTTGTTCAGGCCATAAGCATCTCATTTTTAAAGAGCTCCGAGCTAGCTCTTCTGGTGCTCATCACCGTCGCGGCTGGGTTTCCAAAAGATCGCAGCACCCAGCAGCTCCCGTTGTGACTTTCGTGGCCAGGTTTTCAAAAAAAGTTCAAAGCAGCACCCAAGGTACTGAGGCTCCTCTGAAAATCTGGCAACTTACTTGGATGCACGCATAGCCATGAGTGCACAACTTAAGCTGCTGCTTCCCTGTGAAAGGAATCTTCCTTAGTAATGCCTATTTCCTCAGGGGATCTCAAAGCATTTCACAATCTGCAATGCATTTATCCTCACAGTACCCCTGTGAGGGAGCAAAGCATTATTATCCCTGCGTTACAGGTAGGAAACTGAGGTACAGAGAGGCTAACTGACTTTGCCTGATGTCACACAGGAAGTGTGTGGCAGAGCAGAGATTTCAACATCGCTCTCTCATCTCCTAAGTCAGTGCCCTAACCACTGGACCACACTGTGACGTGTCATTCCATAGTCTTTATGAAAATATGCTTATGATATGAATATGACATAACTGAGATATATTTTATGCAAGATGGCTCATGTGAGATCTCATTGGAAAGGTTATGATTTACTGAATGCGCTTATCCTATTTGTACGCAGGTGTCATTTCTATATCTGAAGTTAGGAATATGGACTATGTATCTGTATTTCAACTATGCTACTTTGGGTGACGCCCCCTGTGAACACTTCAGGCACAACAATGGACAAGCCAGACAGGGCGGGTGGCCCATCAACAAGGACAATGGACTGTAAAAGAGCTCAACCTTCCTGTGAACCTGTGGGTCAGGCTGTGAAGAATGGCTACAGGGGCCCTACAGAGGCATGTGACCATGTCACCTGATACTGGAACCCATCTTGAATTCTGTACTTTTCCACGAGAAGCTGGGGGGGGGTCAAACTAGGAAACCAAGAACTCCTGCCTTATGCAAATCCTATGTAAGGGTGGGGAGTGAGGTAACCCAGGTCATCAGTTCTCTCCCGCTACCCCACCCGAGATGACGTGTGGAAACAACTAAGGGTTTGGCTACACTGGCACTTTGTACCACAATAAAGCCTCCCAGAGCGCTCTACCTTACTCCCCGTCCACACTGGCCAGGCACGTAGAGCGCTGTGACTCCCTGGCTGGAGCGCTCCTGGTACTCCACCTCCCCGAGAGGGATAACGGCTGTTGCGTATTGGGTGAGACGCTTCAGGATCAGCGTAAACGGGGAGTTAAGTTACTGCGCTCTGATTGACCTCCGGAAACGCCCCATAATCCCCTTAAACCAAGTGGCCTCTCTTCTCTTTGTTGTGAAATCAGCTGGTGAATGCAGAAGTGCCTTTTCCGAGCTCCATTTCAGACAGCCGCTGCTTATCTGCAGCGGGGCAAAGCAAACGTTTACTGAGTGAGTGAGAGGCAGGGGGGCTAGAGGGATCTGAACTTACAAGATAGCGTGCTGACACACTCTTAGCACTCCAAAAACCCACTCTCTCTCTCCCCCCACATACAAACAACACACTCCACCCCACCCCCGTCCTTGGAAAAGCACGTTGCAGCCCCTTGAACGCTGGGATAGCTGCCCATAATGCACCGCTCCCAATGCTGCTGCAAATGCCGCAAATGTGGCCACGCCAGTGCGCTTGCAGCTGTCAGTGTGGACAGACTGAAGCGCTCTCCGAAGGCTGGTTTAACCCAAAGCGCTCTACATCTGCAAGTGTAGCCATGACCTAAAACTGAACTGGGGGAAAGAACTGGCCTGTGAAGATTATTAGAACCACATATAGGGTGAGAACTTGCATGTAACCAGTTTCTTTTGTGTATTAAGCTTAGTTTGCGAGCTCGGTTTCATTTTCTTAGTAATCTGCCTTGTTCTGTCTGCTACCTCCTTAACTACTTAAAATACCCTTGTTATAGTTAATCCATTTATTTCTGGTTTACAATAGAACCCAGTTGATGTGATTTCTAACTGGGGGGGGGTGAGAAGTTGCATACACCCTCCTCCACGTGGAGGGAAGAGGTGAATTTCATATAATTCTGGGTTTGTTCTCCAAGGGAGGGTGGCCATCTGGGTGCTGTGGCAAGCCCCTTAAGCTGAGCCTTCCCAGAGCGGATCTGTGTGTCTCTGTGCAGCTGGGTGTGGCCCTGTCTGTGTGCTTGACTGGAAAAGGCGGGGGAGCCTAGCCGAGCAAGGCCAGGTAAAAGGGGGTCCAGGCTGGCAGAACAGTCTGTCTCAGTGGCGTCCCAGCCCACCAGCTGACACCTCCAGGGATCCAGCCCATCACACACGCTTCCCCTTTTTTCTCCATTGCAGCTGTTCATGCATAATAGCTTCCCTGCCTCCAGCACACCTGCAGCATGTGGGTAAAGGCTGCTGGATCCATGTACCTGCAAATCCGCTAGCCCCTGAGCAAGTCCTGCCTTGTCCCAATCCACCCCAGGTAAGAGCCCAGAGATCTGAGCCAACATGCAGTGCGCACACCCTGCACAGCCCCTGCATCCTGGTCCCTCTCCCTCACATGGTAAAACCCACATCCGCTCTGCTGGATCTGGGTCCTCTACACCCAGGAAGTTGGGGAAGGGAGGCAGGATCTGCCTTTATATGAAGATGAGCAGTAGTGTTTTCTTAGCAAAAATAGCTACCCTCCAAATGAGATCAGATTTCAGTCTGCTCATATTTCTTTCGCCATGGGGACTAGTTTTTGCAACTGCCAATGCATTAGAAGATAATAGTGAATTAATGTACAGTAATGGTAATGAACAATAAAATGCTTTATATAGTTTTATAATCATTATATGGCACTATTACTTCCAAAATGCATCTGTAAATCTGCCTGGGGAGGCAGATCTAAAACAGATCCATTTGGTATGTACACCTCTACCCCGATACAACGCGACCCGATATAACACGAATTCGGATATAACGCGGTAAAGCAGTGCTCGGGGTGGGGGGGAGGGCTGCACACTCCGGTGGATCAAAGCAAGTTCAGTATAACGTGGTTTCACCTATAATGCGGTAAGATTTGTGGGCTCCCGAAGACAGCGTTACATCGAGGTAGAGGTGTATTTTAAAAATTGGCTAAAAGTCATATAAATACTCAGTTGATCTAATTTTCCATTCCACCGCATTTATGAAAACACTAGTGGCATTAAACTAGGTGCATGCTGCACTGCAAACTCTCAGCAGGTCAAAAGGATTGGCACTCTGTGCTAAAAGGGACTTGTTCATAAATGATCTGGAAAGAGGGGTAAACAGTGAGGTGGCAAAATTTGCAGATGATACAACACTACTCAAGATAGTTAAGTCCCAGGCAGACTGAGAAGAGCTACTAAAGGATCTCTCAAAAACTGGGTGACTGGGCAACAAAATGGCTAATGAAATTCAATGTTGATAAATGCAAAGTAATGCACATTGGAAAACACAATCCCAACTATACATATAAAATGACGGGGTCTAAATTAGCTGTTGCCACTCTAGAAAGATCTTGGAGTCATTGTGGATAGTTTTCTGAAAATATCCACTCAATGTGCAGTGGCAGTCAAAAAACCAAACAGAATGTTGGGAATTATTAAGAAAGGGATAGAGAAGACAGAAAATATTATATTGCCTATATATAAATCCATGGTATGCCCACATTTTGAATACTGCATACAGACGTGGTCACCCCATCTCAAAAAAGATATATTGGAATTGAAAAGGGTTCAGAAAAGGGCAACAAAAATTATTAGGGGTATGGAACGGCTTCCGAATGAGGAGAGATTAATAAGACTGGGACTTTTCAGCTTGGAAAAGAGATGACTAAGGGGGGATATGATTGAAGTCTATAAAATCATGACTGGTGTAGAGAAAGTAAATAAGGAAGTGCTATTTAGTCCTTCTCATAATACAAGAACTAGGGGTCACCAAATGAAAGGAATAGGCAGCAGTTTTAAAACAAACAAAAGGAAGTATTTCTTCACACAACGCACAGTCAACCTGTGGAACTCCTTGCCAGAGGATGTTGTGAAGGCCAAAACCATAACAGAGTTCAAAAAAGAACTAGATAAGTTCATGGAGAATAAGTCCATCAATGGCTATTAGCCAGGATGGGCAGGAATGGTGTCCCTAGACTCTGTTTGCCAGAAGCTGGGAATGGGCGACAGAGGATAAATCACTTGATGATTGATTACTTGTTCTGGTCATTCCCTCTGGGGTACCTGGCATTGGCCACTGTCAGAAGACAGGATACTGGGGAGATGGACCTTTAGTCTGAACCAGTCTGGCCGTTCTTACGTTCCTGGCAAAAGTCTAGTACATGGAAAAGAAAAAGTATAATACCACTCCTTTCAGACCCACCAAATGCTCTAAAATCCTGTGAGGGAAGCAAACAAAGACCCAGATCTTGCACTGATTTCACAGAAGCCCCACTGATGCCCACTGGGCTTTGCACAAGTGCCAGGGTCCTTCTATGTGAATCTGATTGCAGGATAAGAGACAAAAGTAGGGTTCAGCCCTACACTGGGTTGAACACTCTGGTTCTGATCCAACAATGGGTTTAAGAGGTTGCTTCAGCTTACGCAGGCTAGTGGTCTCGTTGACTTCATGTGCTTGAAGTTAGGTACATGCTTAAGTGCTTTGCTGGATCAAGGTCTTCATAAATTTAACCAAAAAAAATCAGAAAACATTGAGTTAAGACCAAGAGTAAGTTAAGGCCAAGGTTAAGCAAGTGCATTATGGCCAAGATTAAACAGTGCATCATGGGAGTTGTAGTCCAAACAGGAAGTCGAACCTATAGAGGTGATTGGGAGCATGAGGCACTTGAACTAATCTCACATAAGGCACCAGAGTAACATTTCAGTATCAAAATATTTCATTTTTTGGCTCAAAAAATTCTGGGTTTTTTGTTGTGGTTGTTTTGTTTTTGTGGAAGATGCCACAATTTTCGTGGAAAATTTCAACCCAAAAACCTCTCTCTTTCGCTTCCTCAAAATTTTCCACAGGGAAAACCCCACTTTCTGAGCCCCTCTACTCTCTAGAAACATATAAAAGAGTAGTCTGCTTTGCAGAGGTGTTGAGAAACCACAAAGTCAATTGGAACTGCAGCTGCTCAGCATCTCTGAAAATGTCCTTAACTTTTCATAGGGCGATGGTGGAGCATTATTTTGTAAAGCGCTATGTAAGTGCAAAGCACTCTCAAAGCCACTGCGTGGCAGAGATGGACTAGAACTCACAAAACAACCCAAAGCACTGTCCCTAACCAAACAGGGCAAGTACTTTGGGTGATGGAGCTGGGGTGCCTCTTCCTTCAGCTTTTCCAAAATCCATGAAAATGGCTTTTAACCTCTTGACATGAGCCACCAGCCATCATGTTTAGTTTTGCAAAATGTCGCCAAAAACCCTTCTGGACAATCAGACATGATTTCACTCTATGGCCTCATCACTGTAGGATCTGAACACCTCTGATTTTTTTAATGTATTCATCCTCACAACACTCCTGTGGGGTAGGGCAGTGCTATTATCCTCCTTGTACAGATGGGGAACTGAGGCACAGGGAGGCTAAGTGACATGCCCAAAGTCACTCAAGAAGATTTGCTCCCCGTTCCAAACAGTTTACAATCCAGCAGGGGGATCTTTAGACTTGCACTGAATCCCAGTGAAGTTAGTAGAACTCTCCATAGGTTCAGGGGTCCCCACTGCAGATCCAATGACTGGAGTCTGTGAAGCTCGGTATATACTTACAGCACACTACAAGCACGGTTGCCACCCGTCCGGTTTTCACCCCGGCAGTCTGGGTTTTGCCTTGTGTGTCCAGGTGCCATTTGACAAGCCCTGATGTCCAGTTTTTTTTGAACTGGGAGGGGAAGAGGCGGAGCAGGGAAGGGGCCTCAAGTGTCCAGTTACCAGCCATTAGAAAGGTGGCAACCCTAAATGTAAGTGATTTGTATTAACAAGTAACTTTTGCAAATATTGCTGCTAACTTTACCCTGGTGCACTGCAATATTATTTCTAAATGTCAGTGCAATCATTCCAATTAATCAATTTCTCTGCATACCGATTTCCTGTGGAATCTCCCTTTACTCGCTTCTTTAGACTATCGAAGGAAGCCATCCTTTATCTTACAGCATTATTTGCAGTCATTAATGACAGCGTTTTACATTTCTTTAAGCAAACCTCTGATCAAATATTTCCACTGCTAGGCCTCGGATGCAGTTTGGAAGCTTGGTGGTGGTTGTTAATGGACATAAATCTGGAGCTGATTCATTATCCTTCTGAGAAAAGTATTGACATCAAGGAGTGGAGAGACCTGAACCCCAGTTTAAAAAACAAACAAAAAGCCAAATACGAAAGTCCCTGCTAGTATTGCTGCAGGCAAACCAACAGGAGACAAGTCTGAACTCTGAACAACTTCTAATTAGATTGGTCTTGTTCCCCACCAGGAGAGGAAGGGAAGCATGGCCAAGCATACCCTCAGCCTGGCAATGGTGCTGAGAAATGTGGGGGTCGCTATTATGAGGAATCCTTAGCAAAACCTATCTTCAGCATATTCTTAACAGCTGGCCAATGCAATTCCCGTTTATGAGAACAATGTAATATTGGAAAGGTAGCGTGATCTATTGCCACTGACTTGCAGGGTGACCTTGGGCAAATCACCTCTCCGTGCCTCAGTTTCCCCATTTGTACAACAATAATTATTATTATGATTATTGCTACTACTACAGCGCCACTGCTTCGGTCCTGATCCCAATCCTGTTTAACTCAGTGGGAGTTCTGTCATTCACTTAAATGGGAATAGGATTAGACTCATAGGTCCCAATCCTGCAAACACACACCTGAGAAATGTCAATGGGACTTCGCAGGTGAGTAACTCCAGCAAGATAGCCCATGAACATAAAGTTCTTGCTGCATAATAGATTGGAGGAGCGGGACCATAAATTATAACGCATAGGTGTCCTATTAGTAAAGAGGGACATTTTCAAAAGGGATTTAGGAGCACAAGTCTTACTGAAAGTCAATGGGATGTGGGCTCCTAAATCCCAGAGGTGCTTTTGAAAATGTCCCTCCATCTTTTTTTAAGGTGACTCTAAGGGCAGGCAAGTTGTGCCATTGAAGATCCCACCCTTAATGGCTTGTGTATTTTCTTGTCCTGTCCTGCTCTTCCTCCTGTTCAAGTGGCAAAGAGTACTTTCCCCAACGCCACATTCCCTCCTAGGCGCTGGTGTTTGGTCTGTTTGTGTTCTAGCCTGCCAACGAAAAGCATTGTCGTTTGACGTCTGTGCTCTGCACACAAAGTCACACCATGAATCGGCAGGGTGACCAAATCTCCATACACAAGGCAAGGCCTATAAATTAAACGATACACTCCTCTGACAGCAGCATCAGAGGAACTCTCCTCCTCACCCTCCCACACACAGGACGCATGCCGGGCAAGCAGCAACACACAGACCTAACAGGTGACTTCAGACGGAAAATACGGTCACAGTAACTAGTCTCCAAGCTGTCAATAAAACTGTCTAAGAGCAGTAGCATCTTCGTTACATGTACATAGCATCACCGCCTGTTCTTCCCAGAGCTGAAATTTCATTATTTATAATACAGTAGCACCTGAAGCCTCAACTGAGATGAGGCCAGGTGCTGTACAAATACAAGGTAAGAGACAATTTCTGCCCTGAAGAGCTTACAATCTGAACACACAAGGGGTGGGAGGGGAAACAAAGGCACAGGCAGATGAAGTGACTTGCCCTAGGCCTCACAGCAAGTCTGTGGCCAAGTTGGAACAGAACCCAGCTCCCCCCAGATTCCCACTCTAGTGCCCTACCCATTGGGCCACACTGCCTCTAAATCTGCCTTGTTAGCAGCCAGACTTGCCTGGCCTGTTAAACTAGACCAACATTCAGCCTTTTTCTACAGCCCAGTGCGGATGCTGAAGGGAAAACAGTGATTTCCTACTACAGATCCATGCTGAGAAACACACAATAGGTATATACTAAGGAGTATACATTGATAAGCTAGAAAATAAAGCCACTTCCACCCACCCCCTTGCTGATCTCATATGCATAAAAGGCACACGTGAACCCAACTGCTGTGTAATCTAATGCAACGCAATCCTTCCCCAAAGACTTTTGAAAAAGAGACACTTCTGATGTACTGACTGACACTAGTGCCAGGGTGTCTGCAGCACTGTTTGTCGGCCGCGTGCCAACTCCTGGAGATGGATGCCAACATCCTCAGTCTTACTGACACTCACTTTCTAGGCAAGTTCCCATGCCCCCACTTCCCTGCCTGGTACAGAAGGGGAGCAGATGCCTCTCCCTCCCCGTTCCAAAACAAATCCCACTCGCTGTGCAGAGCTAGATCCTTTGCAGAATTAACCTTAACCACCACCACCTCTCCACAGGCCTGGTTGCTCCTCGCCTTCCTGCTCCGCCCACACAACATGTCCCCTACAGCTGGGTGCAGTAACAAGCCACCAGCCTCAGTGAATCACCAGAACCTGTTTGACCTTTTTCCAGCAAGCTTCAAACGCCACCAGCCTGTCACACCGACGTCAAATGGCCTCTAGGAACAAGGCAGCATTCGCTCCTGTGTAAATGAGACAGTGAGAGGCAGGCTTTGGGGTTGGAGTGCTTTGTAAAGCACAAAGAGTCCCTCTAGGCTCTTCTCCTTCTGCATGTCCTGTTCTTCTTTGCCATGACCTCTGTGCACCCCCAACTCCTCCTCTGGAGTTCCTGGCACCATGACTGGCCATCTGCAGAGAAACCCTCCTCTCCACATACAGTGGTTGGCGATAGCGGTGTCAGAAAATGGAGACCAGTAAATTCAGTGAATGCACTTAGCAGATCCACGGAAGATTGCTGGGTAGCTGTAGTGGTCCATTGCCCTCAAGCAGGGACAGAGGCCACTCTGCCTTGCTGTATCAGACAACCACACTCAGGCTTGGGTCTAAGGTTGCCAGGTGTCCGGTTGGCGGTGCAGCCAGGCTGGCAAGCTCCCTGCCCAGCTCTGTGCGGCTCCTGGGAAGCAGACAACATGTCCCTCCGGCTCAGAGGTGGCCCCGGGGGTTCTGCACACTGCCCCCACCCCGAGCGCCGGCTCCACCGCTCCCATTAGCCTAAGAGCCGGAGAGGCGTGACTCCGCTTCCCGGGAGCTGCCTGAGATAAGCGCCGCCTGAAGCCCACACCCCAAACCCGCACCTGTACCCAAATTCCCTCCTGGAGCCTGCACCCACCCCCACCGCATCTCAGAGCCCCCTCCCACACCCCAGACCCCTCACCACAGGAACTGTAACCCTAGCCCCAAGTCCCCTACCCATAGGAACCCTAACCCTAGGGCGGGAAGCCCTACTCATAGGAACCCTAACCTCAATAGACCGAGGGTCACAGAAGAGACCATGTTGGATATCAATATATTTCTAGCATCATATATAGTCTCCACAAGGCAGAAAAAAAATATGTTGAAAATGAAGAGCCTAATTCTCTGTTGTCCTGCACCTTGCATCATGATTTGCACCAGTGCAAAAGGGGGGGCAAACACTCTGACTTGGTAGCATTTTACAGACACGTGGCATTCTCTTTCCCTAGGTGGGAGTGATTGAACCGGGGGAAAGTAAGAGAGAATCAAGGGCTAATTCTTTGGAAAAATTAGGCTCATGGCAGTGAAGTTTGTCCAGAAAAATCCGGACTTAAAGGACCAGCCTGTAAACATCACAGCCAGAGTAGTTGGAGAAGGTTATATCATCTGCCTCCCTCCCAGCCCCAACAGACTGTGTAAGGTAACGGGGAGTCTTGGGTCTTGTAGGATATGGGTTTTTAAAACAGCCAGTGTAGCTTGCATCACATCCCTGGAATTTCAGGATCTGTACAAACCATGTATCTCAAAGCAAATCTGAAAAGCTGAACAATCATGTGAACCAAACTCTGCAGTTCCCGTTTAAGAAAAGGCTACAATCTGACACCTACAGTTCCAGACACCCCTAGTTACAACACTGCCCAGCAGATAGAAAGGATGGTTTTCAGTACGTGTCATTCTGCCTGCTGTTTTTAATTACAGTGTGTTAACGATCTCACTTTTATAGACAAAAGGGCACTTTGTCAAGCTGGACTAGGTTAGCAGTTTGATCGTTTAATTTTGCTTGCTTAATTGGCATCACTCGGATTTCCAGAAATATTGATTAGAAAGGTTTTCCAGACCTTTTACTGGGCTTTGTCTCAAAGCTAACAAACAAATGTTGTGGAATAAAAGCTACAATATAAATAATGCAAGGACGATATATCATCTATGGTATATATTAACTGTCAGTAAGATAAGCAAGAAGGCAGGCCATGGAGAGCTCAGATTTAAACTCTCAGCGGGAACGCCAGTGTTGTCAACTTGTGATTTCATTACAAGCTTGGCAATATTTGGTGTTTCCTTAAAGCCTCAACTCCTGCAGTCATGTGAAATACCACAAAACTTCAGCTAACAGGTTTAAAAAAAAAAAGTAAGTTTTTTTTCCTCATGCTGGTGGGGAAAAGATGTCAAGGCTGAAAATCCAGAAGCCAAATAAAAAGGATCCAAAAAATATTATTTTGAAAAATCTCATTATTTTTAAACCAATCTCGCCATTTTTTTTAGGGCCTGACTCCTGGTGTTTGAACAGTTGAGGTCAGCGATGCTGGCACCCCACGCATGTTCGTCTGCCTCTGTCAGGACACTCCAGTAAGAAATCACTCAGAAAGCAGCAGAGAAGATGGGAAACCATTCACAACAGTGAAACTTTCATAAATTACACTTTTGTATTTTTTTTTAACGAATTTTTTAGTATTTTTAAAAATTACTGTCATCTGAGGACTCAGTGACAAAATTATTGCATGTCAACCTAAATTACAGCCTGCCAGTGCAAGCAGAAGACAAAACCAGACACTGTCACACGCGAGTGCTGCAGGATGTAATATGGGCACGCAGGTAGTACGCAGTATTATTCTCATCCACTTCACTGGATTCAGGCCGGGTGACTGTCAAGAGAGCAGTGCTGACAGTAACAAGGATTACTGCTGGGAGTGCTAACGGTACTGACATGAATGGGCGCTGGTGGGTGCTTTCTGCCTTCTGGTCTCACTGTGCGCCATGTACGTGCACCTGAGCACCCCCTATTTTTTTTCAGTGGGTGCTTGAACCCCAAAGCACCCACACAGTCGGTGCCTATGCAGACATGACACATACATACTTGCCCAATGCATACTTACTCTGTTAGATTCATTGTAGCACTCGAGTGATGAAGTCAGATGATTATGGGAGAATATCAACCCTTTTAAAAAAAAAAAGAAGTTCTCATGGTATAGTGGGGCAGACTGCCCCACTCCCTGAGAGTGTGGGCTGCAGTAGGCCAGTGTGCCTGCGCAGACGGGCTGCCAATTGGAGAAGGGCTTAGTGGGAGCCAATTGGGGCCCAGATTGGAGGCAGCCAATCAGTGCCCGGCTCAGCCCTATAAAAAGGCCGCTCAGGGAGAGGAGAGTCAGTCTCCCCCAGACCTTCAGAGGGGAAGGTCTGTCTCCTGAGCAGGGAGACTAGCACCTGGGACAGCGCAGCGCAGGGCTGGGCAGGCCTGGGGGAGCAGAAGGGAACTCCAGCCCAGTGTCTACCAGGCTGCAGGCCCTGAGGGGAAGGGCCTAGCCGGTGCAAAGGGTCCGAAGGGGAAGCGGCCCAGGGAGAGAGGCGCACAAGGGGAGAGGAGGAGGGCAGGAAGGCTGCCACCAAAGGGTCCCTGGGTCGGGACCCAGTGTAGAGGGTGGGCCTGGGTCCCCCCCTTGCATGAACACCCAGCCAGTGGATGTGGTAATAGTGGACTGCACCAGACCCCTGACACTAGGGGTTAGACTTTGGGGGTGTGGTTGACCACAGTGGCTGGGCGCAGAGGAGGACTGCTGATAACACCAGACCTCCGGAAGGGGGTGAGACCGGAGCAGTGGGCACTGCCGGAGGGCAGTGTCCTGAAGAGGACCCTGCTGAGTAGGAAGCAATGCGGGTCCAGACAACAACAAAGGAGCAGAGGACGGATGGGACACCACCAGCAGCGGGTGCCCTGCCAAGGACTGAGCTAATTCCCGGAGCGACCAGCGGGAGGCACCGTGGTGGTGAGTCCCAACCTCGTTACACATGGTAACAGACAAAAGCTTTAAAATGTGAAAGTGAACCTGAAAAGGTCAGACACCGGAAAGCAAACAAAAAGAACCCCCCCATTTATTATTTTAAAATCTCATGATTTTAAGCCAATCTCACAATTTTAGGGGGCCTGTCAATATTTTTGAACACTTGGGGTTCGGAATACACAAGCTGTAATAGCTTTTCAGTGTAAATTGTGGCCCGTTTCCTTGAATCTCTTTGTCTCTTTAAATCTTGGTTAACAGCCCAACTCTGGGGAACGGGAAGTGATTTGCTGCAGTGGCCGAGATTACTGCGATGTCATAGTCAGACACTATGGGAACTCGCGAGGCCTTGTGGAGCAGGGACTTGAACAACAGGTGTCCTGTGCAAACTTGGGCAAGTCACTTAGGCCCAGATCCTCAAATATAGTTCTGGTGTCCACAATTCAAGAAGAATGTTGATAAAGTAGAGAGGGTTCAAAGAAGAGCCACCAGAATGATTAAAGGATTGGAAAACATGCCTTATGGTGACAGATTCAAGGAGTGAAGTTAATTAAGCATTGGAACAATTTACCAAGGGTCCTGGGTGATTCACCATCACTGGTAACTTTCAGTCAAGGTTGGATGTTTTTTCTGAAGGAAAGATTCTAGTTCAAAATGGAGCTAGTTCTATAGACGGGTCCATAGGAGGTCAGAGGATCACAGTGGTCCCTTCTGTCCTTAGTATTGATGAACTTATGATAAAATAAGCAGCTCTTGTTTGCTGTACCTAGGCCCAATCCCACCAACGGCATCAGTGCTCAGCTTAGATGCACTCTGTGAGCTCATGTGCACGTTGCAGTCGACAGCCATTGACCAACGAGGTTTTTTCGTATGTAGTTGGGCCAGTGTCCCCAAGGAGGCTTTACCAGCTAGCAAATTTCCATCCAAGCTGCTGCCAGCAGTGTGACATCTGGAAGTGTTTGGGAATTAACAGGAAGTGTTTGAGCCTGAAGGAACAGACCTCTGGGCAGCAGAATCTACTGTAAGCACCATGTCAGTCACTACTGTTAGTTGCTGTGTGCACACTGGCAGGATGCCCACATACATCCGACGAAGTGGGCATTCACCCACGAAAGCTTATGCTCCCAATACTTCTGTTAGTCTCAAAGGTGCCACAGGACTCTCTGTTGCTTTTTACAGATCCAGACTAACACGGCTACCCCTCTGATACTGGCAGGATGTTGAGGATAAACAGGTCATGTAGGGCTTAGTCCTACCCCTAAAGAAGGCAGGGGAAGTTTTGGTCATTGACTTCAATAAGAGCAGCATTGGGTCCTTACCGATTATATTAAGGATATGATGACTGTGCATTAAGCATACTCTGAGATAAAACCCGAGGCACAGTTTTCATACGCAGTCATTCTAAATTACCACAACGTAACATGCTCGGGCGAATCAATTATTTTTTTCCATCTCTGCCCTAGGCACTGCAAAAGAAGCAGTCAGCAGAAGAAAAGATGTAGCAATTCTCAATTCGAATAAGAAATTCCTCTTTGCTAATGATCACTGTATTCAAAAGTAAAAATATAGTTAGGTTATTATGGAGATAAGTCTTATGGGAAAGTAAAATTTTCAATTTTTTTTATTTTAATCTTTGTGGAAATGATGAATTTTGAACACCACTTGGGGTCACTGCACTAACATCCATATCTCTTCTGAAGTGGAGACTGCTATAGTAAAAAAAAAAAATTAAAAATCGGGGCTTTTTATTATGGAAATCAGTCTGATGAAAAATTTTCAAACATCCGTAATAGCATTTTTTATTCTATGTTCCATGGAAACTAAAAATACTCATCTGCACTTTTTCTTCAGAAATTTGTAAAATATGCATGCCGGTCTATTTGTCACTTAGTGCGCTGCAAGAATTATTAAAAATTGCAACAATGTTTTGATGATAGTAGGGTGATGAAAACGGGGCAGTGTGAAGCAGTAAATAATGCTGTGTGCTAGGGGAAGGGGGTGGAGTTTTTTTTCTTATTATTGAAGCTCGCCTAATGAAAAAATGAAAAATTTCATTATTTTTGTCTCTGTGGGATTAATAATAGTAAAAATAATGTATTGAAAAAGTTGTGTTCCGCTGTGGGAAGAGCAAAATACGAGAATAATAAAGGGTAGCAGTATTTTTATTAACAACAAAACATGTTTTATCCATTTAGGCCCAGACTATAGCGGGCATAGGATCAATGGAAAGACTCCTGTTGACTTCAACTGGCTTTAGATCTCGCCCCAAGACAGTGTGGCAGCTCTGAAGGGGGTGGAGAATACAGCGGTGAGTCAGGAGGCCAGCGTGACTCAGCCATGAAGAGAGGGGGTGTTATCTGAGTGGATACACACAGTTGTGCTAGTACATAGATTACCACTCAGTAGCAGCATGACTTGAAAGCAGCGGCACTACATGCCATGGGTCATGCAAGAAATGACTATCGCACAATGTCTCAAGCAATCAAGGAGCATGACTGTAGGCTAAGGGGGGTGCTCGATGGCTTATGGAATGCAGGGTTCACAAATGCCAGGTAATGGACATTGAAAGGAATCACATGATGCACCTTGCTGGATCCTAAATTACTGGTAACCACTCAGGAAAAAGACCTGGCCTACAGCTGGATGTACCTCTATTCAATGTGTGAAGTGGCAATTCAAAAAGCAACCAAGAACTTTTCACATCCCTAACATCATCTTCCATCAAGACCATCTACCATCCTGTAATCGAGATAGTCTGCAGCCTCTAGATACATTTCTACTGCTGCTAAAAATAGCTTCCTCCATCTAGGGCATAGCAGTCCTACTGTAGCAGACTGATTTGGCCACGTTGCGCTATGGACTCCTGAACTCTAGCATGACTAGTGCAATTCGCTATGACTAGCAAAGAAGCAACAAACCCTGAAAAAGGTGCAGCTGGTTCAGAATGCAGCAGCTCCGCAATACATACTACTAACAGCTCATTGCCCCAGTGCTCCACTGACTCCCCATGGACTATAGACTCAAAATCCAATATTCGGAGCCTGCCTCAGGATTTGCCCAGGTCACCCAGGAACTGCTTCCCTCTACATGACCATGACTTCCCATGACAGCTGCCAGTGGGACAACAGTTAACAAGGCTGAGATTTCTGAGCAGAGGTTGCTTGGTAGCTGGCTAACGATTTTAGAACTCATTCCCAGCATCATATTACAATCACATTGATGTCAATGGGACGCTTGCCCGGGTTTGAGAGCCAAAGATGCAATAGGAGGACTACTCAATGTAGCTACAAGGGCAGCTCTTCAGCTGGGGTAAATCAGCAAACTCCATTTAAGTCAGTGAACCTATACTGCTTTACACGAATGGAGGATCTGATCCATGGAGAGGACAATTTTGCCTTATGGCCAGATTCGGATACCTTCTCTTTGGTTTATTCCATGCGTGGTCCCACTGATTTCTATAAGGTATTAATCAAAATGAGTGACCTGTCTGGAATCCAGTTGTTCCCCTTCTCTACTCTCAGGGGGATATATAAAAAACATTTTATGCAGAAGTGTGAGTGAAAGCAAATTGTTGCTTAACATGTTTCTGGTAGTTCAGGTCTCTGTAGATCTTGTACCTTTGAAGTGATCCACAGTTAACTGATACAAGAGATACAGAAAGAAATAAGCACATGGTTTGATTTTTGCCTTGCTTAGTAATAAGGAGAAAGTTTTGAAAACAAAACCTCAAGATATGGGAGAAAATGAAAAAGCAAATGACAACAAAGGAGATTGAAAGTCAATTGCACGACAGATTTATTTGTAACTTGAAGGATGAGATAAAAAAGCCTGACAAGAAAAATGTTGAGGGGTATGTGCACATGCATAAATGTATGCATTTATTCATTGGCAATTAATCTAAGGTACTTCAAAAATTAAACCAAAAGGTAACGTGCCTTCAGTATAAACAAGATAATGCAGCCCCATACATGATACTGGAATTGATTTTGCAGGAATTAAATGAAGCACTACTAACCTAAGGACAGAAAAACTAGAACAGCGAGCAGAGTAGGCCTCAAAAATATCCACCAGGTAAAGAAGATATGGTACCAGAATCAAGATGCTATTCAGATGTAAACGATAAAACAAGAAAAATAATTGGCCTGTTTAAAACTGTTGGCCAAATCGGTGCTAATTCACACCCCATGTGGCTCTACTGAAGGCAGTGGAGTTGCATGGGGCATAAAACAGTGCAGAATTTGACCTCATTGTGTTCTATATGGTATAGGTCAGCACTGACTAAATCCTAAAAGATCTCAAACCATCGTGTTTCTGGATGAAGACAAAATAAGTAACAAAAGGTCTGATCATGGTGTTCTTAGGCATACAAAACTGCTATTGACTTCATGTTTCATGGCTCCTGAAAGTCAGTCTCTCTCTCTCTCTCTCTCAAATGGCTTTCATTTGGAGGACAGAGCTACCCGAAGGGCTGTTCATGCTAAAAAAATGAATCCCACCGCATCTTAAATTCCCTGTATGAATAATTTCTTTCTCTCTCATTGAGGCTTTGTCACATATCACATCCTGCATTCGGGCCGTGGCAGGTTGAGAGGTATGCTCGACAGAGACAAATGTTTAATAAAAGACAGGAAAGCCGTTGGAAAGACGACTTTGAAGAATTAGCCACACAGGTGGCCTCTACAGGTAGAGACGACTGCATCTTGAAAGTTAATTTCAAATTTATATCCTGTAAAGAAATGCCAGAATGAACCTGTTCTCATCTCCCTCTAGCAAGAGGAACAAATCCACATTTGCCATTAGTGGAGTATCTGGCAGCAACACAACAGAAGGTACCAAATGTAAGACAACTGTTATTCTGTTTTGGAGCATGTGCAGACTATGCCAAGCCAAGAAGTTCTGCACAACAGTATTGAAACTATCGCTCATATTTTACAGCAAAGAAAAAACGTTACGTCAAATATTCTCAAATGAGATGTCTAGGTAGGTTAGATGTACATTATTATATTTGTTGGAATGTCAAATCCACAAGAAGCTTTTTACAGATTCCAACAATTCTTTGGGAGGGAAAATAGATTTTGTAAGTAGGTAGATTTTACCTTTTTTTAAAATTTGTTGACAACTTTAAATGATTTGACATGTAGGGTGCAAGGGGAAGATGGAATTGTCCTAGCAGGTAGGAAGATCACAAGAGCAGAGGATCATTTCATGCCATGCTAGAAACCTTCTCAGGTGGGTAGATTGCAATCTGGAAATGCCCCACTAAGCATGGCTTAGACTAGATGGTTGGACTAGATGATCACCTGAGGTCCCTTCCAATCCTGATATTCTTTGATTCTATGGCAATTTGTTTCAAATTGATAAGAGAGTCATATAGATTAAGGGCAGCTCTAAAATGCTAAGGATACAGCATTTTATTTGAGAGAATGACCCAGAATGTACAGACAACTCAAAAATCACATCAGTAGGTCTCTCTCATCCACCTCACATTGCCCATAGCTGTTTTCAATAGGCTTTAAAAGCAGCTGTTTAGCTGCAAGCCAATCCAAGAAATAAAGGAAGCCAAAGGGGCTGGGGAAGGGAAGTAATAAGACAATGTATGGATGTGCTTGATTGTTTCCATAGCCAGGGCATCTTTCTGAGTGACAGATAATTCATCTTTTAACAGCTCCGTTGCCTAGAGATCAGTCTCATGGTTATCAGCTAAACCTACATAAACTGAAGCATTTTCCAAAAGGAAACCAGATGTGATGGGGTCAGCCCCTGCCTGCGACAGGGACATCTGGGTTAATTATGACTGATGCCATATCACTTTTCATAAAGTGCACACTTGCCACATCAGGTATTTTTACTGTCATTTATGGAGTGCAGCGAAAGACGTTCGTTACGGAGTTCTAAGGTCAAGGAGAAAAGGGACGGAGCGTAAAATAGGCAATTAAGCTTTCCAGGGTTGCGAGGAGGAGTAAATATAAATACACATTAAGCATATTCTATCTTTTAAATCCTTTGCTTTTAATACGTTTTGTGGGCCAGCTCTTGCCAGCCTTATCCACATGAAGTAGGACCTTGCTTCCTTGATTTCAATGAGGTTACTCCCCAAAGTAAGGTGCTGCTTAGCACGAGTAAGGTTGGCAGCTCTAAATATCTAGGAGCCCCCTATAGCTCCCCATGCTGGGGTAAACTGTACAATGCACCCCTGAAGTCATTGGTGTAAAGCAGGAATCTAAACAGAATTGAGCCCTTAGGATTTTTCTGTCTCCCAGGGGCCCATAGCTGGCTATTCCTGAATCACTAGGAGCCATATACTTCCTGGGCCATAGCAGGGTGCATAACTGATCTGGAAGGAGTAGTGAACCTTGCACAGGCTGTGCGTTGCATGAGCAGAATTCTGGTCCCTGCCAAATCACACCCTGTCACGGGGTTCACAGCTCACCGCTGGAGCACCTCCTGGTGGCTCATCTGGGGATTACGCTGCCCAGTCTGACACTTCTGGCCTCTCGCTTGCACTGTGGCACCTCCTGGTTCTGGAGGTGCAGCCTTTCATCTTTGTAAGTCAGGAGGCTCCCTCTTCATGGCTTGGCCCTCCGGTCAGGTCACTATATGTTTTCCCCTTCTGAGGTGTCAAAGTCTCGTTAGCCTGCCTGTCCGGGTATTGCTCCCTGCAGTCCTCTATGTCAAAACTATGCCACTTCCCTCAGGGGCTGGTAGGCGAACACAAGCCCTCCCTCTACTCTGGGTGCCAGCTCAGGGACCCTCTAAATCAGCAGCCAAAGTCTGCTCCCTCCCAAAACTTGCTGCTGTTTCCCTGAGCCTTTCCCCACTCCGCCTCTCTCAGGCTTCTACTCCATCACCCTCCTGGGTAAACCCGTCCTTCTGGGCCTGTATCCTAGGGCGTCTCCTCTCCCCCTGGGTGGCCTTCTTTCCCTCTCTAATGCCTAGAGGGTGACAGCCGGCCTCCTCAGTGCAGCCCCTTCCTGCCTTCCTTCTCACTGGGCTCTATCATCAATCAGGGGTTGCTTAGGCCTCCTAACTTCCCTCAGGTGCGGCCTGTCTGGATAATTGGCCCCTTCTCAGCCTCATTAACTTTTTCCAGGATGGCATGGGCTGAACATCCCCATCCCACTCCCCCTACGGCACACAGCGCCCCAGAAGTGGCGGGGAGGAAAGGAAAACCAGCTCTACCCCCTCGCCCACTGGCCAGCAGAGCTGGCTGGACGTGTGTGGAGGGTTTGTGTACCACGCCCGTGGACGGGGTGTAGCAGACGGTGCAGTGGGGCATCTCAGGAGGCATTGAGCCTCTCCGAAGCACCACCACACACTCTGAGGTGGCAGAGCAGCTCGGCAATGCCCCTGCTTAGGAGCCGCGAGCAATGTCTACAGTCTAGCTATGCACCTGTTCATGTCTTTTTCTGTGCAGGCAGTTACTAAAGAGCTCACACAACTTCACAGGTGAATGGCAGAGTTTCTATAAAATAATGCCAAATTACTGTGCACCGGATTCTGGCAGACTCTACTGGGACCCTATAGAGAGTGGCAAGAAAGGTGCTACCCTAGGTGTTGAGAGCACCATAGAGAGAGCAGGCAAGCAGGGGAGGGGAGTAGGCGGATCCATACGTTCAGCCACTGCAGTGACCAGCCAGCACAGCTGGCCACCTTCACAACAGAGGAGCGAGCGGTCTTCCTTAAAGGGATATGGCACTGGGAGCTCTTCCTTTGCACCCTGGGAGCAACGGGAGGCATTTTACCTCTTGGTGGTCTGCACTGCCCACTGCACAGGGCTGTGCCTAAGTGGCATAATCAAGGACTAATTCCCACGGTGTAGGGAGGGAGCTCTTGTGGAGAGTTCTCCATGCGGTCTGAACTCCGCATGGAGGAATGGATGGAGTCAGAGCAAGACTGGGCAGAAGGGGGCCCATTATGGAAGCAACTTGGAAGAATGTCCATCCTGCTGCCCTCTGCAACTACAGGAGATTCCCTGAGAAGCTAAAACAAGCTCAGACTTGGTGTGAACATCAACATGTTTGTGCACACGTCTGCACTGTCACACTTTGCCCTCCATTGAAATTCATCTACTTCTCCAGCGGTACATGGCAGCTCTACAAAAGGTCCATAGCACCACTACAGAGCAGGAAGTGAACTAGCGCCACTTCCTGTGGAAACCTTCAACGCCAAGGGTGTGTGAACTTCAGAACTATCAACTGCTACCTGGAAGGCAAACACTTTTCTTGTCAAGTCTAAGAGCTTTGGAGCAGGGACAGTGTTTTTGTTATACGCACACAGCACCTAGCGCCCCCGGGCCCTGATTTGTTACTGGCAATTCAAGGTGCTGTCAAAATAGAAAAAAAACAAATAATATCATAGTTTGGATAAGCACTCAGACAGTCCGATGCTTATCTGAACTACCCAACCATAATAAGAAATAAGTAGTAAAATCCTTGTTTGAATGTGTCTTGTTTCAGTTGTCTGTTGTTTTTTTTAGTGTTTTCTTCAAATCATGTGATCCCCAAAGTATTAAAACTAAAATTAGGGATAATTTTTAGCACATCATCTGGAGGGGGTGGGAGGTGGCGGAATAAACAACTTTCAAATTAGTTGCAGAGAAGTGCACAAATGAATTACCCACTGTTTTCAGCCCATCATGAATAATTCAAATTCCCCTGTGTCAGTGGATCTAATTAGTAATCATCCAAACTATTCTTAAATTATCTAGTTTTGAGTTACTTACATAGCAACTACATTTATTTCCAATCTATAATGATTAACCCGTTTGCCAGTGCAGTAGTGCTAACACAGTCTGTTGCTGGCAGTGGAATGCTCCCCAGCAAGCACACCATCAGTTTCTGTTATTAATGTTCCTTTAACAATTAACCCCCCTAGTGTTCAGGGACGCACAGCATATGTCACATGGAGAGATATTTTTAAAGTTCCGTGGCTATGCACCATATGTCCTGCTGGCTCAACCACCTTGAAATGCAAAGAGATGTCATTAACGAAGGCCTGACCGGGGATGCGTGGGGAGGCACAGCACCTGGGGGGATAATATTGACATGCAATAATGCAGTTACCTTGCATCACAACAGAAGTTAAGATGTGAGTCTACTCTGAAAAGTGACTTTGTAAGAATGGCCCAGTAGGCATCCATATAAGGCTTCTCACTGACTTTCAGAACAAGTACAAAAGATTAGTTTTTCTTAACCGTCAACCCTGCAAGCACAACCTGGAATCTGCAAGTCAAACTGAATCAATCAATCATAGAATCATAGAATATCTGGGTTGGAAGGGACCTCAGGAGGTCATCTAGTCCAACCCCCTGCTCAAAGCAGGACCAATCTCCAAGTAAATCATCCGAGCCAGGGCTTTGTCAAGCCTGACCTTAAAAACCTCTAAGGAAGGAGATTCCACCACCTCCCTAGGTAACCCATTCCAGTGCTTCACCACCCTCCGAGTGAAAAAGTTTTTCCTAATATCCAACCTAAACCTCCCCCACTGCAACTTGAGACCATTTTTCCTTGTTTTGTCATCAGGTATCACTGAGAACAGTCTAGATCCATCCTCTTCAGAACCTCCTTTCAGGTAGTTGAAAGCAGCTAGCAAATCCCCCCTCATTCTTGTCTTCTGCAGACTAAACAATCCCAGTTCCCTCAGCCTCTCCTCATAAGTCATGTGCTCCAACCCCCTAATCATTTTTATTGCCCTCCGTTGGACTCTTTCCAATTTTTCCACATCCTTCTTGTAGTGTGGGGCCCAAAACTGGACACAGTACTCCAAATGAGGCCTCACCAGTGTCGAACAGAGGGGAATGATCACATCCCTCGATGGGCTGGCAATGCCCCTACTGATACAGCCCAAAATCAGGATCGGCTCCAGCTTTTCTGCTGCCCCAAGCAGGGGGTGGGAGGGGGGAAAGACAAGCAGCGGCACTTCAGCAGCAGCTAAATCACGGCGCTTCTTTGGTGGCAGTTTGGCGGCGGGTCCTCCCTCTCTTCCTCTTCGGCGGCAATTTAGCGACAGCTCAAAGAGGAAGAGAGGGAATGAGGGACCCCCGCCGAAGACTCGGATGTGCCGCCCCGATACCAGACGGAGTGCCGCCCCTTTGAATTGGCCGCCCCAAGCACCCGCTTCCTACGCTGGTGCCTGGAACCGGCCCTGCCCAAAATGCTGTTAGCCTTCTTGGCAACAAGAGCGCACTGTTGACTCATATCCAGCTTCTCGTCCACTGTAACCCCTAGGTCCTTTTTTGCAGCACTGCTGCCTAGCCATTCAGTCCCTAGTCTGTAACAGTGCATGGGATTCTGCTACAGTCCCTAGTCTGTAGCAGTGCATGGGTCCTTTCTAACTCACCGGGATCAACCAAAAAGATTCTTTGGCCAGAACCAAGTTGAAGATTCAAAGTCAGATGGAAGCAGTCTCCCAGAACTGCTTTGACTCCCAGATTAATAGGCGGTAAAACCTTACTTTAGATAGGGAAGTAGGAAGAGAGGGCTCTGGAGTACAAACAGAAAGAGGGTCGCTCGAGTAAGAAGGGGCCATTGGTGCACAGAGGTTTTTCAAAGTAGAAATGCACTTTTGTGTTTTCCCTGTAAACACTGAATTTGTATTTCACATTATTTATATGGCTCTCCAGAATATCCAGAGGTATCGTAATTAATTTTTTTAAGAGACATAACACTTTGTACTTCAAGACTTAAGCTAATCTTTAAATATTAGAGACCAGCATGTGACCTGTGTGGGGCAGATTAGCCCATATCTGCCTACTGCAGGGTTCTTTGTCCTCCTCTGAAGTGCTTGGTGCTGACCACTGTCAGGGACAGAACACTGGTCTAGATAGACCTCAGGTCTGGCCCAGTCTGGCAATTGCTATGTTCCTAAACTTGGTTTGTTTTAAAAAGGTCTTTGGAGATTTGTGATTCATTCATTCCCTTGCAACAACACGTCCACAAAGGAAGCGAACGCTGCTCAACAAATCCCTCCCTGACTGAGAGCAAAGTCTTCTTTATGAAACTATAAGGTAGCCATCGTTTTGGTAACCCTTCCGTGAACCACCAACTCATTTACGTTGTGGGTGCAGTGCTTCAGCCTGGGGATCAAGGTACCAAACTGGGAATCGAGCAAACTTGTGTTTCTTGTATAGTATTCACCTCAAAATGCTCAGCATTGGCCTATGTGCTCCCGTTAAAGTCACTGGTAAACTGGGCTCTAGGATGACCGTGACCACCTAACATGTTTTAAACACCAAACTTTCTTTCAATGTTTTGGACAAAAAATGGCTTTTGGACCAAAACAAAATTGGATCAACTTTTCCCAGTTTTTCAGTGAAGAACCAGAAAGCAAAAAAAGGTGAAAAATTTAGGTTTTGTATAAAATGTTTTGGTTTTAGGTTAAATTTTCCAGTTATTGATTTTCAAAAATTAAAGATTTTTAACAAAAAAAATAGTCTTTAGTTTGGGTTTTTTACTGAAAGCCCAACTTTGGGGGAGGGTATTAGGATTTTCTGGGAGCTGAGATGGGGAAGTTTCAATCTTGTGGACTGGCTTGTTTTGGGCTGAGAGGCTGTTCCCTGGCCCATGCGCTGTGTGTTTTGGGCTGGATTGCATTTTTCCAATCACTTAAGGGTGCGTGAAGCCTAGGATATGCTGTTCCTTTGTGTTTGACAGGTTGAAATCTAAATAAATAAGTCAAGAGAGCTGGTCAGACATGTCCTTGTGAATCATTTTTCAATAACTGACAGAGGGAAAAAACGATTGAATAAGCTATTCATAAACATCATGCAGCCAGCTCCTGACACAGTGAAGCACCAGCTCCTCACCGTGCATAGTTCGGCGCATGTCACTGCAAAGACATGCAAACAAACCACGGCTCAGATTCCCCGAAAGAGTGTTACCCCCATGGTGTCACCCTAAAATTAGGGGTTCTGATAATCAGAGTTTTCCCCATGGCCACTTAGCTGGCTTCTCCAGGGCTTGCTGGATTAGCTGGGCAGAGGGAGGGTCAGTGGACGGAGGGGCTGCTGTGTGACTTCCCCTCTCTGTGCCTTAATTTCCCTTCCCACTCTCTGTCTTGTCTGTTGATGGTCCCTGCTCCAAAGAGTTTACAATATCTCCGACCATATGTGTTTGTACAGTGCCTGGCGCAATGGAGTCTCAGCTGAGGCCTCCAGATGTTACTGGGATGCAAATATCGACAACTCATTCTGATCCATAGTAAACACAGGTACACACTCCAGTTTTAAGTTTAAAAAAAGAGTAAGTCAGTTGAAGCAAATATTCCCCTCTCAGATGGTGGGCTTCCTTGGAATTTGGTATTTGCAAGCATAGCATCTAAACACCTTGATATAAATTAATGGAGGATAATCTAGAGAGAATACAGACTTCTCCAGTTCAGAAAAATCAAGAGAGAGAGAGACCTGTAATTAATTAGAATTGTGAATGCTTCCTCATTAGTACAATATGTTCTGCTGGAGCTGGCCATGTGGAAAAGTTCTGCATAACAGAATAGCAGGGAAGAAAGCACAGCACAATTTATATTAAATTTAAAAAAAACTGATGCCACTAAAGGAAAGGAATAAAGTTATAAATATATTTCCCTGGCATCAGCCAACAGCCGGAGTTTACAGTCTCACTTCTGTGGCCAAGTCTAATAAAATTGATCTGTTAACTCTAAAGATTTATATTCTAGTTTACACAGACTCTGAGTTATTGCCAGTGGGATCAGAAATGGAATGCTTCCTAAAGAAACAGATCTTGTAAGTACTCCTTTTCCATTACACATCACTGCAACCGAGCAGCAAATAAGGGCCAAGTTTCCTAAGACTTCAATACTTGGGGACTGGAGGGTCCCCTCCCCTCTCCCCCCCTCTGGACCCTCTAAGTATGAAATTTCTAGGATAGGTGAGATGAAAAGAGCAGGAAGAGTTAAAATGCAGACGTATATGATCAAGAGATAACTTGGCCAGACTGGTATCTAAACTAACCCAAACATCAAAAAAATCACGAGTCTGGCCCCAAAAAATCATGATTGGCTTACAAAAAAATTCACAGGTGCTTCAAAAAACAATACATTTTAGGTCTTTTCACTTTGCCCTCTGTTTTTTGGGGCCTTTAGATTACACTTGGGTCACATTTTTCTAGCTTTTCCCCACAATCAGGAGGGCTAGATTTTTTGATTTTTTTAAATGAAAGCTGAGATGCTCATGAAATCAGGTAGGCCTTTAAGACAGATGCCACATATGATTTTTGAAATTAAGTCATGAGACTGGGCAACAGTGTAGACAAGGCGGCCTTGTCTACACTGGGAGTTTAGCCAACACTGCTACAAAGTCCTAGCGCAGACATGGTTTACACTGGTGCTGCAGGGTTTATGGGTCACTCCAGGTCATTTGGGGTACAATGGGGCCACTTAGTCATTGGTCTGTGCAGAGGGGCTGGTATGGAACTGCAAAACAGACACAAATTTGCAAGACATTTTGATGTCACCAAATCTACATTTTTCGCTGGGGGGAAAAAAAAAGTTTCAACCAAAATACTTTGCCTGGCTCTAGTCATGAGCCGGATATCAGGGGCGAGATTCGCCACCAGCCTGCATCTTCTACGGTCATTCTGTGCAAAGTGAGTGCCAACACCATTAACGCAGACTGGCAGGGCCCCAAGCATTCTTTCCATCTATCTGCTCCAAAGGCCACTGTTGCTAACTGGAGTCAGGTCTTAATGGAATCCAGGTTCTTCAGGCTGATTTGCCTGTCAACTTCAATAGCCAAATCTTTCTTTATGCTCCTATTAATTTTTTCATATAAAAAGAATCAAGGTGAGTGAATCTCCCCCTTCTCAGCATATTTGGTATATGTGGCTCTCAACTACAGGTGGCTCCCTGACACATTCAACATTGCTAGCATTTGGGGGGGTTTTTAGGGGTAACATTTGCAACAAGGCCTTAAGTCATGTTTTCAAAAGTTAAAGATACTAAGAAGTGGAGGTGGGCAAAAACTTTTTGCCAAAACATAAGCATACCAGGATTTAGTTTGAAATGTACCAAGCTTAAGAACTACCATGTAAAGTCATTATCTGCAGTGGAGCATTAATCAGGGACCTGGGCACAATGCATTAACGATTTGTATGCAAAGAGGGATTTGACGCTTTCTCCTGTAAGCAGGAGCCAGGGAGTGTATTATAGACAACGGAAAGCTGGAAGACTTAAGGAAAACACATGCACTATAGGCCAGATTGTGAGTAGAGGCCCAACTCTGAGTAAGGGCTGGGGTGTAAACTGCACCCCTCCAGGAGTACCAGCAAGAGGTGTTGTGACTCAGACACGTCCTTCTGAGTCCTACTCTCACCTGCTTTCTCCCTGCTCCCCGAGGATAATAGAGAGTCACACGCTGTGTAGCCGGAGCATATTGCACAAACCAGGGGCTCCCTGCATTCCCCCTCCCTGCCACCAATCTCCCTGTGTGCCATCCTTCCAGCCCCCTCTATTTCTGGCCTCCTGAGTCCCTCCCTCATGCCAGGGGCTCTGTGTGTCCCCCATTACCCTCTCTCTCTCCCCATCCCGCCCCCCCGTGGTGTTTAGATGTTGCTTGTAATTATTAGAACTGGGAGCACTAGCTGTTGGGAGTCTGAAAGGACAGGAAACAGGAAGGAGGGGGGAGGAGTTGAGGAGGCAGAGTGAGAACTACCGAGGGTGCAGCAGCGGCTTGGTAAAGAGGTTTCCACTGTAAAAATAAAGTCCTGTTGAAGTTTGTTAGTACCTTGCCCGGTTACTCCAACACCCCCGCATCCTCCCCTGCGACATCTGGGGCTCTATGTGCTCCCACATTCTCCCCTCCCTCCATACTTGGGTCCCCCATTCCCACCCCCCAGGGCTCTGGGTGCCCCGGTTGTCGGCAGACAGGATCAAACCTGGGACCTCTGAAGCTAAATGCATGAGCCTCTATTGCATGAGCTAAAAGCCACACGGCTCTTTGCTAAGGCTGTAACGGACTCATTAATCTCAGTGCCACTAGAGGGACCAGAACACCACACCCAGGAGGTGTGTGGGTTACACCCCCACAGGAACAAATATCATCTAAACCCCACTGACTTCCAGTGGGAGCTGGGTGCTAACCTGCCTTTGGTACCTTTGTAAATCTCCCTCAACGTGACTAAGGCCTGGGCCACACTAGATAATTAGGTCGGTTTAACGGCCTAAATCAGCGTGTGAAAAATCCACACCCGAGAGGTGTAGTTAAGCCGACTTAAGTCCCCATGTAGACAGCGCTCGGTCGATTTAAGAATTCTTCCGTTGACCTAGCTACCGCTTCTCAGGGAGGCGGAGTCCTACGCCAATGGGAGAACCCCTCCCCTCGGGGTAGGTGGTGTCTACGCTGAAGCACTACAGCAGTGCCGCGGTCGCATTTTAAGTGTAGACCTACCCTAAGACTTTAACACAGGTGCCTAAAGTTATGCACCTCTTGAGGTGTAATGGGAGCTACTGAGCGCTCCGCACTTTTGAAAAGCAGGCCATTTATCTAGGGGCCTAAATATGGATTTAGTAGTCTAGCTACGCTACATGCCACATATTTGTTTGTTTTGATATACAGTACACCACAACAAAACCAGGCCTATATAAATACATGCACAAGATGGAAATAGCACATAAATAACCAAAATTCAGTGTTATTTGCAAAACCTGGACACAAGCAAATCCTGAACCCATAGAGGTCATGCAGGGCATCATTTATTAAAGTGATTAAACGGATAAGTGATACCATAACCTATGAGTGTGGAGGACTAATATATACTAAGTTGCAAAAAGTATGCAATAGCGTAATGTGTGACCAGACATCCTCATAGTTATTCCAAGTGTTTCTATTAGACAGAGTCATTTTTTCCATGACTGCAGCAGTAGAGAACTCACTAAGCCAGTCTGTGTATGAGAGAGGAATTGCAGATTTCCATTTTCTCAAAATAATTCTTTTGGCCACCAACATGGTTGCAGCAATCCATTTCTTAATGTTAACTGGTAATACCAACTCCTCCAGCACCCACAAAGTACACACGCTTGGAGAAGAAAACCTAGTGACATTTAAAGTTTTGGAGAGAGCACGGAATAGGGTGTTCCAAAACGCAGGCATTTTTGACAGCTACAGAGGATGTGCGAAAGGTTGGCATGTGGCTGTTTGCATCTCCAGCATTCACTGTGTGTTGCCAATCCAGCCTTGAACAAATGTTCTGGAGGCCAGTAGTAGCTCTTTAATACCTTGTTCTGGAAGAATCGCAAGGGTGCCACATCTTTTACAGAAAAGCTATTTAGGAAAGGACATTTTGCAATTGTAATTGTTACTATTTTCACGCCCATCAAACCTTGCTGCCATAGCAATCCTACTGAGTCCATCTGCACAGGTCTCGGAGGAGGAGGATCATAACCAATATATTTTACAACCCTATACAAATATGTAACATAGCTTGCCAATAAATAATAATGTTGCAGTTTTAAGGTCCTATATCTCAGGGCCTTCCAGGGCTGAAGGAAAACATTGTGGATCCTGTTGAAAAGCTTGGGAAGGAGAGAGATCCCCATAGTATAACCCCCCACCCCCCGTCCCCCAATAAATAATAATGTTGTAGTTTTAATATCTAGTATTTAATATTTAATGTTGCAGATATATCCTATATCTCATGGCCTACCAGGGCTAAAGGAAAGCGTTGTGAGTCCTGTTGAAAAGCTGGGGATCTCTCTCCTTCCCAAAAGTATAAACCCCCGAGATGGGAGTTTCAACGTTGGCCTAGCTCTACTCCTCCTGAAATCAATGAGTGTTAGCTACTCACGGACTTCAATGACGGCAGAGTTAGGCCCAATGCTGAACATTTTTGAAAACCCAGCTCTGATGGGACGTCACGTATCAGACTTTAAACTTTCCACAGCTACAGCATAACCTGCACTTCAAGCCAGTGTAATCTGAAGGACAAATATAGGACAATTTCAAAAGTACCCAGCACCAGGGCTGCTTGAAGCTAAACTTGGGTTTCCCATGTAACTCAAATTTTCATGGAAGTATCTGCTTTCCTTGGGATTGGGTGGTTATTGTTCTGTTTTTTACTGTTTCATTTGACGACTAGAAATGTTTACAGCCAAAATGTTTTCAGCTCCATTGTTTGTTTTGGGGTGAAAGGTCAAAATTTTCCACATTGGAAAACCCCCATCTCCAGCGAGCTCTCCTCAGCACCCACAATGGGAGCCATATTTTAAGAAGAGCTCAGCTCCTGGTTAGGCACCGCAATGAGGTGGCCACATTTCCATTAAGGCTCAGTAGATAGAGATACATATAGACAGACTCAGATGTTACAGCCAGAAGGGACCATCATGATCATCTAGTCTGACCTCCTGCACATCACAGGCCACAGACCCTCACCCGCCCATTCCTTGCAGTAGACCCCTAACCTCTGGCTGAGTTACTGAAGTCCTCAAATCTTGATTTAAAGAATTGAAGTTGCAGACACTCCATCATTTACTCTAGTTCCAACCGGGTGCGCTGGAACAATTTGTATAGCGGGGGTGCTGAGAGCTATTGAACCAAACTGTAAACCCTGTCTATAATGGAAACCACTTCAAGTCAGGGGGTTCGGCAGCATCCCCCCCCCACATTCCTAGTTCCAGCACCTATGGTTCCAACCAGCAAGTGCCCTGTGCCCCCTGCTGCAGAGGAAGGCAAAAAGCCCACATACACAGTACACAAACCATCAATGTTATAATAGTTCTCACACGTACACATGTGGAAATTGAAAAAAACCACAGCCTTGCTCTATATGTCTACATCCTTGCAGAAAAAGTCTCTTGATTATTAGTCTTGGACAAGAAATCAACATTCTTATCTTCTTCATAGGAAGGATTTAATCTGAAGCAAAAAAAGTTGCTGCTCTAAGAATTTGCCGGTACCCCCTTTTTCATGTCCTAGCTAAAAATCTAAAGCTGGAACAGATGCTTACAATTTAGATATGGTGCAAGTGAGGCTCTTATTAATTTTTATCTGCCAACAAGTCAATTGTTAACACACCAGTCTTTTGTAGAGGGACTCTCATCTCTCCGCCTAACTCCAGAAATAAACAATGGCTGTACGATTTGTGAATTGCTTGTTACAGTCCGGGAGAAAGAATCAATAGCCTCTCTAGAAAATTCCTGCTGCTAATAAGGATTGGATAGGGCAGGACTGCTCTCATCTCTTGTTTTTTGTGATACACGAGAGAGATCTTGCTCGCACTGCAGTGTAACATAGCAGCAGCAGCATTCTATGGATGATAAGATCATCTTCCTACTCTATTGCTAATCCACCTCAAGACCTTCCTTGGCCATGGTGTCTACAAAACACTTGACAGGGTTAGGCTGGTAGTGTGCTGAGACTGCTGCCTACCATACTGTCCAATACTGTCCCATTGTTTGCTTGTACTCCACCATCTGTCTGCATCCCTCTGTTGTCTCTTCTCTTATAAATTAATGGAGATATCCTATCTCCTAGAACTGGAAGGGACCTTGAAGGTCATCGAGTCCAGTCCCCTGCCTTCACTAGCAGGACCAAGTACTGATTTTGCCCCAGATCCCTAAGTGGCCCCCTCAAGGATTGAATTCACAGCCCTGGGTTTAGCAGGCCAATGCTCAAACCACTGAGCTATCCCTCCCCCCATACTTACATTGTAATCTCCTTGGGGAAGGTCCTGTAAGGAGTTCTGTGCCTTGCTGGACAATCCAGACAACAGGAGCCATGACGCTCTCCTCATGGACACCGCGGAGGCCACAGACCTTGCAGCCGTATCCGCGGCATCTGAGGCTGCCTGAAGGGCCACCCTGGCGGCAGCCGTGCCCTCCTCAACCAGAGCCTTGAACTCTTTCTTATCACGCTCCTGGAGGGAGTCCGCAAATTTGGGTAGGGAGCCCCACAAATTGAAATCGTATCTACCCAGCAGGGCTTGGTGATTTGCCACCCTCAGTTGGAAGCTCGAGGACGAATAAACCTTTCTACCGGATAGATCTAGTCTCCTCGAGTCTTTATTTTTAGGAGTAGGAGCGGGTTGACCTTGCCACTCTCTATGATTGACCGACTCGACCACTAGAGAGTTGGGGATGGGGTGGACATACAGGTGTTCATGCCCCTTGGCAGACACGAAATACTTCCGTTCTGCCCTCTTAGCTATGGGGGGCAGGAAAGCCTGGGCTTGCCACAAGGCATTTGAGGTCTTTGCCACCCCTTCATGGAGTGGAAGAGCCACCCTGGCCGGTACCGAACCCGAGAGGGCGTTAAAGAGGGAGTCCGAGGGGTCCTCCACCTCCTCGGCTTGTAGGTTGAGGTTTAATGCCACCCTTTTCAACAGCGCTTGGTGGGCTTTTGTGTCCTCCTGCGGGATTGGCGGAGGTGGGGCCGTGATCGCCTCATCCGGGAAAGATGAGGATGGGGGCGCTGTACTCTGCGTCCCCACCAATGCCGCAGGTCCCACAACTTGGTCTCCTTCTGAACGTGGGACTGGAGATGAACGCTCCACCGACTCCTTTCTGGGAGGCTGAGAAAGAGAGGCCGACGGTCTTTCCTAGGCTCCGGCCACTGAGCGAACCACCACTGGGGGCTGCGTCGGGGCCCATTGGTACCAAGGTGCCAGCCAAGGAGCCCGGTGCCACTGCACCTGCGGTGGCACCAGCAGAGCAGGCTGTCCAACCTGACTAGTCTGGCCTATGAACTGATGACTTCAAAGGGAGGCCAGGCTGGCATACGATCGACCGCTATCCCGGGACGGGGACGAGTGGTGGTGTCAGGAGTGGTGCCGACCGCGAGACCGTGAACCCGGCGTGGAGGAGTGGGAGTACCGCTGGTAGCAGCTGCTACGTGCCCGGCTCCGACGGGTGGATCCGCAACGGCGGGGTGCTGGCAATCGATGCCTGGGGCTGCGGGAGCAGTGCCGCGGCGGGGACCTCGAGCGAGATGAAGAAGGGAACAGCGTCGATGCCCATACCGCGAGGGACTACGGTAGCTTCTTAGAGACAACGACCCCCGGTGCTATCTGTCCCAGTCTCGACGGCGCACACTCTCCTCACAAGGTCTACGTTCCCTCAAGGCGCAGCGGTGCCTGGAGCCCCTGCCAGTTGGTACCCAGCCAGACAACCTGGTGGGGGTCGACGGAGACCGGCGCGGATTGCGCATGCGGCAGTCACTGAGCGGGAAATGGCGTCAGGAATCTTCCCTCAACCATGAGTGGTACCGTCCAGGTGGTGACTGCGGGGGTCCGAGCGATGGCTTGCCTCTGGACCAGGGAGCTGACGACGGCGGTGCTACCGGTATCAGCAGAGACATAATGTCTCAAGCTGCCTGCAGGGCCTCCGGCATAGAGGGCACCCAAATGTGGCCACTGGGGTCCGGGGAGGCTGGTTCGGAGTGGGCTGGACTTCTCCACTCAACTTAAGTGGGTCTAGTCTCTCCCCTGGTCATGCTCCAGTGCCTTGGCGGAGAAGACCTCTTCTTCGCCTTTTTGGAGTGTCCCGTGGACGGGGAGCGGTGCCGACTGGTGGAGGGCACCTTTAGGTCGCCGTGCACCAATGCCACGGTGCTTGGCGCCAATTCGGAGCAGTGCAGCGGTGTCCGGTTAGGGCCGACTCCATCAAAATGGCTTGGAGCTGAATGTCCCGCCCCTTCTTGGTCCAGGGTTTGAAGGATCTGCAAATCTTGCAGCGATGGCTGAGATGGGTTTCCCCCGGACAGTCCATGTGCGGATCACTCACGGGCATAGGCCGTTTGCCAGTGTCACACGACTCAAAGCCTGGGGCACGGGGCATGCCCCAACCCGGGCGCACTTAACTCATTCTAACTAAACTTTTCTTCTTTTTTTAAACTACAGGCACTACGAACTACCAGAGTCCACGAGGGAAGGCTACCGCAGAGCTGGAGCAGAGCAGTTCCGAAGCACCTTCACCGGCGGCAAGAAGGAACTGGTGGGGGGAGCGCGCAGCGCCCCTTATACCTCGCCATGGCAGCGCCACTCTAGGGGTCGCTAGGGTGCTCCCCTACGGGTACTGCTAAGGGAAAAACTTCCGGCACCAGTGCACGTGGCGAGCACGCACACCTACTGTGGAATGCACATGAGCAAGCACTCGAAGAACAATAATCAAATTACAGCCATGAATATCTGTGCTCTAAAGTGGTTCTGGTCAGCCTGTCACCACTGAACCTTAAACGCTTTGCACTGGACAGCTCTAAAGTTGGGTTCGCACTTGAAGTGAAGTAGGTTCAGCTGCCCTGTGCTAGAACAGGTGCTCCCAGCGGGACAAGAATGGGGCTGTGAAGAGGCCGGATGGCAGTAAGGAAGGGGGATACTCTGGGAGCAGGAGGAGCAGGTAGCCCCCGTGGGGGGAGGCAGGAGGAAGCAGCTAGGGGGAGAGACATCCAAGGAGAAGGCCCCTGGAAGGTGGCGTTCAAATAGAAGAGCAAAGAAGAATTCTGCCATAAGCCTTGAGGCAGGAGGGGCTGAGAGAGGCGAAGGGGAAAATCCAGTGGAAGCGGTAGCCCAGGGTGGGCTGAAGAACTGTTTTGTGATTGGGAAATATTTTTTAAAATGTGTCTAAAGAGAGACTCCTGGCGGGCGAGGAAGCCAGCACCTCCCACCTGCACTTCCAGGAAAGCTTCCACAGCTGCAGGGGCCATTCTCGCCCACTTCGCTTTGTACCCACAGATGAATTAGGGGCACAATAATTAACCACGAGTGCCACGGTGTTCAAAGGTAGGAAGTCAGGGCCAGACTTGCCACGTACTCAGCATCCCACAGGGCCCATTCGGGCACCTAAATAAGTGGCCAGATTTTCTAAAGAGCTCGAGCAAAAGCTGCTGGGTGCTGCGCTCTTTGGGGAACCAGCTTCGTTCCACTGCATGGGAGCTGAGCTCTTTGGAAAGTCTGGCCCAGCTAAACTCCAAGAGTGGTTTTTCCATTTCCTGTGTTGCTATTAGGTTTTGGTTCCCCTTTCTCCCATTGTGCTGCTTGTCCTGGGTCTCTCCCTCCCTGCAGTTCCCCTATCACTTGGTCCATTCCCCTCTCTTACACCGACACTCCCTTCCCACTGTTCACCTCTTGCCCTTTATCCCCAAGTGCCTCCTAAAAAGACAGGCAAAAATGTCCAAAAACAAAAACAAAGAACTCATTCGACTAGATTTTAAAAAGCAGAACTAACCAACTGTGGCCAATCACCCTGATCCTATTGTTTGTACAGCGCCTAGCACAACGGGAGCTGGCACATGAATACAGCTCCTAGGCTACAGTAATAAAATCGATTGTTTGCATGTTGTGTCCTTTTCCCCACCCTCTGTCTGGTTTTGTCTTTATCAGACTGTAGGGCATGGACTGTGTCTTTCTCTATGACTATACACAGCACCCAAACACATTTTGATTGCTACTGCAGAACCAATGGAGTTTAAATACTCGTCATACCAAATGATCTCTAGTGCTTTGCTGAGTAGGGATGACCTTCAGCATGTGTTAAGTGCTTCGCTGAACTGGGGCCTAGTGCAGAAAAGTGTCCTGGTTTCGATTTGTTTGAATCGTTAATGTGTAAGGGAAACACTGGCATGTGGAGCTCAGGTCTTGGTAAGCCAATAGGAGGAGTTGGTTTTTAAACGGTTATTTATACGCTTATGGGGGTGGCTTTGTGCGCTGGTGTGAATCAGTGCAGCTCCATTGATGTCTCTGGAGCTGGGCTGATTTGTATCAACTGCTGATCCGTCCCAGAGTATTACACATATGGTAGTATGTCCCTCTTGGCTGCACTGTAAACCACTTGTAACAAAAGTGCCTTTCCGTTCATCTTTGCAAGGGACCACATTCTTCCAGGTCTATACCTTCAGTAACAAATCCCATGGCATAAGTACCTTTAAAGCCCACCAAGCTAAAGCAGTGTGAAATATTATTCAAATGCATTCTCCCCTCTCTAATCACCCTCGGAACGCTCCGATCTGCTTTCAGTCCCTGTGTCCAACAATTAATGATCAGAGAACAATGATCAGCGAGGCTTCGGTGAATGCTCAGACTGCAGTGGCCTGAAATGATAGCCCTGCTACTGCTGATGGGAGGACTAGGTAAGGAGATCTGCACTCAGAGAAGCCCACACAACTTGTCAGCTGCGGTGATGGCTCCCCTGCCCCTGCCCTAACTTTCTGTTTCCTGGAGGCCTTTCACGTGGAAGGAGCGGGGGCAGTTCACAATCAGATTGCTGTATTGTGGATTTTTGCAGCACGTCCAGGGGTGCAAAGGGACCGTCGGTTAGAGCAACACATTATAAACAGCTTTAGCCCTTCCCATCCCTCTGCTGGGTAGGAGGAGGTACCCTCCACTGTGTTAGCCTGCAGCATTCCTTGCACTTCACTAGAACAAGGACTCGGAGGCAGATGTGCAACTGGGGAGGAATGAAGGGCTGAGAACCTTTTCCCCCAGCCAGATACCCTGTACAAGGCCCCCAGCTATCTCTCCCTTCCTATTGGATGGTTTATCTCATGGTGGTCACCTCATACTGCATGCACGCTAGCAGGGAGCATGCCCCGTTTGATCAGACACATGCAGTGATGATGTGGCGGTAATTTCAGAAGCAAACAGGTTACACACGGCTACATCCAGGATGGTCACGCTTCTGGAGGAATCGAGCTTTACAGAGCCTGGGCGATCACAATTTATTTAGCTCACTCGCATGATCCAAAGAAGAGAGTAGATGTTCTGACTCATCCCTTCAGCATTCACAGCTGCCAGCTCTCCCCATAGTAACTGCTGCATGCTACATAGCGACAGAAACTCATAACCTGTCGTTTCAAAGTCACCCGCTCCATCTCCTCTGCAGATCTGAGTCTCGGGTCCCATGGGCACCCATGCTTTGGACATGCTCATGCAAAGTGGGTCTCTCCCGCCTCGTGGCCTTCAGCCATCACAGCAGGGGCTTTATGGAGACAAAACGCATGCCACCATCTCCTGGGCTTGTATATGGGCAGCTGCCATATATACCTGGGTAGCTCATGCCAATGGGAGAAGATTTATTCTCTCTTCAGTGTGAGAGCCACCTCTTATTACCTGGGAGTAGGATTTTCAATGGCACTTAAGGTAGTTAAGCACCCAACTCCTCTGGATTTTCAGTGGGAGCTGGGTAACTCCAAGGTATGTAGGTGCCTAACTCCCACTGACATCAACTATGAAATCAACTCCCTTTGTTGCTTTTGGAAATACTGCCCCAGATTCACAGTTGGTGGCCTGTTTAAACTTGTGATGAATCCCCCCAAAAACCAGAATCAGCAAATTCTGCAATAAAATCCACCCACCTACCATGATCCTTCAGAAACCCTAACCCAGCAACGAACTTCACCCCATGAGAAGCACCCCAACACAGCCCCTCTCTCAGCTTAAACCCTTCTACTCCGCAGCCACCAACCCTTACCCAAACGCCTCAGCTTCATGATAAAACCCTCCTATCATCTCAGAATGAGATGCAAGAAGAAAGTGGTGGAGATGAAAGAGCTTAAGAAAAAACTAGATGGCCAAGTAAACAGTGGGAGACAAACCCACAGCCATTGGCACTAGAGCAAAAAATAACCCTAACTCATTCCTAACAGGGAGGCAGTTTGCTGCAAGCATTTCTCAGAGGGCAGGAAAGTGCTCAGCCTTGGAAAGATGAGGAACCAGATCCCCCGCTGGCGTCGGCCAGCATAGCCGGATTGAAGTGAACAGGCCAGACCCTCAGCTGACCTAAATCAGCATCGCTCCACTGAAGTCAACTGTGCTATGTATCGAGTTCCACTAGCTGAGGAACTGCGGGGGCCTTAGCTGAATAAACTGGGAGGTAACCTTTTCCTTCAGTCACAGAAGCATTTTCTTATCTATTAAAACCTCTTGTCTGTCTCGTGGTCTGTGGTGGGGGAATTATCACTGTGAACCTCGCTGGGGACAAGTACTTGCTGCTTTCCAGTAGAATGGGAGTGGGTGGGGCAAAGCTCGGGGAAGGGGGATTGAGGACAGTTACAGAAATGTAAGTAAATGAATCATAGAAAATATCAGGGTTGGAAGAGACCTCAGGAGGTCATCTAATCCAACCCCCTACTCAAAGTAGGACCAATCCCCAGACAGATTTTTGCCCCAGATTCCTAAATGGTTCATCAAGGATTGAGCTCACAACCCTGGGTTTAGCAGGCCAACGCTCAAACCACTGAGCTATCCCTTCCCCCTCAATGGTAAGCTCCCCCCAAGCAAGACCTCTTTCCTAAACTTCTGGAGGAGAAATGAGAACAGTTTTAGAGGGCAAGAGACACTACATGGGGCTCATACAGCAGGTCTGAAGAATTCAGCCAAAGATCCTCAAAGGAGCCAAGTTTTTTCAAAAGCAGGCGCTGGAAGCCAAGCTTCTGAATCCATATTTAGGCACCTGATTTTCAAAAATTCAAATTTTCAAATAAGACGCCTGATTTTCAAAAATTCTGAGCATCCAGGAGCTCCCAGTGCCTGAATACAGCTGCTGGGTGCTCAGCACTTTTGAAAATCCGGTTACTTACTGAGGTAAATACGGTCATAGGAGCCTAACTTGAGGAGCCTATTTTCAAAGAACTAAGCTAGGAAATGCCATCATTTTAGTGAACCTAGAGAAAATCCGTAACAGGTCAGAGGCTGGGGAACCGCTTCCAGCTACTACCTTTTGTAAACTCACTCTCTGGGACATTAGCGTCTCCTGTCCCTCTAAAGGGGCCAAATGTTTCAAACCCAGAGGGAATGAACAAACGCTGTCCCATTTCAGTGCTCCCATTCGTTGGTGGTGCAACAGAGGCAGGTAAATTATAAAGTGCGTGTAGAAGGGAGGACTTACTGCCCGTGTGACCCCCGTGGCTGGGCGTGGCAAAGCAGCTCTTTCGTGTCCAGCGCTCCTGCCAGTGGTCACTCTGGCCCTGTGGAGGTCGCCTCTTCTCACGACTTGGCTCTCCAGCCAGCTCATGTTTTAGACCCACCACTTCCAGGGTAACAAAGTCCAACACAAAATTCAGTGTCCTTACAGCCGGTCCCCGGCCCCAACTCTTGGGCCTGTGCTCCTTACAGCCTCCCCTCAGGGTTTTCAGTCGTCGTTTTTCCACACCACCTTCCCAGTGCCTGGTAGGGGAACCCAGACCCTTCCTCTATGCTGGTTCCAGTCTAGGGACTCTCGGACGAGCAGCCACCATCTGCTCCATCAGACACCTTGTCGCTACCTCCCTAGACTCCTTCCTGCCATCAGAGGTTCTCCAGGCCTTTCCCCCAGCCCCTTCCTGGGCTCTGTGCAATGATCAGAGCCTCCCGGGCTTCTCCCCAGAGGTCCGGTTCCTGCCCTAGTGCAAGGGTCAACCACAGGAGCTTGCTCCAGTCCTGTGCCCCTCCCCTCCACACTCTGCCACCAAGAACGGGACTGCGGCGCTCTCCCCTCTCTCCCTGCAGCTCCAACTTCAGTCCAAAGCCGCCACGGCTCTACTGTCACTGCCTCTTGGGTCTCACTGCCTCCGGCTCCCTCCTGGCTCAGGGCAACCCGCTTCTGGCCCAAGGCGTCACTGCCCCTGGCCTCCCAGGCAGGCTTTGCTGTCTTTAGCCCAAGAGAGGACACACCAGCTACCCCTCTCCTGGGTCTCCTCCCCAGCCTGCTTTCCTTCCACTGCCTGCTGTGCTCCCTCCCAGCTGGTTTGATCCCCAATTAACATCTACCCTCCAGGTGCCCCCCAGCTGCCTCATTGAGTTGAGGCTCTTGTAAGCCCATACTTAACCAGTGTGCGGGTTACACACCCCAGTCCCCACCACAGTACATTTGGGGTTCGATCTACTGTAGAAGGGCACATCTTGGGCAATCCTACAATCCAGTCTCATTTATCCCACAAAGATGTGTATGTTTGTGGACTGACATAACGCTACATCTCCAGCTCTCACTTCCTCTTGGAACACCGTCCCAGCCGGCGTGCCAAACAGGGCTGTGAATTCCGGTGGCTAGTGCACACTCACTACCCTGAATTCTTCACTCATTTATATCAGGATACAGCTGAAGTCAGCGGAGTTACTCCAGTTTACCCTAGTGTAACTGAGAATAGAATCAGACTCACTGACTGCCCCTCTTATCGGAGACAAAATTTCCAGGGTACAGATTTTTTGTTGGAAAAAGGACTTTTTTTCCCAAATGAAAAAAAAAATCGCAAAAAGTTATCTTTAATCTTTTTTTTTCACACTTTTTATTGACCTTTTTATCAGCAATGTTATGGTTATCAAAACCATTATCTGAATGTTTCATTTACTGAAATCTCAGTTTTCAGTGAACACAAGACTGCTGATAACAGTGTTGATCATGGTTTTAATAAAAATGATTAAAAATTTATTTTAAAATATCATGGAAAATACTGGGGGGGGAGGGGGGATATGTGTCTGCTCAGAGTCTTGTGAAACAGAAACAACTTCAAAAAGTTGATCTTTATGCAATACTTTAAAGCCGGTTTTGCCCAGAGGCACTTAGAAGTAGTATTAAATGACTGCAGCTTAAACAGGCATTGTCTCAGCCTCTCATAAAGCAGCCAAATTAATGGCAGATTTAATTATAAATTAATAGCAAAATGACTCCTTTGGGACTGCCTTTAGCCCTTTCTGGGTCCTTCTAGAATCCAAGCCACTTCTCCATCCAGCCAATCCTGGGCTTCCCCATGTGGAACCAATCGCATGACCCAACCCAAAGCCGTCCCCTAATTGGCTGGCAAGGTTGTGAGTCCCTGCAATCTTCTCTCAGCAGCCCTGGCAAAAGCACTGCAGCCCCCCAACTACTCCACCCCGGAATGAACGTGGCTGAGCCTGGTGGATAGGACACTAATTTAAACCCCACCCATCAGCCGTCACCTGGCAGCACCAAAGAGAATAATCCTGGGTGCTCATCACCTGATCCAAAGCGTAGCGGAGTCAACAAGCTCTGCCCAGGGCTGCGTGGAATATAACAGGATTGTCTCTGAGCACTGAAGCAGCAATGCTTTTCAAATCCATTTCAGGCTCTTGGATGCAGAGTCTGAAGTGATATTTCAAAGCATCCTCCAGAGATGTGCGCAGGCAGGGTGTGGGGATGCTGCTACCTTAGCTCAGATGATCCAGAACTGTGATGTTCAACTTGAGCATCAGGTGTTTTTCATGTCTCAAGCCTAGGAGCAAAGACAAGATTGCTGCCTCTAACACAGCTATCGCCATTCCTATTCCAGACCCATCCGCCTTCTCTTCCCCTCACAGCACTACTTTTAGAAAGTAATCTGATCGTAAAAACATCCTTGTGTTTAACAGGCAGTGCTTGTAAATAATGGGATGATATTAATTGACAAGGGTCAACTCAATTAGCATGCATTAATATACAATAACTGAGTTACTGTATGTGTTCCTTGAACAAAGAGGTTCACTTGTTAGACTGAAATATTTTCTGTTTCCCAAGTCCCATAGTCTGTACTGATTAGACCAAATCTGGCAATCCACCCAGCTGGAAACTGTTCTTATGTAGTATTACAATATGGCCTACAACCCTTAACTAAGATCAGTGCCCCATTGTTCTGGACACTGTGCATATATATAGTCAGAGACAGAAGAGCTTACAAATAGGTCTGTTGATTAATCGCAGTTAACTCATGCAATTAACTCAAAAAAATTAATTGTCATTAATCACACTGTTAAACAATAGAATACCAATTGAAATGTATTCAATATGTGTGGAGGTTTTTCTACATTTTCAAATATATTGATTTCTATTACAACACAGAATACAAAGTGTACAGTGCTCACTTTATATTATATTTTATTACAAATATTTGCACTGTAAAAATGATAAACAAAAGAAAGTGTTTTTCAATTCCTTCATACAAGTACTGTAGTGCAATCTCTATCGTGAAAGTGTAACTTACAAATGTAAATTTTTTTTCGTTACATAACTGCACTCAAAACCAAAACAATGTAAAACTTTAGAGCCCACAAGTCCACTCAGTCCTACTTCTTATTGAGCCAATTGCTAAGACAAACAAGTTTATTTACATTTACAGGAGATAATGCTGCCTGCTTCTTATTCACAATGTCACCTGAAAGTGAGAACAGGTATTTGCATGGCATTTTTGTAACCGGAATTGCAAGGTATTTATGTGCCAGATATGCTAAATATTCATATGTCCCTTCATGCTTCAGCCACCATTCCGGAGGACATGTTTCCATGCTGATGATGTTCTTTAAAAAAAATAGTGCATTAATTGAATTTGTGACTGAACTCCTTGGGGGAGACTTATATATCTCCTGTTCCGTTTTACCTGCATTCTGCCATATATTTCATGTTATAGCAGACTCGGACGATGACCCAACACATGTTGTTTGATTTACAAACACTGTCATTGCAGATCTGGCAAAACGCAAAGAAGGTACCAATGTGAGATTTCTAAAAATAGCTACAGCATTCAACCCAAGGTTTAAGAATCTGAAGTGCCGTCCAAAATCTGAGAGGGACGAGGTGTGGAGCATGCTTTCAGAAGTCTTAAAAGAGCAACACTCCGATGCAGAAACTACAGAACCAGAACCACCAAAAATGAAAATCAACCTTCTGCTGGTGGCATCTGATTCAAATAATGAAAATGAACATGCATCAGTCAGCTCTGCTTTGGATCGTTATCAAGCAGAACCCGTCATCAGCATGAACACATGTCCTCTGGAATGGTGGTTGAAGCGTGAAGGGACATATGAATCTTTAGGGCATCTAGCATGTAAATATCTTGTGATGCCGGTTACAACAGTGCCATGTGAATGCCTATTCTCACTTTCAGGTGACGTTGTAAGTGCAGGCAGCATTATCTCCTGCAAATGTATCCAAACTTGTTTGTCCGAGCTATTGGCTGAAGTAGGACAGAGTGGACTTGTAGGCTCTAAAGTTTTACATTGTTTTATTTTTGAATGCAGTTATTTTTTGTACATAATTCTACATTTGTAAGTTCAACTTTCATGATAAAGAGATTGCACTACAGTACTTATATTAGGTGAATAGAAATATATTATTTCTTATGTTTTTTACAGTGCAAATATTTATAATCAAAAATAAATATAAAGTGAGCATTGTACACTTTGTATTCTGTGTTGTAACTGAAATCAATATATTTGAAAATGTAGAAAACATCCAAAAATATTTAAATAAATGGTATTCTATTATTGTTTAACAGTGCGATTAATCACGCAGTTAATCCCGATTAATTTTTTTAATCGCTTGACAGCCCTACTTACAAACTAAATAGAAAAAGGGTAGGAGCAGAAACAGGCACCAAGCAGTGAAGTGACACCCAAAAATCACACTGCAAGTTTGCAGCAGAGCCAGGAACAGCACCCAGGTCTCCTGACTGCCACCAGACTACACCACCTCAAGACCACGAGTCAAAACTGTGGGTAAAATTTTCATAAGTGCCTATGTGATTTAGGAGCCTATATCCCACTTTCCAAAGTGAAGCAGCATGGCCAAATTTTCAAAAACTCTTTTGACAATTTTCCCCTGGATTTTTATGTGCTCTCCTGACCTGGACTCTGGCTGAGTCCTGGGATTTATGAAAAATACTTTGGCACATCTACAATACATTTATGAAGTTCTGCGGCTGCAGTAGATTCATCCTGCAATGAGCTTATCCATCAAAGTAATCACCTGCAGCCTGTACAACTGCAGGAGTCAATTATAATTATTATTAAAGTAAATTATATTCCATGTTGTGTTATATCACAGTTAACCAAATAGCCATAATGATCCCCTATCATACCATATTCCTGAGCGGGCATTCCTGTTATTTTCCATAGGAAGAAAAGAGATGTATTCATAGAGCTATCAGAATGCCCTAATTTCGGGACATGTGTAATCCATTTAAAGGCAATAAACTGCTAAGTAACAGTGAATTATTGTTTCCCAAAACCTTCCACACCACCACATTTGGGGTTGGGAAGGAATTTTCCTCCAGGGCAGATTGGCAGAAGCCCTGGGGGTTTTTCGCCTTCCTCTGCAGCGTGGGGCACGGGTCACTTGCTGGAGGATTATCTGCACCTTGAAGTCTTTAAATCATGAGTTGAGGACTTCAATAGCTCAGACATAGGTCAAGGGATTGTTACAGGAGTGGGTGGGTGAGATTCTGTGGCTTGCGTTGTGCAGGAGGTCAGACTAGATGATCATAATGGTCCCTTCTGACCTTAAAGTCTAAGACAAACACACCAAAGAGGAGCGACATGACCACCATCACTGCACCTCAGTGGACACAGAAAACTGCCTTCCCCTAGCAATGGCCTCTTCTTCAACAGCTCTCATCCATACCTCCTTGAATAAAGAGATTTGCTCACCATCCCCACACAGAGTAGCTTTTGGTTTAATATTATGAATGTGCGTACGCTTTGTGTGGGTGGCTTCAGGGAATTATTCTGTTTATTTCCAAAGAAGTTTTGTTTTTATAATGACATAGAACGAGACCCACCCTGACTGTTTCCCTGCCTTGCAATGGCCAATTGCAACTCCGATTCATTATGATTCACATCAGCCCGTGGTGTTATTCTGTGAGCAAAGAGATTTTAGAGCAAGGCTCCTCTCTCTCTCTGTATGTATACATAGAGATATACAGCATCTATACTGAGACGCAAACACACACACAGAGATCTGTCTGTCTTCTTCCTTTGTATAGCATTTGAAAAGCAACAGGCTGGGATTATAATTGAATTTTAAGATTCAAAAGCCAGTCTAATGTTTCTGGGGCAACCAGATGGAACCTCCTTGTACCACCTCTGTAAGCACGAATGCCGCCGTTGTCGGTGATGTGTTGCATAGTTTGTACCGCGCCACAGTCACAATTTGGTGATGCTTTGGAGGAATGTCTGTGCCTGTGTTCATGTCTATGCATCTATTTAAAATAAGAGCAGGAGTTTCAAAAGTGCCCAGCATCGTCAACTGCACCCAGATTTTCAGAAGAGCTTCTTTTGAGAACAACGGGAGCTGCTGGGTGCTGACTCTTTCGAAAATCCAGCCATTTCATTTAGGTGTCTAAATGGGAGCTGTTGGGTGCTGAGATATTTTTAAAACCTGGCCATACATGTATCAATTTTTAATTCCTGTACCCAGTGTGCAAGAAAGAAGTGGAAAGGCGTGTTGTATTTAATCATTAACCTTACTGGATGAAATTCTGCATTGGCTGTGCTATGCAGGAAGTTAGACTAGATGATCATAGAGATGCCTTCTTGCCTTAACATCTAATTAGAAAAAAAATAAAATTAGGTTGCATGACCCCAATTTTCTTTAGCCACATAAGATCTCCTTCTGGCCCCTTCCTCCGCTTTATTATAATCTGCCTTTTGGAACTAAAAGCCTTAGAAGTTAAAATACTTCTATATTTGCTTGACTACCCAATCTGTAGCACACATTCTAACGAGCAGTCAGTCAGCACAAAGTCAGATTTCCACTTCTCGTAAATAGTCTAAACGAGACCAAGAATAAAAGCTAACAAATGGTAAACTTTTGTAAATACTTTTGATCATTACTCACTGGCCCTGTAAATCTTTCAGACATGGACAGCCGGACGAACAGGACACAAAAATTATGCTCTTAGTGCTATAAATCTTTCTCACATTCTTTCAATGGCGATAATAATATAAATTTATTGTTGCTTTTGTTTCCTTGCATATTTTGTGTAACAAATCTCAAAGGGTTGCCGTGCACTTCAGGAGACAGCACATTCTGTGCGTGCCTATTTTTTGTAACAGCAAGTCGCATCTGAGTTAATATATTGTGTTATACTATATGTAACCACTGACCATAACTCAGATAGAACATAACACATTTTCATTTTGTTGCTCCATTATTTTTGCAGTAAGTCAATACAATATGAGGTGAAGCATGCCTTGCTCAGCATTTATTGATCTGTCTGTTTGCTTATTGTTTACATCAAAACATCACTTGTCAGTTCTGGTTCTATTATGATTATCTTATCCTACAGGAAAATGACAGATTCAAAGACTAAATGCTAGTCAATTTCCGAGGTCAGCTGATACTGAGAACCAAGTAGACGCACTTTCATCAGTACAGACAGACATGAGTAACAAACATCTTGGGTCTGATTCTCAATTACACCAAGGCTCCTTTATTTCCTTCTGGCATGTAAATATAATTTTACCCACTTTAAGGACCATTTCTATCGCCAGACTGCTGTAAACGGGCTTTAATATAAAGGAGAATCAGCCCTCTTATGTTTCTTGCTAAAAGAACCAGGTAGAATACCCTACTGCTGTGTATATTGTAAAAATAAATAATACAGCAGATCTGTATCTAATTCCCATTAGCAATGAACGCTCAACAGTGAACTCGTCTCTCTGACCCCAACCTAAACTTCATTTGCCCATTCAAAATCCTAGTCTGGTGGTCAAAAACACCCTCATTTTGCTGTCCTTCATAATCTTTATCTTCCCCTTCATTTTACAGTGTGACTGTATTTTTTCATACATACCCACAGAAACAAAGCAATATGCCATTGGAATAAGATCCATGTATTTCTAATCAATAACACTCCAATCTGCAGCCATGGTGTCTCATGAGATACTGAATTTTAACCGGCAGCTGGTCCAAGACTGAATTTTGTGAATCGTGGGCCACTGTAATTCTGGAGTTGGCTGAAGAGTTCCAAATGTGGAAGGAGAAAAGGAAACATGGTTCTGTCTGGTTCCGTTATTTGGAAATGTTAGCTGTTTGAGACTGATCAGATGTTTGAAGTAGAAGTAGCCTTAGCAGAAATTTGTGGACAATGATTGCAGCCATGATGCTGGCTTAACCAGCTAGCAAAGGAGTTGTTAGCATAAGCCAGTGGTCCATTTTAATGGAGTCACCAGGGCTGACTTAGACTTGCTGGGGTCCGGGGCCGAAACCCGAGGGCTTCAGCCCTGGGCAGTAGAGCTCATTTTACAGCCCCTTGCCTGGGGCTGAAGCCCTTGGGCTTCAGCTTTGGCCCCCACCACCCAGAGCGGCAGGGCTAGGGCAGGTTTAGACTTTGGTCCCCCCTCCTGGGGTTGTGTCGTAAATTTTGTTGTCAGAAGGGGGTCGCGGTGCAATGAAGTTTAAGAACCCCTGGCATAGGCAAAGCCTAAGGGTTCAAAGCCACTTACTCCCTCCAGCAGCTGGGGAATGGTGCCTGGTTGGGGAAAACTTGGGACTCAAAAGACCATGTATGAAATTCTGGCTTCTTTGATGTCAATGGGAGTCAGAATTTCACCCCGTATGTCCCAGTTTTACTAGGACAGAACTGGGTTTCATAAAGGCACCGCAAGAATTTCTTTCAGGATGCCTGAGATGTTCTTGCTTTTCATTTTATCAACCAAAATGTTGGTGTTTTTTGTAGTTCAAAATATTTGTCCAAGATGTGCTCCTCTACCCTATAGAATCTGCCCTGTGTTTACAACAGTCCGTTGGAGAAAGCGTTCAGTGTGATGAACAGTGTTCGGAGTGAAGAGAAATACTGAAGGAGTTTAGACCCTATCTTTGGCTCAGCGAGAATGTTAACTCGCCTTCAGGTTTCCATGATAGAATCATGCTCACAGGAAGACAGTGGAAATGATCCCCCTCTCTGAGAAAGATGCAATTGTTACTTTTGACCCAGTGACTTTTCCTTTCATAGGAGTATTTTGTGACCCTAGAAAGTATTGCTACAAAAGCGTCCCAGCTTCTGATTTTTGGAAACATGCTTACCTTATGTGGGACTTCAGCGGCACATAGACCTAGTGTTGGGCATCTGCAAAGGAGTGAATTTCACCTATTGTGAATAAATCCACTACACACCGGAATATTTTAACCTAATTTTGGTGTTGGAGACATTTTGCCAGCAGATCGTTATCATAGCCTGTCAATATCATTTGGCGTCTGACCAAATGTCAGTGATAATGTCACCTCTTACGAAGTGTCTCCGTATTCTATTTGCAAAGATATCATTTTATGTTCATCCGTTTTACACTGATCTATACACAATACCACTTATCCCCTCTTCAATGCTTCCAAATGGAGCCCTCTCCCAGACCTACAAAGCACTGCTCTTACGTTGTTAAAGAGCTTTGAAAAATGCATTTGGAAAGGCAGATATGCGCCTTCAGAGCATGCGGCAGGGCAGTCCATGAATAAATGAATGTGATCAGTAAACCCGTGCTGAAAGGGTCAATCACTTCGACTTTAGAAAGACGAGTCAATGAGAGAGAGAATCAGGCAGCTGGTGCAGCCACGCACTTTGGAGTTTGACTGAGAGGATGTGGGTGACAGAAAAGCAACCATGGGGTCAGGTCAATTTGCCCTATAACTGTGACTGAGAAAGATCAAGCTTAATGGGATTTCTGATCAGATGAAATCATCCCACCAGCATACCCCATGGAATGGAAAGCAGTGAATGGTCCACCACCCCTCTTCTATTGCAGCCTTAATGATATCATTACATTAAAACAGCATGGGGTGAGAGTATACGTCCCTAAATCATATCACACTGGCCACCAATGCTCTTAAACTTGGAGATGTCATCTAATGAGACCCTAAGTAGGGAAAAGGGTACAGGACAGATTTTCAAAAGCGTTCAGCTCCTGTTTACGAACCTAGATGAAGTGGCCAGAGCTAAGGGGAATCACTTGTTACTAGAACCACTGGAAAAATCATTCCAGGATTCTTAAAATCTTCAATTACATTTTGCTGCCTTCCTCTGAATTTAAGGATCCATTACACTAAATAAACTAAGTAAAAGGTTCCTATTTCATTTCCAGTGTGAAAGCACAGCCATCACTGTGCAAAATGATGCGTGTAGCTCTGTTCTGTTGACCTTGCAGAAAATTGTCTCAAAACTAATCTCAGGAACAAAGGTGTTAATTCTACCACTCAGCATTCCGTCCACTTCAGTTAACCTCAATGAGCTGTTAATTTCAAAACCTAGCTGAAACCGTTTAAATAACATTATTAACCTCGGGCAAATCTAAGAAATAAGTCAATGGATCAGCCTAGATTAAGAATAGGGGTCGAGGTTAGGTCAGGGTTAGTTCACAGATGTTGGTATAAACCTGACATAATAGTTATCTTTTTCCGAGTCTGGACACAGATTAGCACTTCTTTTACTTCCGTGTAGCTGGTCATGAGGTGTGATCTAATCTCCCTCGCTTTTCATAATGTTTTCTATGGTTCATTTTAATTTGGAACCTAAATTTACTGCAATTTGCCCCCCACCCCCAAATACTCTAAAGAAAAACCTGCAATGATAAAATAATTGAGAGAGAGAGCGCACGCACAAATGTGGCATAAGCGCCGAAGCTATGAGTTATGCGTTGCATCCAAATGAGTGCCAATCAAGCGCTAATTCTATGACGTATATACTGCAAATGTCAGAGTAAACCTATTTTAGGCATTTTTTTTAAAATATGTATTGGGACTATGTTTGCATCCCGTCACCTATGAAGTCTTAGTTACCACAAGCGCAACTGCAGAGGGTACAGCAGGAGTCATAAGAAACTTTAAAAAAAAAAAACTTATAAACATTATTTTGCTTTTCTATCCCCTCTTCCCTCCCCCCACAAAAAAAAAGCCTTTGAAATATTGTGCCAAATCTTTCAAAGGCCAGCAGTGAGTGTTGTGTGTTCCAGTGAAAAGCTGGAAATCTTCCCCTATCCCAGTAATATAAAGCTCTCACATGGACTGAAAAAGAAGGAAATATTTCACGTACAGGTTGAAATGTTATTAATTTATTATTATTAATAATAATTATTATTATTATTTATTATTTTAATGGCACCTGTTTGAAGCCACTCAGGAATTTGGAATAATAAAATAAGACCGAGGAGAGCTGGATTAATGAGCAGATGGCACATAAAGTGATCAAAGGTACATGATAAATTGATCACATGGTACTGCACTATATCACACAGTTATGACAGCCACATATGTGATATATATTTCCCCCAAAATGTCAAACACCTAGCAGCTACCGCGGAAGTCAATGGGAGCTCAACATTTCTCAAAATCCAGCCTGTTGCAGGTCAGGAATTTTTTCAACTACAGTCATTGTTTTTTCTTTGAAAAACGCGGATACGTTGAAACCAAAAGCATTTGCCAAACAGGAACCTCTTTGGTGACTTTCTCAACTCAAAAAAAGGTGGGAAAAAAGATTTGGAATGGTGGAAATGAAACATTTTGACATTTTAAAAAAAATGAAAAATTACGGTTTTCAAATTTGAAATTTTTCAAATTAAGATAATGAGTCTAAAATGATTAAAAAAATAGAAGGATCAAAATCTAAATGAACTGTTTTGATTGACAGAAAGCAGAAATTCTCTCTTTTCTTTTTTTTTTTTTTTTTTGGTTTGCAAATCTTTTCAAGGTTTTGACTTTTCTTCCCAATTCAAGACATTAGAAAATTTAGAACTCCTGAAAATATTCAAGAGACGGGAAAACCGTTCCCTGCCCAGCTTTAATTAAGCCTTTTATGGAGGTCCCCAGATAAGGATTTAGGCTCCTACAGTGAGGCACCTACTTTTGAAAATCCTGGCCTAAAATTGTCGTCAAATGCACCAAGAAAACAAATTGAGAAAACATAGAGAGTACTGTTTTTCTAATCTCTTTCAGTTCTAGTATTTTGGGTGTTACTTGTCTCCATAGTAGGTCCGACATTTTCAGATACGAATGTGATTTTTAAGCTAATATGTCTCTTTTAAAGAAGGCATTTGTCTGTTCAATATATGTAACAGGTGCACACGTGCAGTATGAAATTCAATTTGCATTGGGTGCCTAACTCCCTTAGGCTCCTTTGAAAATCCCAACCGCATTATGAATCCAGAACTGCCCACACACCTTTTTCTCCCATCCCTGAAATCACAGTAGTTTTTGCTCATGTGTTCTGTGTCCCGAACACTTTGGCAATGCGCATAACTGCAGAAAGGGCGACTGCAAAGCTCATTTTGCTTCTTTTTCCGTCGTGCAAGGGCTTTTGTGAAGAGAAATGTATTCCCATCATTATCCTCCTTTTCATTGCTAAGATTTACTGACATTTACTTTGGAACCGAGCAATCATTTTCAATCAGCGAGCAATTTAATTACAACCAGGGCATGTTCCAAATTGGAGTCCTGCAAAATTCGAGATTCTGACACCTGGAGTCATTTCTCAGTTATCGGCTCCAGTTCAGAGGGCTCAGTGAGCGCTTGATAAAATGCTCCTAGGTTCAAATCTTCCATCTTCTCATAAAGAACTCAGAAAGCTTCCAGAAAAGAATGTCTGGAATTCACCTCAGCATTTGTGTAGCAACAGACAGCAGACCATTAGCTATGACTAGAGCCCCGGGGAAACTCTTCATATTTTTTTATATATTTTCATTGTATTTTTTGGAAATTTCTTGTTATTTCATTTTCTCCATCAGAAATGTTGACTTGTTTCTTTTTTATTGCACGTACATTAATAAAATACCTCAAATGACCAGATATAAATAAAAACAGGATATAAATCCTATTGTATCTATACTACCTCATTTTATTAAGCATTATTTCATGGTATTGACAGGTTTTATCCCCTATCAAGCCCCAGCGTCCTCTCTCACCATTAGTCCCAAGGAATGCTGCCCTATCCTTCTTTATATATTCCCCTGGCTCCCACTAGCCTCCCTCTGCCTGCAGGGGTCCAGTCCTGCCTCTGAGGTGGGAGACCTTGGGGAAGGTCTGGTCCTGCTCCCAGAGTGTGTGAGGCCCTGGGGGGATTGTCTGCCCCACACACACCCCACAGTGGCAGCTCCTATCCCCCAGGGCTGAGCCCGGCTCCCCACAACAGGCATTGCCACCTGGCACACAGGGTCACAGCACTGCTCAAGTTTGGCCCAGCCGCCTCTCCGTCATGATGACAGAGGGGCAGCCAGATCAAATTTGAGCAGCAACCCCCATGCGTCAGGTCACAGCACCACTCACTCAGATTTGGCCTGGCTGCCCTCTGCCATCATGACAGAGAGACGGATGGGCCAAACCGGAGCAGCTCTGCAACCGCGTGTGCCAGCTCACAGCATCCGGAGCATGGATTCCTCCTGCAACCGCCCCTTTCAATGTGATGTAACCCCTTCTCGTCCATGATACCTCACCCTGCCACCCTACCTCCCCACAGCTCCCTAGAAACGCAGCCCTGTTTTCTCATGTGAGCAAGGTCACGTTGCTCCCTACGGTTTTCTTCTCTCTCAAAACTGCCCCAAAATGGCTCCCTCAGACATGCTTCTTCCCCAAGGACCACCCACCTCCATCCAGTGCTCCCCAGAAACATGTTCACAGACCTTAGCCCTTCACCTCCAGCCTTTGAGATAAGGCTACAGATGTGGCAGCCTTCGAATGAAGGCCATTGGCTCCCCCATGGCAGTTAGTCCTGACAGACAAATAAGTGCCATTATAATCCCCAGTTTAAAAATGGGGAGCTGAAGAGTAGAGGGATTATGCAATTTGCCACGGGTCACTCAATGAGGTTATGGCAGTGGCTAGTTATCATCATCGTTATTTATTTGGATTGCGGTAGTGCCTAGAAGCACAGACTGGGACCCCATTGTGCGTGGTGCTGTACAAAACCAGAATATAAAGATGCCCCAAAGAGCTTACAATCCATTCCAGGAGCGAAGGTCCAACACCTCTTAGTCCTTTAGACACATTCTGGGGTTAGTTCAGCTCAAGACCTAGGATGAAGCTGAGGCTTCCCCCAGCCAAACCACTTTGTCCATCTTTACTCCATGTAGGAAAGTGGGGGCATAGCCACCCATGTAAAACCTGCCCTGGGACCTCAGCCAGGCCCATAGATGTGGAAAAATCTATGGAGCAGCAGAGGATTGTTAACCCATGGGAAGAATGTCTATTCCAATGAGATTATTCCTTAATTATGCGACTCTTACATATGACGGGGATGCAGGCCAGATGTAACGAGTCGATCCCCATCTGAGTCAATAAGGGTGATGTAGAGGACAGGGATCGGGTTTCATTTGCAGCCCGTCTTAACTCCTTTGTGCACCAGTGCTTTTATGAAGAAAGATAAGGAAATTCCATAGAGCGCCTTCTGAAAATTGTGCCGTGCATGCATTTTTCCCCACTGAGCATCTAAGGTGACAAATATTGGGATAAGGAAGTAGAACTTGGTGTTATTTCAGCATGGCTCATCATTATTACAGTGGAGCTAGGAAGCAGACCAGACCGTGCACGGAATTTCTTATCAGGCTAAAGCGGGAGACCATGACGACGAGGAATTAATAAGCGGTTTCGAGTTGTGTAATTAGGTTTAGCTTGTCCTTGTAGGAGAGCCCATGACACATTTCTCCCTGAGCCCGCTCCCATGCAAATTAAATGCGTCCTCTTTCCCACAACACAGCTCAGAGGGGATGGTGCTCTGACCGCAGAGCTGGGCATGCCCAAGTCATTCATGCTATATCACTGCAAAGCAGGTGGACTAAAGAGGTGAAACCTATCCTGTCTCACACCCAAGACCCAGGGAATTGCACAACATCCACGACTCTAGCGGCAGCCCCCTACACATTTAAGCACTGCAGGGAGAATTTCTCCAGTGTCTAGGTGATTTAGGAGCACCATAGCCTTTTGGTGGGGATGGAGTGTGCCTAGCTTTTGCAAATCCTACCCTGTATTGAGGCCGCTGCCTCATCCTTATCTTCTGTCTCACAGGGATGCCTCAGAGACCTGGAACCCATCCTGGAAGGTGTTGTACAGAGGTGTATTAAGAAGGAATCCTGGCCACAAAAAAATGTACAGTCTAACTAGCCGAAGGGAGTATGACTGTGCACACTTTAAAACGGGGAACTGGAGCACAGAGGAATCCATTTATTTATTCCAGGTCACACCAGGAGTTTGTGGCAGAGCTGGGACTTGAAGGCAGATCTTTTGCATGTCATCCCAGCACCTTAACCACAGACCAGCCACACTCCCACCGGTACCCATAAACTCACATTCCACAAGCCCTTCCCAGACTACCCCAGGCCCACCCACCCTCTTCCACCCTCCGCTTGGTCATACAGACCCAGGGGCCAAACAGGCACTCTTGGGTGGTTCTTCCACCTGCAGTCCCCCTGTGCAACACCCCGGAGAGCCTCGACTGGCGTCGACTCATTAACCATTAGTCAAAGCACAGATTCATTGTCTGGGCCCAATTCACATTAAATACAGTCTCTTCCTGGTCCACAGCTAGGTCCCCATCACCCTGCAGCCAGCTCCACGCAAAGCCAGGTGCTGGAGGAGGGCCCATCGCAGCCCTTTCTGGAGATGACGTCGGAACTATTCATTTTTCTCCAACTCTTGCACCCAGCTGCTCCATTTCAGAGCTAGCAGTGCAACAGCAGCACTTCATTCCCAAGCAAGCAGAGCCGCGGCGGAGAAATCGCTCTTTAAGGAGCACGCGGACAGAATACAAATGATCGTTTCCATTGATTAGAATGGGTGCCTGACCAGCCCCACTATGAGAGAAGCAGTTAGAGACAAAAACAACAAGGAGTCTGGTGGCACCTTAAAGACTAACAGATTTATTTGGGCATAAGCTTTCGTGAGTAAAAACCTCACTTCACTCTATGCATCCGAAGAAGTGAGGTTTTTACTCACGAAAGCTCATGCCCAAATAAATCTGTTAGTCTTTAAGGTGCCACCAGACTCCTTGTTGTTTTTGTCTCTAACTGCTTCTCTCATAGTGGGGCTGGTCAGGCACCCATTCTAATCAATGGAAACGATCATTTGTATTCTGTCCGCGTGCTCCTTAAAGAGCGATTTCTCCGCCGCGGCTCTGCTTGCTTGGGAATGAAGTGCTGCTGTTGCACTGCTAGCTCTGAAATGGAGCAGCTGGGTGCAAGAGTTGGAGAAAAATGAATAGTTCCGACGTCATCTCCAGAAAGGGCTGCGATGGGCCCTCCTCCAGCACCTGGCTTTGCGTGGAGCTGGCTGCANGTGAGTAAAAACCTCACTTCTTCGGATGCATAGAGTGAAGTGAGGTTTTTACTCACGAAAGCTTATGCCCAAATAAATCTGTTAGTCTTTAAGGTGCCACCAGACTCCTTGTTGTTTTTGTAGATACAGACTAACACGGCTACCCCCTGATACTTGACACCAGTTAGAGACAGCGGATAACGATGCACCCCCTCTTCAGTTGCATGTGAGGCCTTGGCAAGACTTAGCTACGGTAAACAAAACACTCGTTGTTAGTTTACCCCGAAACTCTGACCCTTGCCTTGGTTAAGCCCCACAGTACAATTCTGAAGAGTTCACCACTGTCATGTGTTGCTCCAAGCGGACGACGTCACACCTAACCTAAGCTGTTCACTGTGAAAACCCAGAGCCAGCCAAACCTATTCCTCTGAGCATCAGACCAGCCTGTCCTGATACATGAACTAGGGTCTTTTCTTTTTCCCTTTCCAGGTCCTTTCTGCAGTTCAATGACCACAACAGACTCCAGGCACATCCTTGGAAGAGTCCACCAAAAGGTGAGCCTTGACGCGCAGATAGGCTATTGGGGAGACTCCATGCACGTGAGAGTTACAGACATACCATCTGTGATAAATGAAGAGGGGGGGAAGCTCCCTTTTATGAACACCCAGCCAGCCAGTAGCTATAAAATCCCTCTTAGTAGCTGTTTTTTAATTGCTTTACCTGTAAAGGGTTAAAAAGTGTCACTGCTATGCATAGGTAAAAGGAAGTGAGTGGGCACCTGACCATAAAAGCCAGTGGGAAGGCTAGAACTTTTTAAACCTTTGAAACAAAGACTCCCCTTTTGTCTGTCTGTTGTTGTTCTACCATCTGGAAAGGCAGCCAGGGCAGATCTATGCAGTAAAAACCTTGGGCCAGGTATGAAAGAAAATCATCAGTATCATACCTAGAAACTACCCATTTAAAACCCCAAATATGTAAGTAAATCAGAAAATGTCTAGGAAGACGCGATTAGGTTTATCTCTTTTTATTTCTTTATGGCATGTGAACTCCTCTGTGCTAACCCCAGACGCTTTTGTTTTGCTTGTAACCTTTGAGCTGGACCTCAGTAAAGCTATTCTTGGTGCTTAATCCTTGTAGTTGCTCTTTTAAAACCTAGCAATAGTTCCCAAATGTATTTTCTTCTTTTTTTTATTAATAAACTTTACCTTTTTTAAGAACAGAATTAATTTTGTGTGTCTTAAGAGGTTTGTGCACATGTTGTTTAATTAGCTGGTGGCAACAGCCGCTTTCCTTTGTTTTATCTCTCAGCTCTTCCCTGGAGGGGGGGGTTAAAGGGCTTGTGGGTACCCCACAGGAAGGAATTCCCAAGTGTGCCTTCCTGGGCTCTCAAAGGGGTTCTGCACTTGGGTGGTGGCAGCATCTCCCAATCCAAGATCAAAAAAAAAGCTGTAACCTTGGGAGTTTAATACCAGCCTGGAGTGGCCAGTATTAATTTTTAAAATGCTTGCGGGCCCCCACCTTCTGCCCTCGAAGTGCCAGAGTGGGGAATCAGCTACCACCATCTGTGCAATTCCACAATTCATTTTGCTTCTTCAAATGGGGGGCTACGAATCAGGCTTAGACTAAGTCACTTATGAGTTAAAGATTCTACAGGGCCAGCGCCCAGGAACTCAACCTTTTAGCTGAATACAGACCTAAATTATTACTAGTAACATGCTTACAAAGAGGAACTGAATAGCATTTCCATGCTCCGTGTGGTTTGCATTACCGGTGATTTTTATATAATCCAATACATTACAGCCAAATCTAATGAGGAAACAGCTCACTAGAGTCCCCAAAGGGTCATTTGCATGTGTTTCTCTGATTTATCCACGTACGATTTCCACAGCACTTTCACTTGCTGCACCCCAACCAACATTCAAGTCCCAGCCAGGATGCCACTTTGTCAGCAGCGCTATTCATTAAGCCAAAGAGAACGTTGGTCTGGACATCAGAGTGGTTCCTATTCCCTATTTTATCTGCTCTTAAGGCCTGGTCCTGCATTCACAGTAAAACTCCCACTGACTTCAATGGCTGCAGAACCTGCAGGGAACTGCTCTGAAGTTTCCAATTTGTAGCTCGAAATTTAAAGCATTTATTCACATGAACAATACTGGAGGAGAACATTTCCAAAATCTTTAGAAATGTTTAGTTACTGCAGTCCATTGACTAATTTTAGTTACTACATTTTTCAAAAGTAATTGTAGTTACTACATTATTCAAAAGAAACCAAACTGTTGACAGTACAAATTATTTTCATATGTAAGTCAGTATTAAAAGAAAGGTGACAAATGCAACAAGTAAGGGAAATACAGCAGAGTTCAGACACTATAGGTTATGAACTACATCAGTTATTGTTTGAACTAAGATAGGGTCTAAGAGTCAGAATTTTAAAAGGATTTAGGCACCTAAACAGGCAGGTAGACCTAAGTCTACCATGACGTTTTCAAACCCGTAGTTCAGGCAGCTCCTAACCCCCCTAGGCAACTAAGTCCCCTAGCTGCCTGTGGTTCTGGTGGATGGCATTTTCAAAGCAGCCAAACACTCCTGCCATTTCGAGCCCCCGCTCAAGCCCTGGAAGCCCCCACGTGGGAACACCTCTCTCGCCAGTGGAGCCAGACCCCGTAGGTGTGCTCAGAGCAGGCCTAACCTGCATTACAGTCACAACCTGCAGCGGGAGGGCTGGACGCAGCCACTGACAGCAGCAGAGCGCTGGCACAAAAGAGAGCCAGTGGCGAGTGCAAGAGAGATCTCCAGCGGGAGCAGGCCAGGGAGAGAGAGGGCTTCAGCTGCCAGGGCATGGGCTGCCTAAGTGGCTAATGTGGCTTAGGTGCCTGCCTCCAGGAAAAGCTGAGAATCCCGAATGGGGGAGGTGGGAGGCACCATCTCTGGCCTGTCAGCCAGATCAGCTGCTTAGCACCTACGCTCCTCTCCTCTCCCCCAAGCCTCTCTGCAACATTTCACTCCTCATTCAGCTGCCTGGCTTCTGGAAATCCTATTGGCGTTTAACACTCTCTAGGGAGCCTAAACGGCACAGGTGGCCTGGGGATCAGGCTGACACTGAATACCAGTTTCTGCCACCCTTACTCACGCTGAGCAGTGTCTCGCTTCCAGGCAGATGGGCACGTACGTAGTGTGCTCCGAGTACGGGGCTGCCAGTAGCTGCGCTGCCCCAAGAGCAGGGCAGGGACCAAACTGTGATGCAGACAGTCTCGGCTTCCCCCGTCCTTCCTGCAGGAAGTAGTCCACATCAGCCATATCCCTGGAGCAGTTACGCCTTCCGCCCCCCACAGCACCCACTCGGCTGCACAGGCAAAGGGACTCAGCCCCTCACCCAGTGTCCGCACACCTGCACAGCAGGGGGACTTTGTGACCCAAGTCAGACTGGTCTGTGTGTGGACAGAAGTGGGGGTTTGGGCTCAAACCTGAATCAGAGCCTGGGCTTAGTATACAGTGTAGACAGATCCACAATGTCCCTTAGCTCTGTGAGCAGAGGCGGGGACCAGAGGTTGAGGCTGACTTGCCCAAATTCACCTGCAGCGTCAGTGTCCGAGTTGCTATTAGAACCAGCGCTGAGCAAAGAATTGATTTTTCAGTGCAGCGGCTGAGTCAAAAAAAACTTCATTTTGGGTTGAACAAAAGGAATTTGGTTTTGTTTGTTCGTTTAGTTTTCAGGGGAGTTTTTACCTTTTCTGTTGTTTTAAATAAATCTTGCTAAAATTTGAAACAAAATACTGTTTTGAAATGAAAAGTCCAAATGTTTGGGTTTTGAAAATGTGGAATCAAAACATTTGGATTTTTTACTTTTCGGGGGGCAGAAACTATTTCACCGAATTCGCAGAGGGTTTCAGAGAGCCCAACATTGCGTTTTTCAGTGAAGAAATTACTCCTCCAAAAACATTCACCCACCTATCCCTATAACCCAGCTCTTTTGTATCCTGCTTTCTTGCAACAATGCTGCCATTGGCGGGGGCAGTCCGGTACCTGCACTCCCACCACTGGACATCCCAGGACTGGGTTATAGCTGCCAACTGGAGGCCAGAGCCCAACGCAGGCTACACCAAACGGCAGCATCCCCCTCTGATTGCCCCTCTGAGGAAGTGTGCATCCAGCACGCCGCCACACCGGAGACTGAAACCTGGCAACTTTGTGATTCAAAGGCAGCGGCTACTCTACCAGGAGAGCTGAGTGGGAACCTTTGGCTTGAGCTGGTAGAAGCTGAACAAACCTCATCCCCTCTGGAAGTGACTGGTCCCTCCCTTGCATCTGGCATCCCAGTGCCCGCACTCTCATGGCTGTTTGTACATTATCATCTCAAAAAAGCGCTGTCATTACACCCAGGAAACAGGGAGGGGAAGCAAATGATTAGGAGACGGAGAGGAAACGTTCCAGGCCTCGGAAAACAGAGAACTGTACAGGAAGAAAAGGGAAGCCTATGTGAGTGGACCAGAGAGAGCGCACAAGCATGAGCATGGTTGGTGCACACACAGGTGAGATCCAGTCGCCCTGCTCCAGTGACTCTGAATATTTAGCTACAGTGAAACACCTTCAACAGGAGAGCATGAGGCCCAGTGGCTAGGAAACTCACCTAAGAAGCAGGAGATACCTGTTCAAATCCCTTCTCCTCACCAGGTGGTGTGGGGACATGAACCAGGGGTCTCCCCCATTCCAAGTGAGCACCCTAACCACTGGGCTCAAATTTATGAGCGAGCTCCTCCATTTCCTTTCTCCTCCCCGCAACCACACTTCCTGCAAAAACCACCTTCAGTGCCTAACTCCAAAGAGGGCTCACGGCTGAGAATCGCCACTCGAGCAATGCGCCTCGCCGAGCCTGGACTTAGGTGCCTATCTCCGAGAGAGGAGTGGGGCTTAGCACACCCACCTCTCCACCGCATCACCCATTGGCTAGCATGCTGGCTTGTGTGAAGTGCAATCTAGGGTGCCGGTCTCTGCCCAGGCACGGTATAGGAGCCTAGGCGCCCACCTCCGGCCCTGTGAATCACAGCGTGTTTCTGTGATTTTCTAGACCCCTAAAAGTTAGACGCTGTGATGCTGAGCGTACGTCTATGTCCCTTTGTGAATCTAGCCCTAGATGCCGAACTCCCGTTGAATTCAGTATTAGGCAATACCGTTAAGAATCTGGGCAACAGTCTCTCCCTCTGCCTTACTTTACCATCTGTACAATGGGGATAAATGCACTTCCCTACCGCACCGGGGTAGTGGGAGGATAAAAACATTAAAGACTACGAGATGCTCATATGCACTGATAATGGGGGCCATATAAATACATAGGGGCTTGTCTACACAAACAGTTCACAGCAAAAGCTGGGGTGTGAATCTACCCCACACTAACCTGCTGGGGACGAATTGTCCCCGTGGACTCTGCTGAAGAGCATTAACAGTTTGTTAGAGCGCTTTGATCTACTCTTTGAAACAGGACTAGAGCAAAGGGCACTAACAAACTGTTAGTGCAGGTCAGCAGGGTGCACACAGACTGTTAGTCCGCGGCAGGCCAGTGCAGGGTAGATTCACCTCCCAGCTTGGCACGAACAAATTGTTTGCATAGACAAGCCCTAAAATAGATCGACACAAACTGTCTGCGGCATGTAGACAGAAGCAGGAAACTGGGTGGAATGCAGCGGCTGTCGAACAGGGCACAGCACTACTACAAGGCAGTGTAGCAGAGGAAGTAAAGAAGAATGCCTTATCTAACTGAGCCTACACAGCGAATTGAAGTAGGCAGCTCAGGTAGCCATTAGAACTGGACTTTGGCTGGGACATGGAGGGCTAAGACCTTTAGTCTTACAGCAATTCAGTTTGCTCCCCCGCTGTCCCCCTCCGCCCACGCTGGGCTTGTTTTGTCATTAGTTTTCCAGTGTCCCTAATAAGATATTAATGAGATGCTAATTCCACATGCAAATTACAGGAAACTAGCACGGAAGAGTTGTTATATTTAGTCCGTCATGATTTTAATAGCTGTCTTTACCCATCACGTGCCTCACGTCAACTGCTTCTTTACTTGTACTATCTGCCTTGCTTTTCAAAAGTGCTGTAGGTGACTTTGAAGCTAATGAAAAATGGCAAAAATCTCAAGTGAGACCAACATTTTAAAAAATGGCCTCCTAAAGATAACTTCTAAGTGCCTGAATCCCATTTTCAAACGTGACAATGTCAGTAATCAATGGGAAGTAGGCACCTAAATACCTTTAAAAATTGGGCTCTTAGGTTGCTAAAACTCACTGGAAGTCAGTGGGACTTAGGCTCCAAAGCCACATAAGTGCTTCTGAAAATTTTACCCTAAGCCAGTAATTAGGCACCTGAAAAAGTGCTCTGATTTTCAAAAATGCTGAATACGCAGCAACTGCCACAGATTTCATGGAGAACTCAGCACGTCTGAAAATCAGGCTACTTATTTAGGAGCCTAAATAAGGATTTAAGGGCCACATTTTCAAAAGAGCGCCACGCCCAGTTGGGCCCCCAAATGAAGTGGCCAGATTTTGAGAACAATGGCTGTTGCTGGGTGCTGAGCACTTCTGAAAATTCAGTCACCTTATTTAGGTGCCGAAATGAAAGCTCAGGTCTTTTGAAAAACCCCAATTGTGGGTGCTGAGCCCTTCAGAAAATCAGGCACTGGAAAATTAACTTTAGGCTCCTACTTCTGAAAATCTTGGCCCCAAAACCTGTGCCTGTGAACTGTAACCTGATGCGAGGGAAAAAAACATGCAGAGCAATCCACTATCGATAAGCTATTGCGCGGCCTAGCAGCTCACACACTGAACTGAGATTCAGGAAACCTGGGTTCTGGTTTTCACTCTGCTGCTGGGCGATATTGGACAAGTCCCTTCCCCTCTCCATGCCTCAGTTTCCCTTTCTGTAAAATGGGCATAATGGTACTGACCTCTTTTGTGAAATGCTTTGAGATGTACGGATGAAAAGCACCTTATAAGAGCTAGGAATGATTATTGCAGACAGTTTTATAGAAATTCAGATTGAGTGGAGTGCAGTCTGTAGAAAATGAGATGTGCTATCCAGTGTGAAGTGGCTAGTTATGGTCCCATGTCAGTGGAAGTAGTGATGCGATGCCCATTTCATACTCATTTGTGGTGGGGATAAGGCTCAGGCATTGCCAGAGATGCTCTGCGGGAGCGCTATGTCCTGCTCTTATTTTAAAGAGTACCTTCTGCAAAGCACCTGCTAGAGGATTGACACAGACAAATCCCAGGATTATGCCCAGGTCATTCCATGTGCCGAGCCTCTGAAAATTTACCACTTTGGAGGCTTGCAAGAGGAAATGGAAAGTTGAGGCTGGTGGGGGGACGAACACCAGCAGCAGGTTCACAATCTCATTTGCTGCTGCTTCCTTGTTTTTCTGTGGAACAAGGTGAACCCTGCTTTGTTACAACTCTTATGCACGACTGCAACTACCCCATTCACCGTCGCCACAGTAACTCACAGGCGGCCACACTTCGGCAAAGTATTTAACTCCTGGCCAGGATCTGCAAATGTGGAGACCTAAAATTAGTCTTGTAGATGCCTAAATATGGCTTTGACCGACTTTCAAAGGTGCCGAGCTGCTGTTCCCACTGACTTCAGCGAAAGAGGTGAGAAGGAACTGCAGCGAGGAAGTTTGCCTGCCCACAGGACTTTCTCCAAAGACATCCAGCAACATGGGAGCAGGATTGAAGGAAGTAGATGTCGAGTGTAAACCAGGGCTGGGGAGAGAGATTTTGCAGTGGGAAAGAGTCAAGGGTGGAGGAGACAGAGTACAGGGATTCAGCAAAGCAAATATGCTGGAATGCCTACACGTGAGCCAGATCCTCAGAGGGTGTAACTCAACTTAGCCTCGTTGATTGCAAGCTCTTTGGGGCAAGCACTGTCTTTTTATTCTACGTATGTACAGCGCCTAGCGCAACAGGGTCCAGTTCCATGACTGGGGCTCCTAGGCGTTATTGCATTACAAGGAATGCTAATAATAGTCTCACTCCTTGGCTTGCTCTCCCACACAACTTTCCTGGACTCACGGCCGGTGCAAAGAAGTTTCACGCCCTAGGTGAAACTTCCCCCCCAGCCCTGCGGCAGTTCCCCACTCCCCCTCCACCCTGAGGCGCCCCCCCCATGGCAGTTCTCCCCCCTGCCCTGAGGCGCCCCCCCCCCACACGACAGTTCTCACCCCCGGGGAGCCGTGCGGGAGCTCCCCACCCCAGCTCACCTCTGCTCCGCCTCCTCCCCGAGCACGCCGCCCCCACTCCAATTCTCCTCCCCTCCCAGGCTTGTGGCGCCAAACAGCTGATTGGCGCCGCAAGCCTGGGAGGCGGGAGAAGTGGAGCAGCGACCGCACGCTCAGGGAGGGGGCGTAGGAACGCTTTAAAAAAAATTGGGGGGCACCGCTTTTTGGCGCCCCCAAATCTTGGCGCCCTAGGCAACCGCCTAGTTTGCCTTAATGGTAGCACCGGCCCTGCCTGGACCACAGCAAGTCCAATTAACACCAGTGGAGGATCTGGCCCATATATATTGACTGATTGCTAATGTTCAGAAAAAATGAGACACTAAACAGATTCAGTAGATGCCCACACAGGATGTTGTCGTTATTAGCAATGATACAATCAGTGGTGTAGGTGAGAGAGAGAACCGATCCCATTTTTTCCTAGAAAGGGGTGGTGAAATCCAGCTTGGCCTGGGTTTCAAAAAGGGTTCAGCCCCCAGCAGCCCTCACTGAGAACATGGGGTGCTGCTGGGTGGAGGCGGCTAACTGAGAGCAGAGCTCTTTGGAAAATCCGGGCCAAAATGTTTCAAAGGTTTGAGAAAAAAAATGGTTGGGAACATTCCGAAGGAAGGAAAAGACCCACGTTGAGCTGGGCACAGACAAAGAACTGGGAGAAATGTGCCCATAAAAAATGGCTCTTTTCTCACCAAATGATCTTAGAGGAGAGGTCAGATCCGTAGCTGGTGTAGGGCTCTGTCCACTTCAGTGCTGCTACAGCCATTTGCACCAGCCGATGAACTGGCCCCTTCTCATGTTTTAACTTGAAATTGCGGCCTCTGTCCTAAAACACCATTGAAATCCCTGCCAATTCCCCCCTTCCTCCCAATGCTTTCGGCTGGTTTTATTGTTCTGAGGCACCAGACAGTTTTGTTAATAATGGTAAATCCTTTTAGCCCCTGGTTAGCGCAGGTTGGGCCGTGATTGACAAGGTAATAAAAGTGTTAATGAGAGAGACTGGCACCGCCAGAGATCAATAGTTGCCAATAAGAAAAACAATTCTGATACTTAATTTTGTAGAATTCCCCCGAAGCAGTTGCAAATGCAGCACAATAGGTCTAGTTTATTGTTTAGCAGAGGTTCTCTCTTTGCTGTGCCCAGATAGACGTCACATTAACCAGAGATGGGGGCTAAGCAGCGAAGCCTGAATGGGGCTGTCACTTGGCTGCAGTTTGCAGGGACCAGCAGGGGCTGTTAGGATCTGCAGTTCGGTCTGAGTCCACCTCTAAAATTAACACACCCACATTCACAGGTAGTTTTCCAGACCAGCTGATTGTCCAGAAGCAGACTCTATTTGTTATCCTCTGTTGCAGAGGTGGGCAAACTACGGCCTGCGGGACCGTCCTGCCTGGCCCCTGAGCTCCTGGCCCGGGAGGCCAGCCCCCGGCCCCTCCCCTGCTGTTCCCCCTCCCCCGCAGTCTCAGCTTCCCACACCGCCAGCACTCTGGCCTGCCGCTCCTGCTGGGCAGCACGGCGGCGTGACTGGCTCCGGCATGGTGAGGGGGCGGGGAGTGAGGGGTCCCCGGGGGCAGTCAGGGGACAGGGGGCGGTTGGATGGGGTGGAGGTTCTGGGCGGGGCGGTCAGGGGACGGGGAACGGGGGTGGGGGGTGGATAGGCATGGGAGTCCCAGGGGGCTGGTCAGGGGGCGGGGGTGTGGATAGGGGTCGGGGTAGTCAGGGGATGGGGGGGTTGGATAGTGGGTGGGGTCCCGGGGCAGGGGTCTCAGGAGGGGGCGGTCAGGGGACAAGGAACAGGAGGGTTGGATGGGTTGGGCGTTCTGAGGGGGGCAGTCAGGGGGCGGGAAGTGGGAGGGGGTGGAAAGGGGGCGGAAGCCAGACTGTTTGGGGAGGCACAGCCTTCCCTACCTGGCCCTCCATACAGTTTTGCAACCCCAATGTGGCCCTCGGGCCAAAAAGTTTGCCCACCCCTTTTGCTATTGGGTATGCCGCTAAGGGTTACCAAAAGCTACAGCGATGCGATAAGATCACTACAGCGCGACACAGACTGAACACCCAACCAGATCTTCTCAAGGGCCTAGCTAGAGATTGGTCTGGGCGGTACTTGATCTGCAAGGAGACGACATCCTTTTGGCATGTGCCTTGATGTTGATGGGCCTGTGTGTGTGCAGGTGCGCTTGTGTGCACACGCACTTCCGTGCAGACTGTTTAAGGACTAATATAGAAAACACACACCAAGCCCATTGAGGCAAATGGACTTACAGCCAAACGACACACCGTGTTCAAAGGTGTTGCATAAGCCGCACTGCCCCGGGCCACCAAGGTCTGTGCACACAAAAGGAGGCTGGGTTGGGGCCCTTTATAAAAATCAAGCCCTCAGCCAGTTGCAGCTGTGTATTGAGTCTTCATGCACGAGGCAGAGGCAAGTTTCAAAGATGTGCCCATGAGCCACCTAAACTGTACTAAAACCATTGCCCGCAATGGGCGTGGCCTAAAACTGAGTCTGCAGCATGGTCTTCAGCTAAGCTCAGTCACTGGGGGGAATATAACCAGTTGCAGAAATTGCCCATCAGTGGCTTGTTGACACGGTCCAACACACAGCAGCCACCCTGTCTTCCCCAAAATCTCCACTCAGAAATCCAGCCCAGGCCAGATGCAAACAAAGACCCAATCAGGGTACGTCTATACTGCAGTGTAGTAGAACTCCAGTTAGCAGACTCTGGGTTTGTTAACCTAGTGTTTGAGTGTCTACACGCATTTGTAACCCCAGGTTAGGAACTGTTGAACTCTGGGTCCCAACCTAGGACTCCAGCATCTACACTGTATTATGTGGGCCAACCACCCATATCCCAGACTTCCTAGGACTCTCCCCAAATATGGCCACTCTAGCCTTTTATTGGTGATGTGGAGTGTGAGAACTTCACTGTCCATCAGACTTGACCATCCAGAGAACAAAGGAAGTCAGCCCATGGGATTGTGGGATACTTTTGCCAGGCTTCCACATGAGTGCAGTGGGGCTGCAGCTACACTGCAAAGCAATAGGGCTTGAACCCTGGGCTTGACTGTGGCTCAGACCCTCCACCCCGTGGGGTCCTGGGTCCGAGCCCTGGGTTAGTGCGATTTGTGTGTTGGTGGAAGGGGGGTTAGGCTTGAGCTCTGGGCTTACATTGCAATGTAGACATACCCTTAGATTACGATGCTAAACATGAGACAACAGGCTGCCAATGCCCAGGGTTGCAAATCAAACAAAGGGAAGAAATCTCAGAGGGGCACAGAGAGGGTGTAGATCAAATGCACAATTCTAAACCACTGTGAGGGGTTAGATAAAGCCCAGGAGAGTCACACCAACAATGGCCATTCCCTTAGCTGTGTCTGTACATTTAGCACTGGTCTAGGATACTTGGCCAGTCCTTTCAAAGAACAAGAAGAGACAACATAGGTATAGGCCAGTATACCAGGTCAACCTAGACTTGCAGCTGTTCGCAAGGCAGATGGATTAATAATATACAGGTTTCTTCCAGGAGAGAGAGCACCAACAACAAACAATGAGACTTCTAGGCCGTATCCCAGATCTCCTCACTAGTCTGCACACACATCGCCATTGATCTATCAGCAGACTTGTCACAGGTTTCTCCTGTAGTCTGCTGTTAGAGACCAAAGCTGCCTACACAAGTAGGGCGAGTTTCCATTCACTTACTTGCAGGGAGTCTTTGCGGATTGAACATTGCCTGGGGCGTAACTGCACGGTGCCCAAGACTCACAAATCCCCAAGGGATCATGCTGGCCTGCAGACTTCCCACCTGGCAAGCTGAGTGGACTGACTTGCTGGGTAAGCAGCACGTATAGACTGCGATTTTCAAAGCTGCTTAGGGGGACGTGGATGCACAATTCCCATTCAAATAAATGGAAAATGAGTGTCCAGATCCCTTAGCCGGCTTTGTAAATCTCAGCCAGAAAGAATAATGTGCCAGATGCTAGTACTAAGAAAACAGGGTACACAATGCATATAAATTCTACTGCCTTTCCCTATAGTTGAAACTGTTGATCTTCTAGACACCTTGCAAATTACTCCAGTTCCTCCTCTTCAGACTCCCTCACATGAAATTCTGCTCACATAGTCCTTCTCAGAGTCAGGCCCTATCTGTCCGTCAAACAGCGAGGCCTTCCAAGGCCAGGCCCATCGCCATTTGATGCATCCAAGACAGAACACTTGGCTTTCTGAGAATGAGTTCCAGATGGCTTTGACAGATGCCACACTGCTAGGCCACACCACAAAAGTCTGCGTTGCTGTGTTTCCAACCTGCATAGCTGCATGTCTTAGCCCTGAGAGGGGGAATGCCTTTCGTGGAGAAGGGGGAAAGAGTGATGTGTGCAGCCCAAGATGACCAGATGTTGCCATGGTCAGGAGAGGCTGTCCCCAGGGCCAGAGAACCACGTGAGACTGAAAGAACAGGACTGGCAGAGCAGAACAAAAATCTGGCTTTAGTGCCGACACCAACGATAAAGCGATGCCAACAGATCTGCAGATTTATAGGCCACTTCCGCATCATGACATGAGCAGAGAGACAAGGAAGAAAACAGCTGATCTAAACAGGCCTGGGGGCAGCCGCACAGACGTCAGAGTACAGTAAACAGAAACCTGCCTAAAGAAGAAGTATCCTGTTCTTATACACCTCAGCCAACACCAGAATGTCATGACAACGCTAATATTTTCACCTCCTTGTCCCTTTCAACTAAGTCCTAGGCTCAGAGGCCTGATGACCTGCAACCCTTGGCAGCTGACAGTATGATGTGTGTCCTGGGCTGTGGGGCTGAAACCTCTACATTGTAAGCTCCCTGGGGCAGGGATTCAACAAGACTCATTCTCTTGCAGACTCCAGGTCCACAGGAAGGACAAGAAATGCTCTCTGGCCTCCTCCTCCCAAGTTTTCCCCTCTCTCTGAGGCCCTCAGGCAGGGAGTTTTGCTCTTGCAGACCTGAGGAGCTCTGCCGGGTCCGTAGTCCCTGCTCAGCCCGTTTGAGCTCTCCGCTGCTTTCAATACAGTTCTCCTCAACTTTGCACCTTGCCATCTCCCCCTGAGTGAAGTCAGTGTAAAATAGAACCATGCTGACTTGGTGGTATTTTACCTTCACTTTGCACATGCTTACACAAGGTCCCAAGTCAGTGGAGAATCAGACCCTTAGGTTATGTCTACACAGCAAAGAAAAACCGGCAGCTGGCCTGTGCCAGCCGACTCGGGCTTGCGGGGCTCGGGCTGTGGGCCTGTTTCATTGCTGTGTAGTCTTCTGGGCTCAGGCTAGAGTCCGGCTCTAGGACCCTGCGGGGTGGGAGGGTCACTCCCAGCTCTTGGACTCCAGCCCGAACCCAGAAGTCTACACAGCAGTGAAACAGCCCTAAAACCCGACCCCCGTGAGCCCAAGTCAGCTAGCACAGGCCAGCCGTGGGTTTTTCTTTGCAGTGTAGACAGACCCTAAGAGTCTTTCCACTAATATTATTACCAGACCAGATGCCAGCTCGTGCCAAGGCCCCCAGGCCTCACTGAACACTGACAAATAGCTGGAAACCAGTCTGGCTCAGCTGTGTATTAGCATTATTAAAATAGGTATTAGATCTATAGAGATGTGTTTAGACTTTATGAAATGCTGATGAGTTACTGCCTGTATTATCTCACTTATAACCTCTGCATCCCATATTATAAAGTAATGTTTAAGTGTTTGCTCTGAAATTGGAAACCCGCCTAATAAGGAAAGCAGCATCACCAAGTGTGAAATACTAGTTTACCACAAGAGGTGTCATCTCCTGCCCAACAAAAGAAGGTCTATAGACACCAGACAAACCATTGTGTAACATCAGTGGACAAAAGACTGTGTTGATCATTTTCCCCACACCCATGAACAGGGGACTGGTACAAACACTCATCCCATCACAGCTTGAACTCTGGGGGAAGGGAATAATAATCCCTAACTCTGGGGGAAGGGAATAATAATCCCTGTCAAGAAGAAACTGTCACCACTCTGCTGCTTGGCATTTGGAGAAGACATTTCTAAGCATAAGCAAGGGATCCCCAAGATGCTTAGCTTGGATTAGCCTTAAAGGACATCTAGAGCTTGCACATTACAGCAGCTTTGATTACTTTCTGGAACCTAAGACTGTAACTCATTTGTGTGTGTGTGTATGTTTACCTGCTTTAACCTTGTAAATAACTCTCTTGTTTCCTTAATTAGAATCATAGAATATCAGGGTTGGAAGGGACCTCAGGAGGTCATCTAGTCCAACCCTTTGCTAAAAGCAGGGCCAATCTCCTGACAGATTTTTGCCCCAGATCCCTAAATGGCCCCCTCAAGGATTGAACACACAACCCTGGGTTTAGCAGGCCAATGCTCAAACCACTGAGCTATCCCTCCCCCTAATAAATCTTTAGTTAGTTTATTAAAGGATTGGTTATAAGTGTTGTCTTTGCTGTGTGATCTAAGGTACAATTGATGTGGGGTAAGTGACTGGTCCTTTGAGACTGGGAGTAACGTGAATATTGTTGTGATATGTTGTGTAAGGGACAATCTATCACAAAGGCAGGCTTGCCTGGGAGGTGAGATAGACAGGAGAGCCCACGGGGACTGTCTGTGACTCCATGTTATAGTACTGGAGGAGGTGTCACTTGAAACTTGGTTGGTGAAATCTAATTTAGAACTCCCAACCCGTTTGGGGTTTGTGCCCTGGTTTGGAACAGTCTGCCCTGGGGCTGGCACCCACATTAGGGTGACCAGACAGCAAGTGTGAAAAATTGGCCTGGAGGGGGGAAATGGGGGTAATAGGTAGTCCCAATATTGGGACGGTCCCAATAATATCAGGGCATATGGTCACCCTAACCCACATTCATGAGCCACTCCAGACAGCTGGACAAGATACATGACAGGCTAGCTGGGCAGGATAGAGAGTATAGCCCAGAGTCACTAGCCCACCAAGCTCTGCTTGCCACAGGACGGCCGTGGGAGACAGGGCAAACATGGCTTTTGTTCCCCTCGCCCTGGGACTAGCTGGTGTGTTGGAGTCTGAGTCAACTTCTGGCCGCTCTAACTTTTGCCCCACTGCCTTTGGCCCCCAAGGAGCTATTCCTGCAACCAGGGATTGCCAAAGCACAGAGACATTTGTGCCGTGCCTCTATTCCCGTACCACGTCCCCTGTGCTGGGCAGCACAGCCACCCTGAGATTTTCCCAGGGCAGAGGGAATTCTCCAAGGGCCAATTTCATCAAGCCGGTTTGTGCCACCAGAGTGGACCAGAGAATCGGCCCCTTCATCCATTAAAGCAGACAGCACGCGGCGTTCAGAAACAACCTGCAACAATTGCCACTCCCATTAAAACACTGCATCGGAGAGGGGAGAAATGGAGGGCGGGGAGAATTAATTTAGAGCATCTTGGTGTTTGGGGAGCCACTGGGCTTGCATGGTCTGGTCAATAGTGCAGAACATTTCCTAGCAAAGTCACTTCATCTAGATACCAAGGACGTGGAAGAGGGTGGTGGGGGGGACCAGCATGCTACAGAATTTCATCCAGGACTGGACAGGGAAAGGATTCCACAGCTTTCATTTCGACAGCAACACTCTGATTGCATAGACAGAGACAGGCATCCAAGAGGCTGGAGCTGGGGAACATGCATTCAGTGGCATGGGGCGGAGGAGGAAACTACTCTTGTGGGTGAGCTAGAGCTGGGGTTGGACTTTGCAGTGGGTTGGGGGCCAAAGGAATCAAGGGAGAGGGAGAGAGTGGAGTGGACAGATTAGACAACTAAGCCAAGAGAAGAAAGTTTGGGGCTTAGCGCGGCAGGGGAGTAATGGACCCTGATGGGCTGGAGGTCACTCAAGCACCTGGAACAGGTGACCAGTGTGCAGTGCCTAGGCAGAAGACATGTGGCCAGTGAGAAAGTACTTGGTTTGGAAAGCTCAGAGGGCCAGCAGCACTCAGTGAAGAGAAGGTGGAATGGAGGACGCTTTGCTGCATGAGACCATCTTGAGACATTTCTGAGTGGGATTTTCAACAGCCTTGACCACTGCCATACCTCTGATCCCATTGCACTCGGTGGCAAAACGCCCACTGACTTCAGTTGGAGCAGGGTTTCAGCAAGACTGAAAATCCCATCACCTATTCAATCAGACACCTAGGCGCACACAGCTCTCCTCTGCAATGACACCTCAGTACCACCACAACATACTGAATTAACCCCATAACCTTCCTAAAAAAACCTGTCCATTTTCATTTGCAGTTGGATGAGCAGTCCAAAGTGTCCTTTAGATCCTGTGTTACCTTCTCAAAGGACAGCTCCACCAGACCCAGATCCCCCAACATTGCAATTATGTTCTCTCAATCTTGGGTGTTTCTTCTGATGTCTTTCCCTGGCTGATGAGATACCCTATTTGCTTTAGTTTTAAATCCACTACCATTTTTATGCACAGGTGTGTTCTCTGTCTAGGTTCTTACATGGCTCCTCATCACTGTAGTAGTTGAGCATCTCGGAGCAGCCTTGTGAGCTAGGGAAATACTATTATCCCCAACGTACAGATGAGGAAGAGAGGCCAAAACTACTGGCCAAATTTGACGAGATTTCATGAATCATGTCAGTCACCCCCAAACTGCATTTCCCGGCAAATAAACTATTCGACTAAAACATTTCACCCAGCTCTACTTAGGAGTCTAATGTCAGGATTCTGTGTTTTGAAAACCTTGGCCTAAACTCAGGGCTGCTCTGAGTTCTGATAGAAAAATGATGGTTTCCTCCACGGGCCCCACTGGTGGAGGGTAATACTCTATAGGGACCGCCTGTGAGTTCGCTGCAGGGTCCATGTCACATGCTAGGCTGGTACTGATTGTACCGTATGCATACAACTCCAACTGCAGCTGCAAAACCAGCTAGACCCAAATCCACCCTCCCTCCTTTTCACATGCTATTGCCTCTACACGACACAATTAAACAAATCTTGCTGCCTGTGAAAAGAAGGGGATAATTAGAATCAAAGAGCATGAAGGGCTAGATCAGCATGAAAGAATACCCAGGCGACACTAAGGGGTTTGGTTTGTCCCTTTAGTTTTATCCCTCTTTTCTTTCTGCATCTGTATTAATGGGATGCTAAAACCCTGCATTGTCTGGCATGTTATTAACGGAGGCTGATGCTTCGGAGGTCAGAGTGCCACAGCATCTTGCCATTCAGTTTAATTATCTGCAAGCATCACCAGCTTGAAAAATAGAGCGATAAGGCCCTGATTATTGAATTCAAGTTTATGCCGTGTGCTATCATACGCTCTACATTCACCTAGGGTTGCATCAGTCTGTCTCAGCTCCCTGCGGAGACAAAGCAGCAAGAACATATTCTGTTCTGTTTTCTTCCGTCATGCTGCAGGGCTAGCCAGATCCTGGACTGGCCAAACGCAGGTTAATGAGCTAGCCACACTCAACACCTAACTTCCCTGGTGGCGTTATTCACAGCTGCTTCGTCTCATTTGTTACCATTCACAGTAAAGGCTAAGTCTGACAAGATGGGATCCAAGCCTCACTGAAGTCAATGGAAAGACTTCCATTAACTTCCGTGGGCTTTGGACGGGTGCATAAGTAATTGCTGTATCGCTTTGCACTCTGGCATATAGATGGTAAGACACTGCTCAGAGGTTTACTCAAGGTGGAGATGTGAGATTAGAGATGGTCAAAAAAATTTCATTCCAAACTTGTAAGAAAAATACCTTTTCCATGGAAAACGCCGGGGGAGGCCTCAAGAGAACTCCTAGAAGTGCAGCCTTCGGAGATGCTCACAGTCTTCGGACAGATCCCCTACACCTTGTTAAACAAAACTTAGGCAAAACATGGCCCAAGCCGGTCGTGACTGAGCCCAGCTCACAAGCGTGCATGGAAAGGATTTTCCTCACACCAGAAATGATTATTAAGATGACAATGGGCCATTAGGGTGAAACTAATCATTATAAATGTGCCAGACGCTTCCCAAATGTGGCGGAAAACACAATCACCCTACACACAAAGTGCACAGTGCAGTTTTCAACAAGAGATAATGGCTAGATGAATAGACTCCCTGCATCTGTGGGGAGCGCCTACCACATTGTGGGGGCTTCCATAATCAACAGCAACAACAAATTATTGATCTAGATTTGTGCAATTGCTAAAAAGGACACCTATCCGTCTGCACCTGGACCATTTAAAAAGACATCACCAAAATGCCCTCGGTGCAGCATTAACATTTAATGTAATTCACCGCCTCTAAGCCAGGTCATTTACAAACGCACATAACAAAAACAGTCTCATTGTTTCAGGATTTAACAAACCATCTTGGCTGTTCATGAAACAACCGTAGGAGGAGGAGCAGTTTTCGGAGGCGAGCTCTGACCAAGGAAGCCCAGCTGAAAAACAAACCCTCTGTGGAGCCCGTCAGTAAAGCAAGGATCCGTTTTCCTGCATAACCCAGGTGCATCCCCTCTGATTGTGAGCCGGCACCAAGTAGGCCAGCCTCACAAATTAAAGATGCCTTTGACACATTTCATTCCTGGCTAACGCAGCACTACAGAAACGTCTCCGAACGCCGAGCTCATTTTCAAAGTGTCATGATTGCCTCAAATAGAAAAAACGACACCAGCGCCCTTTGGCTAGCGGACTTTTCCTTTCTCCTTCTGAGAATTGGCCGAACGAAGGGAAAGAAAAGCCCAGAAGCCTTTTTTAGCCTCCTTATTTTTCTCTGTCACATCATTAAAGGTTCAATGAATCTCCAATTAAATCTCCCTGGCTGCTGTCACCATTTTGATTGATAGGTATAAGGTGTCCTTGGATCAACCTAAGTAGGACACGCTGTTGCACCCCACCCCCCCCCACCCCACACACACACAGTCATCATCCATTATCAGCCCCTTGTCATCATTACCCTCGCACGTCAGTTCATTTACCACAGAACTGGTGTCACCATCTAATAGGGGCAATAGAAAACATTCATTACAAACAAGGGGAAATTAATAAATCAGGCAGTGCTTTGGCATGGATCCCCCGGAGAAACAAGATTTCCGGAGTGTTTACAGTCTACCCTCTGAAGTACACATCTCCCTCCTCTGCCAAGGAGAACAGTCACACAGAAGGAGGGAATAGGCGGAGAGGCATTATCAGAGATGCAGAATAAAGAATCTTGATAGCTTTCACACCTCTTAAGCATGTGCATAACTTTAAGCACCTGGCTTGGTCCCATTAATAGTGCCTAATAGCTTTGCTGGATTGAGGCCTAAAAGAAACTAAAGGTGTAAATGCTGTCAAGGTCTTCACACAGTACTGGGACTACAGCTGCTTGGGAATTTACTGATGAAATGCCCTTCCCCCATCCCCGCACTGGTTGGAAAATGCTGACTCGTCAAAACCGAAACGGTTTGCCGGAAAGGGTCGGGTTCAACACATCTCCCGATTTGAAACAAATCTTTTTTAAGATGCTTGAAATTGCTGAAATGCCCCACTTTGACATTTTCAAAATGGAATTTTTCATTTTTCAGCTCAAAAATAACTTTTCCTTTAGAAAGCGTTGTTAATTTATACTGTAAAAAGGTAATAAAAAAAAGGAAAAGCCAAACTTGAAAGGAAATGTTTTAAAATGATCTAAACTAAAATGTTTTAATTGACCCAATCCAATTTTTTTTTCCAAATTATGAGTTCGTGAAAATTTTCCAGATTCTGACTTTTCATCCCATGTGGGATGGGAAAATTTGTAGAAATCTTGAAAAGTCTCACAGGATGGGAAAGACGTGTTGGGTCTAGTCACAGGCTTCATGTTACACATGTGTTTATTGTAAGCTCTTTGAGCCGGGGTCAATTATTGTGTTCTCGTGTTTGGACAGTGCTTAGAACACGGGGGTCCTGGTTAATGGCTGGGATTCTATGAGCTACCATAAGACAATCAATAACAATGCTAATTAGTGCTTTGTTGGATCAGAACCAAAGCACTCAGCACCTGGCAGGATTGAGCCTTTGCACACTATAGCAAGAGGAATATTCTATACAAAGATGAAGAAGAGAAAAGGCAAAGAAGTGGGTAAATCTCCATCCCATGTACTTTGTTTAATTACCTCCAGTCACCGCAGCATGCCTGAAGTTTCATAAAAATAGAACATCAAAATTTTGGTACATCTGGGGACAGCCCCCAGCAGTTGCCAGTGTTCCCTGGGGAGAGGGTGGGAGATGGATTGTCCAGTGTTCTCCATGGGAGAAAATCTTCTACAAATCTGGCTTCTGCAGTGTTACGTGCCCATATGGGTAAATAGGTTTTGAACAGGGCTCTAATATGCCACGATGTGATGAGTACAAAAACCTTGCTGCCCATTCAGATCAGTCGGCCACAGGAATAATATTTCAAACTTTTTTTTTTTAAATTATATTTAATTTTTTGTTCCAGACAGCAGCAACTAGTCCAGGGAATCCCTCTCCAGGGTCCTGGAACATCTCACATCTTAACAGCCCACCGCAGCAATGACCTTTCCTTAGAAATAAATAAATAAGGCCTGGGGGCTAAACAAAACCCAACTGTAACGACACGGATCATCACTGCTGAATTGTGCCCTGCCACAACCACTCCAACGACTAGCTATTGCATGGAATTAGGCTGAGAGCAGATTACCGTGAAGCAGCCACAGTTCGGTGAGTTCCCTTCCCATTTAGGGCAGATGCATTTCATTCCTTGCCAAGGTTTCCCTCCACGATAAAGGACAAAGGTACCAGTGTTAAGCACAGGATCGAATCTCGGCTATTTGACTTCAGCTCCGCTCCAATCTCCACCAGCTCTACCTAGTGCAGAGAGAATCACACATGGTGGAGTTGGGAAGGCCTCATTTGTTCATTCAGGGGGCTTTTTTTCAAAAGCCTGTAAGGGATTTAGGAGCACAAGTCCTATTGAAATCAACGAGACTTGTGCTCCTAAATCCAGTGGGTTGGGAGTGAAAATCTGGCTCCATAGTCCTTCCCACTATCCATGCAAAGTTGTTCCATACAGTATATTTTCTAGTGCTTTTTATCCTCTCTCATTATCAATGTCCCATGTGCTGGAGTTTTCTTCTCTTTCCCTTGGGGGACTATTCCACTCTGCATTTGGCAGCTTTATTGCTTTGTCCGTTTGCTAAGATACTGGCTATTGTGACGCTGGTGTATTTAGACTGTAAACTCTTCAGGGTAGGGATTGTGTCTCACTAGTTGTGCAATGCTCACAGCAGCATAACCCTGATTTCATTTGGAACCATCTTGAGATGCCACTGGAGTACAAGCCATAACAAGATCTTGGCTGAGATAAGGGCACAAATCCACTTTTTTGACTATCCTGCAAATTATTTTGCGTGTAAACATTATTTGTGGCATGATGATATTGTGATATAGTATCTGCATCCAGTATTTTTCCTACACCAGGTGCCCTCTGTTAGAATCCTCTCTAAAACGTCAGGATTAAAACACCCACTAGCCACCACGTTGTGTTAATCACAGATGACCAAGTCATGAATGACATGTTTGATAATAGACAATCAGTTGCTGGCAGACTCCGGCTCTATCACCGCTGAGAATTCAGCTGGTTCCCCAGAGATAAAGATAATCTTGTGTGTCTTCCCTCCCCATCCCCCCCCGGCCGCCTCTATGTCAAAAGACACTAGGCTGCAAAGAATATATTCAGCCAGCTGAATGAGTAGCATCAGACTATCTTCCTTGTCACATATTGGAGCTTCTCACCTCAGGTACGTTAGGGCAGCCGTGTCACTGTAAACCACATAATTATGAGCTGCACCAGTGTCTCAGCCCTGATCCTTGTTCCAGCTGAGAGAGAGAGCAGGTCAAAGACCTAAAATGACACCTCATTCTGCAGTGGGGTGCACAGCAATGCCACTGAGGCAAATCCACGTGGTTTTGGATTGTGGTGGATATGCCTGGCTGCAGCAGGCCAGTCAGTTAGCCTGGCGGCTCCAACTGCTCCGTGAGCAGACAAAGAACGCTTTCAAAGACCACTCCTGAAAGCTAGACTGCTCTGCAGTTCGCACGGATTTATTAAGCAATGGGTGGTGTGTACAGTGGGTATTCTTCTTATCAGAGCCTACACCTTCCTATTATCTATTAAACACTGGAATAAATTGCCTAGGGAGGTTGTGGAATCTCCATCTCTGGAGATATTTAAGAATAGGTTAGATAAATGTCTATCAGGGATGGTCTAGACAGTATTTGGTCCTGCCATGCGGGCAGGGGACTGGACTCAATGACCTCTCCAGGTCCCTTCCAGTCTTAGAATCTATGAATCTATTTCCATGCTGGAAGCTAACTTCTAAATCTGTATCCTGGCACCTAAGTCATTGGCCTGATTGTCAAAAGCTCTGTGCACCCAGCACCTCTCATGGAATTCCATGCGAGCTGCTGAGTGTTTGAAATAACTATTTAGGAGCTATCTTTAGATTCCTAGTTTTGAAAATCTTGGGCCAGGATCCTAAACTTTAGGAACTCAAGATTTAAAATGTGGCCAATAAGGAAAAATACAACACTTGATCACAAAAGTATTCTTCGCCATTTGTAAGGAGAAGCTTTCCCTTTAGCAAAGCCGCTCTTCCAACTAGGGTTTGAAACTTATGATGATGATTTATTATTTGTATTGCCACCGCACCTAGGAGCCATAGGGGTGACGGCCCAGGGCCCCATTGTGCTAGGGGCTGTACACACACAACAAAGAGACAGTCCCTTCCTCAAAGTGCTTACAGTCTAAGTCCATATGATTCTTTCTATACATGGCTGCTCTATAGATTGCAGTCATTTATTTATACTTCCCGCCCTCACCCGGGCAACGTAAGGAGAAAATCCTTTAATGTCTGGGAGGTACTGAGCCACTGTAGGGAATGAGGGCCATCTATGTAGAGAAGTGATTATGGTATACGTCTACATGGCAATCAGAGCTGTAATTGGAGCACACGTAGACAGTCCCGAGGTAGCTTTGATCTAGCTTGAATAACAATTGCAGTGAAGCCACAACAGCACAGGCTGCATGACCCCACTTGGGACCCCCGTTACTTACTCCAGCGGCTGTCCCGTGCCATCGCAGCTTCCCTGCAATTGTTGTTTGAGCTAGTTCATCAGAGCTATCTTGGGTACGTCTACACGTGCTGCAGTCACGTCTCTGGTTGCAATGTAGACACACCCTGTATGTGGGTTTAAATAACCTATCTTGAGGCTCTTAGGCACAGACTCTCAAAGCTAGGTATTTAGGCACCATTGAAATAAAAGGGAAGGATGCACCTAAATAGATTTGAGGATCTGGGCCTTATTCTTTAAAATCTTGGTGCAGTTGCCTACTTCTATGCCATACAGCACACTGGAAATACAGAGAGAGATTGTACTGAGCGAGAGGAAGATTCCCGAGGGAAATTGAAGTTCATCGTGCAGCTCCGTAAGGTAGCTATACAATTCTTTACAAGAAAGACAGGAACCCAGTGGGATCCACCGGCACGCAAGCAAGCAGCGGGATTTGGCCCAAGAAAACAATGTTTTGATGCTTAGCATGCAGTCCCTCAAGGCTCCCGCCTCACATACAGTGGCGAAGTTAGTATTCTTCTAACCATGGCATGAACTCTGCTTTAATACAATAGGGACAATAGCATGAGCCGGCCTGTTTTCTCCAAAACTCACTCATGGGTTGGGGTGGATTTTTGTTCATTCTAAATCCTCTGCTTCCAACAACCTTTCCGCCTCTCGGGCCCGAGAGCACAGATTGGAAAAATGACAATCACAGCAGCGTGCGTCTATTGAGTGTGTGTTCCAGCAGCTGCTGCTCATTTGGCTGATAAAAGGAAGCAGAGTTAAACAATTACTGGGACTTTTTCAGAGAGATATTCTGAAATCTTTGAGCAGGGCCCAGAACGGATAGTTTATTGGCAGTTTCTCTTAACTTGGTCATTTTTAAAATAGTAGGGATTTCAACCGTCTTTGTTTACAGTACTAGAGGCATCTAAGTGAGCTAATGATGTTGTGGTTTAGATGTTTTTCAATTACTCTAAAAAATTCGCCTAGTACTTACATAAGGGACTGTTGAAACACAGATGCAAAGGAAATAAAAAACTGGACTTATCATCTCTGAGGAAGATCTTTCAGAAGCACAAATGAGTTAGGCACCCAACTGCCATTGATTTCCCGTGGGAAGTAGGCACTTGTCTGCCCTTTGTGCCTTTGAGAATCTCCACCCCAGCTCTAAAATGGCATTTCTCTGCCCTCATCCACCTATCCAGCTGGTTTCTAGAAAGTGGGCTCAGGGAATGGCAGATACAGAAACGTCAAGCAACCAAGAGCCTGGACAGAGGCCAATGGAATGAAAAATGAACAGATGATTACACGTAGCTTTCAATGAAAGTTTTGTTTCTAAGAGCTGGTTGAATGACAACTAACGGAGGCCAGGGAAAAGCCATGGGCCAGATCCCCAGCTGGGGTAAGTCAGCACAGCTCCGTCCCACTGATGCACCTGCTCCCAGTGGTGAACCGGATCTGGTCCATGGGACAATTCCATCCGGCCGCAGAACACACACAGTAGAATAAAATAGCCTCCTCCGCCCATTGTGACCACACACGCACTGGAGATGTGAGGTCACACCACATTGAGGATGCCAGTTTGGATCCCTTAGCCCCTGGAATTGCATGCAAAGGTCACAGCACGCCTCTGCTCCATTCACTGTCTCAGTTTACACCAGTACGGTTCTGGTCCCATTTTTGTGTGTTTTATTCACCAAAGGACCCCGTTGTTTGCACACACCAGGGTGTGCACAAATATGTTACCAAATACACCTGGCTTTCTGCTTGCGACATCAGTGGGAGCTGCGAATGCTCCCTGCTTCTGAAAAACAGGCCGGTGACGGACATGCTAGTGTACGGATGAAGACGCCAGCTTAGGTGCCCCCAGTTTGGAAACGCTGGTTTGGGTGGAACAGAGAGCAGGCGGCGTAGGCCCAAATGTCAGCCAGTGAGTTAAGGAACTAGTTCCCACTGGGCTGTGAGCAGCCTCCCAAAGTCACTGATGGAAGCCTCTTAGCTTGAGTGATTTGGGCCTGGACATGATGAAGCTCTGTAGAATATATAGTACCAATGGGGTGAAATTCATACTGGGGAAAGGGCTAAGCACAAGACACTCCACACCCCATAAACCCCTATTGTGATGTGGTGGGGGGGGTCACAGACAAGAGGACCTCTGTATGTCCTGCATACTGCAGAGCGGGTCTCTCTTCCAGCTGCACACAGGGTGATCATTGGGATAGGTGAGGGGCACGGGGAAGACAGACACACAGTTTATGCTCCCTCACATCCAGCAGCCCTGCCAGGCCATGCAAACGGAGCGGAGGGACTGGCCCAGAGGTAGCAGCAATGAGGGATTTGTGCTGCAGGCCCAGAGCAGGAGTAGATCTCACTGCCTCTGTACTTCACCTCTCATCTAGGCTCTATGCAAGCGCAGCCAACTTCACCCTTGTGGAACACCCCTGTGCTGAGAGGGGATGTACTACATGGTGTAGCCGTGCAGGGGCCAACTTCTCAGCAGGTGTAACTCCACCACAGCCAGTGGCTCCACTGAAGTCACTGGACCTATACTGATTTACGCCAGCTGAGGAATTTTGCATCTCGAGTTTTTAACCTGTGACATTAGACCACAGTTAGTGCTTAAATCACTAGCGCCACTCAGCAGGCCGGGAAGTGTCTTCACCTCTCTAGCCTAGAAGCAGCAGTGTCCTAGAAGGGAAAGAGAGCAGTCCATCCTTTTCTCTTTACTCACCATAACTGGGGTCAGGGCAGCGCGTATTGGGTGATCGGGGAGACGGAGAATTGCTCTATCAATCATTATGTTGCACAGCTAAGTGATCTCTAAAGGCAATGAATAGTTCAGATGATGGAGAATATTTTTCGCTATTGGATGGGAGTTTGGGGCCAGCGGATTTATTGCTGGGCACAATACATAGAGAGAAGAGGAGAATTTTCTGGACCTGCGCATAAGCTTGCTGCTTCACAGGGCTTGCTATGAACATTTTCATCTCCCTTTCTGTCAAACAGTAGCATTAAATCATTTGCCTATTGCCAGGTTTTCTGCAGGCTATCCCTTGGACTTTAAAGGCCATCGCTAAGTGGAAAGAGATACCATTATGAGCCCCATGGCAAACAGCAACATAAATCACAAACTCTTCAATGCCTGGGGCCCAGTCCTCCAGTGCTTTGCACTTTGTGCAGTCATTAATGCGACTCTAAGCTAGTAGCATCGTACATCCACTTCTCACGGGGGCAAATGGCCACCCAAGGTGCAAGGAACAGTCCACGATATTCACGTGCAGTGGATCGAACCCAGGACTTCTGGATCCACTAACTGAGCTAAAGGACCAGCATGTTAGCTTGGAGACAACCACCAACCTGTAAACATATATTTCTTGTCCAGACAATAGTGGGAGAAAAAGAGAGACCCTGGGGTAAGCGTGGCTTACAGCCGGAGCTGAGGGAATCAGGACCGGACCATTCAGAACTCTAGGGGAACAAGCGCCACATGATGCTATACCTCTGACTGCAAAAGAAGGGCTGCCGACAGGCTTCAAGCAGGCATCCTGGCCTCCGCTGGGTGAGTGGTAATGTTTGGAAAGCAGGGCATAACTAAAGGATTTCACAGCTAAATCACTGCTTAGCAAGGGGAGGCACCTACAAGTTCTGGAAGCTGTGGACCACGGCCAGCAGTGGGTCAGAATATACTTAGTAAATGAGAATGCCGGGCACAGAAACAGAGAAATGGGGTGGGGAATATGTTCCCTGGTGAGGAGATTATTAGAACATAAGAGCTAGGAAGTGACTAATTTTGGGGTGGGGAGAGCGGAGATCTCTCTGGCTGTCCCACTCCAGGGCTAAACTAGAGATCCCTAGAGCAGTATCCTAGACGGCAGAGAAAAATAAGCACGTTTGTTTCAGAAAGCTGAATTCTGCTGCCCTGCTCCAGGGCTTGCTAGCATCTTACCCCAAGCACTGTGCGAACAGAGAGACTCCACAGGGCTTACACAGAGGACTAGAGAATTACCTCCTACCTGGAAGCCCCTCACTTTATTCATTTCTTCCTGCAACATAGCCCGGTCCTCTCTGGAGCTGGAGGACCTAGGACTCGATGAGTTGAATTCGTCTCCACGCAGTGGGGCTTTTCATGGAGTAAAGACACAGGATCTGAAATCTACATCACGGTGTAGGCAGCGTGGGAGAAGTTGCACAGCTCACTAAGTCAACCTTGCCGGGATACATCAGGCTTTCTTTACCAAGCACTTTAGGCTAAGTTTTCAACCCTGTTTTCGCACAATTCCCGCTCGGCACCAGTTTGTATCTTTAGGTGCCTAAATACCTCTGAAAATCTGGCCCTTTGACACTTAGGGTATATCTCCACAGCAACTGGATGCCCACGGCTGGCCCGTGCCAGCCAACTCCGACTCACGAGGTTCAGACAGCAGGGCTGTTTCATTGTTGTGTAGACGTCTGGAGTCAGGCAGGAGCCCGGGCTCTGGGACCCTCCCACCCCACAGGTTCCTAGAGCCCTGGCTCCAGCCTCAGCCTGGAAGTCTACACAGCAATGAAACAGCCCTGCAGCCCGAGTTGGTTGCCACAGGCCAGCCAGTTTTTCTTTGCTGCATAGTCATACCCTAACAGTTTCATCTCATCCATGTCGCCTGCTAAATTAGTGACCCTGGATAATCAGCTTCATGAGGCTCCATGTTTGGCATCTCAGTGGATTTCCCATGGCTAATGCACTCATTTTACAAGGGGTTTCATAGATCCAGTAGCCACCCCAAACACAGCAAGAAATCATATCTACAGCCAAGCACTCAGATACCACAGAATATGCTCCAAGGAGAAAGTCTGGGATATGCACCTTAACACACTCAGAGCTAACTTCACCAAACAAAGACACTCCACCAGAGAAGTAAATTGCATCATGGAACAGGCCACCCAAATATCCCGAGAGAATCTGCTTCAATACCGAAATAAAACACCCTCTGACCGCACACCCCTAGTTGTCACCCCACAGTGGACCCCATACAGGGTATCATCAAACAGCTACAACCCATATTCCATGGGGATCCCATCCTGAAAGAAATCTTTCCTGAACCCCCACTTCTGGCCTTCAAACAACCCTCCAACCTCTCCAAGCTCATTTTCAGAAGCAACCTCCTCACATACCAGGACGAACCATCTCAAAGTGGCATCAGACCCTGCAAGAACAACAGATGCAACACCTACAGACATATCTCCACTGCTACAATGATCAACACCCTGTCACAACACACCTTTCCGGATCCATGGATCCTACACATGCCTATCACAACATGTGGTGTACTTCATCCAATGCACTAAATACCCCAACAGCTATGGGGTGAAACCAGACAATCACTAAGCTCTCGAATGAACTCGCACAAAAAGATAAAAACATCCTAACACCTGTGGGAGAACACAGTGATCACTCCATATCTGACCTCTCAGTCCTCATCCTCTAAGGAAACCTGCACAACACCTTCAAGAGAGGAGCCTGGGAGCTTAAATTCATAACTTTGCATGACACTAAAAATCAAGGACTGAACAGAGACACTGAATTTATGGTTTATTATAACAATCTATAATCCACTAATAACCTCCTCCCCCAGCCAGTTCCCCCATGACTGGAGGGGTGTTAATGGACTACTTCTCCTTGTTTGGCCCTTTGAAAAATGTGTTAACTATTGATACTAAACAATCAGTATCACCTTGCATTTTGCTGTGACACTGAGTATGTTTCCCAATAAAAGATATTACATCACCCACCTTGTCTGTCTAATATCCTGGGACTGACATGGCTACAATACCACCACATGGAGCTCAGGAAGTAGTTCTGTTGATGATGTTCACACAGGAACAGTCACAGCTCCTAGTTTTAGCTGACTGGCTCCGCCGGGCTAACAGGGAGAAAAAACAAGTGCATTTCCCCCCCCAAGTCTCTGATCCAGCAAAGCACTTAAGCACATGCTTAACTGTAAGCCCTGGAGTAGTCCAACTGAGGTCACTGGGATGGGATTTCCAAAGCATTCAACTCCGCCTCCCACTGGTGTCAAGGACAAAATCTAAAGTTGTAAGGGGCTGAGAACCTGGCCCTTTGGGGAGATTTGCCCCTGTGTGTTCTATGCTTTGTGTCCCCACCAGCTTGGTTGTCAAAGTCATTCCAGACATTTGTACAAATGTACGAAGTGCTTCCTTCAAAGTGATTGGAAAGGCTTTTCAATGTCAGTAGCCAGCTACTCTGTTCATTCAGGCATCTTTCTGCCTTGAGACAGTTCTTCCTTATTACAAGGTCACTCTAACCTGGAATCGCCTGCTGCTCTTCAGTTTTGAGCGATCCAGGTGCTGCGTGTTAAGACACACGTTCCTTTTTCACAGGGTTTGGTGTTTAATAATCGCTTCATGTGAGATAACCCAATATCCTCTTTAATTAGGATGTGCCGTGGATTCCCTTCCTGCTGCTTCTGACAAGCTCCTCCCTCAAATTAATCACCAAATATCTCCAAGAGATAGGAAACAATTAAGATAGGCAGGATGAGTAAATCTAAGTGACTCTGAAATTAGTTGTTCAGCATTATCGCTATCAAAGCTGAGCTTCACTTTAAATGGAAAACACGTCTGATAAGCTCTAGTACATAAATTAAACCCCAGATTGTACAAAAAATGTGCACAAAATAAGAATGCTGTGGCTGTCCAGTACCTGTTTAACAGGGTGTCTGTTATCAACCAGCGATTATGATAAGTAGAAGAGAGCAAACCCAGGGAGGTAATTGGATTTGCTAAATCCAGCTTGGCTTTGGTGCTGGAACCTAACACAAAAGAGGGCAGCTGTCCTGGACTCCCACCAGCTGCACACAGTTAAGATCATTAACACAAACCATCAGGAATTGCATAAGGATAATCAGGGTTAGAGGATTGTGGGGCAGCGTGTTTATTTAAAAAAATAAACCAACATCTTTGCACTTTCCCCAGATGCAAGTCCTGAATGGAAGGTCTGCTGGAGATCTGCTCAGATGCTGCATAGGTTTTAAGAGACCAGACGGGGCCACTGTGATCTAGTCTGAGCTCCTGCATAACGCAGGCCTTGAAACCAGTGACTCCAGCCTAAAGCGCAGGAACCTGAAGTCGCGAACACTTCAGGTGACAGAGAATCCATTCCATCCCACTGTGAGTTGCTCCAGCAGTGAATTCCCTCACTGTTAGACATTTGCATTTTATTTTTAGCCTTAATTTATCCAGCTTCCACTTCCAGCCTTTGGATGCTAGATCAAAGAGCTCTTTACTATAGAAATATTTTCCCACGTAGGTACTTCTAGGCCACGATCGAATCACCTTTCCCGGCCAGGTCTACACTAGCTTTACTATTCCAGCAACGTGCTCCTAGCACGAACACAGCTACCCCAGCAAAGCTGTGCTTTGTACCAGTATAATAAACCACCCCCGGGAGCACAACAAGCTAGACCTGTAAAAACACAGCTCTCCCCATGTAGCTGCAGCTACACTATGTCTGCTGGCATAGATATTTCCATCCGGGATCACACCCCTGTGCCAGCAGAAGTCTTCGGCGTAGGCGTGGCCTCAGTTCAGAGATTCATAGATTCTAGGACTGGAAGGGACCTCAAGAGGTCATCGAGTCCAGTCCCCTGCCCGCATGGCAGGACCAAATACTGTCTAGACCATCTCTGATAGACATTTATCTAACCTACTCTTAAATATCTCCAGAGATGGGGATTCCACAACCTCCCTTGGCAGTTTATTCCAGTGTTTAACCACCCTGACAGTTAGGAACTTTTTCCTAATGTCCAACCTAGACCTCCCTTGCTGCAGTTTAAGCCCATTGCTTCTTGTTCTATCCTTAGAGGCTAAGGTGAACAAGTTTTCTCCCTCCTCCTTATGACACCCTTTTAAATACCTGAAAACTGCTATCATGTCCCCTCTCAGTCTTCTCTTTTCCAAACTAAACAAACCTAATTCTTTCAGCCTTCCTTCATAGGTCATGTTCTCGAGACCTTTAATTGTTGTCTCTTTATTCAGCTTAATTGACTGAGTTTCTTACTGACCTGGGATCGTTCTTCATGACGTGTGGACAGCAGAACTGGGACGTAATATGCCAGTGATAGTTTCACCGATGCTGCAGAGAGTTCATGCCGCTGGTGATCCCTGTCTGAAGAAAGGAGTCTGATTTATACTACACAATTCTTTACGATTCTTTCGGTACTTGATACAGGCCGTCTCCCTCCCTCGCACGAGAGCCTGAGGCCTCGTCTGTGCCTCAAAGTTTTGCTGGTATCGCTACGTTGGCCAGGAGTGTGGGAAGGGAAAAAAGATCACCCCTCCAGCCCGTGTAGCTATGACAGCAAAATTCCCCGTGAAGATGCAACTATGCCAAGGAAGAAATATTTCTGGTCGGCATCACTAGTGTCCTTTGAGGAGACACTGTGGCTGCTGTCAGCCGAACACCTTGTACCAGCTTACACTGAGCCGGCTCTGCTACACGGAAAAGGCTCTGTAGTGTAGACCGAGTGCGCGTGTGGTGCTACCACATCATAAGGTGCAAGGGAGGGGAGAATCTGGTCAGTCGGCCCCGAGTCAGCTTTGACTTCTGCCACCCTTTCAGCCGCGGAAGGGCTGTCCCGGAAGTGGGTGCAGGTAGGACCACAGCGTGACGTCCTGCAGCAATCCCGGCGGGTGGCTAAGGAGCTGGACTCCACAGGCACAAGTCAGAGCAGAACAGAGACGGGTCTAGTTTGCACACGTGGCTTGTGGAGGCCCGGGCAGCCCCCAGGATCAGAACCACGGAGCAGGGGAGCAAGTCTGAAATCTATGTGAGAACAGACAAGAAGTCTAGGGGAGGTATCGCAGCCCAGTGAAGAGATAGGGTCTATTCCATTAACCTACTGTTTACCCTAGGCAAGTCTCTTCCCCTTCCCATTACCTCTCCCACCCTTTGTAGGTTTAGACTGTAAACTCTATGGGGCAGAGACTGTCTCTCAACCTGTGTTTGTACAGCACCTGGCACTATAGGGCCCTGATCTCATCTGCAGCCTCTAGGCATTACCGGGGTACTAGTACTAAACAGGCAAGAGAATTCAATTCAGCCATAGCACAGAAAATCCCCTGACCTTTTACAGGGATCTTTGGAGCTGGCTGGTGTTTGATAGAACACTTGGTGTCGTTTTACTTTCACTATCCACAGCAACCAGGATTTTCAGACGGCCCCGTTAGAGGAGCAGGAAACGCCGAAGCCTCTGAAGTGGTTTACAAGGACTCCAGAAACGACTTCCTTTGGCTCCATATGCTCCAGCACATCCTCTTTGCTTTGTGTCAGTGACTCAGCCAGGCAACAGACAGAAGCGCTGGGGAGACGAGAGGGAAGAACAGAGAAAAGCAACATTCAAGTCGAAAAGGAGAGGCTGCCGTCACCACAAAGTAGACGGCCATTTGGGCAGTTATTTTGCTGTTGTAGTTAATGCTTTTCTCTTCAAACAAAGCTTATGAATATTTCCTTCAAAGCACAGCTAAAATCGCTGGGTTCTTTCCTAGCTCCAAGTAAGAGAGAGAGAGGAACCACAAAACAGAACTTTCTAAATGGACTGCAACAACGTGGGAAGTGCAAACGTGGAAAGATGCACGATTAATACACAACCACGAAAGGTTCCAAATGAAACCAGAGCCCCGTTGTGCTAGGAGCTGTACAAACATTTGGGAGACAGTCCCTGCCCTGAACAGCTTACAGTCTAAGTGGACAAAGCAAACAGAGGGTGGGAAGGGAAACAGAATCACAGAGAGGTGAAGTGATTTGCTCAAAGCCACACAGCAGGTCAATGGCAGAGCCAAGAATAAAACCCAGGTCTTTAACCTCTAGACCACACTGCCTCCATGAAGAATGGGATGGAGAATACATCTCACATGGATTACTGTGTTCAGTTCTGGTTATTCCATCTCAACAAGGGCTGTGGGGCTTCAGAACAGGCCCCAAGACTGATCAGGGGCATGGATGGGGATACAGGCCTTGGGATACAGGCAAACTGCTAGCTAATGGGATTTGGGAGGAAACTTCCCCTAGGGCAGGTTATCCCATAACTCTCTGCTGTGGCGTTTCTTGCACCTTCCTGTGATCCCAGCCAGTGCTGGCCACTGCCAGAGACAGGATATTGGGCTAAACAGACTCAGCTCTAATCCACGTCCTCCTGTGTCCTGGAAGCAGAGGTGAGAGAGCCAGTCTCAGAACACCCCTGCCTCAAGAGCCACCTCTACGTCCCTGAGTGAGGGTGAGCTGGGAAACGAGAAGGAAAGAGGCTCCACCGACAGCAGGCCGCAGGACTAGTTATCCCAGGATACCATCTGCGGCAGGACTGACTCCAGCCCTCCTCACAAGCCAGGCCGTGGCCTTTAAACGCTGCTTAACTCGCTCAGCTCGGCCCCGGGGCAATCCGTGGTCACCACCAAGCTGGCTTTGACTGCCACAAGGCCTGGTCATGGCCATTTGCTCACAGGCCAGGAGAGGGGGCAGAACTGATTTTGTGGTTTCATTGAGGCGCCGATCCTCTGTCATTGCCACCGTGAGTGTCCCATGAGAGCTCAGTCTCCGCAGGATAGACCCTTTGCCATGTCAGAAGAGGAAGCGACATGAAACAAGCCCTTGCCACTAGACAGCTTTGGTTTGGTAGCTTTTTTTTTTTTCTCATACAAACGGTCTCTTGGGAAGCTGCTCCATGTTAAACAACACAGCTCCCAAAGTCACTAGTGAGGAAGAGCAGACGGGGGAGAGTAAGCGGAGCATTGAGAGGAAAAGATGGTTTCAGATAGTAGGAAAAAGGAACTGAGTGCAATGAGGTAGCATGGCCTAGTGGGCAGGGCAGCCACCTGTGATTGAGGAGGCCCTGTGGCTATTCCCTGTTCTGCCCCTGAACATCTGGGTGACCTTGGACAAATCATCTCACCTCTCTGTGCCCTCTACTGCCTTTGCAGCGACATTGGGACCAGCAAGGAGTTACGTTTGTAACCACTGGACCTGACACCGATGGCACAAAGCTGCTTGCAGGTTCACACTGCCAAAGGAAATCGGAGTTAGAGAGAAAGGCTGATCTTGCGGTTAAGACACCGCACTAGGACTCAGGAGGCCTGTGTTTGACTCCTGCTCCAGACTCCCTGGGGGATCTGGAATAGGTTGCTTGGGTCAAGACTTTCAAAGGGAGAATCCTACAGTTAACCTCTTCAATCCAGGTTTTAGACACCTAAGCAAATGGTCCGATTTTCAAAGGTGCTGAGCGCTTGGCTGCTCCCACTGGCGCTGTGCAATCCGCTGGCTGCGCCGCACTTTTTCAATCTCGGGTCATTTGCTTACATCAGGAGCCTAAATGGAGACTCCTCTTCTGAGACTCTTGGCCTTCGTCTGTCTGTCAAAGGTTATGTCTCCAGGTCGCCCCGGGGAGGAAAGGCAGGCACTATCTTACCTCTTTTGCTGGACAACAGCAGTGCTGCAGTATTTGGTGTAGCCCACCTCTCAGCGAGTCCATCCTCTTCCAGGGGCAGGAGGGGTCCAAACAGACACGTAGGTAGTTCCAAGGCCCTCCAGGGACCACGGCCCTTCCCTCCCACGAAGGAGGGGAAGCAGTCTTTTGGGCTCTGCAGGAAGTCTCAGCTCCCACCTATCTGTTTGGGGAAAGTCCCGGAGCTAGCGCTGGGGATTTCAACAAAAGAAACAAGCCAGCCCAGGTGCTTTCCTCGGACTCACACTGCTCCTCAGCACGTAGCCCAGTGGCCGGGGCTGCCAACTGCGTTTTCAGAGCACACCACCAGCTGGGCTGGGTTCCTCCCTGTTAGGAGCCTGCCTGCCCCCGGGTCTGACAAGCCTCACAGATGCAGCTTTTGGGGCCTGATTGTGACCCCAGGAGTTCTTTAACCTCTTCTTGACACACACTCTCTCTCTCTCTGTGAGAGAGACCCTGGGGGATGGGTATCTGACCTCCCACCTCACTTTCCCAGGTGGAAAATGGGGAGGAATCTCTCTTCCCCCCTCCTTCATCTGTTTATACAGTCAGCTCCTCAGGGCAGAGACTGTGCAGAGCCTGGCACCATGGGGCTCTGAGCTCCGTTTGGGTCTCTAAGAGCTACTGCATTACAGCTCCTAACAATAATTGTGAATAACGGGTGATGGAAAGCCAACACCGCTGCTCCTACCTCACCCCAACCCCTCTGTGCCTGAGAGCAGCGTGCACGTCCAGCTCCAGATCTGGCCCACGGCATTCTCTGTAAAAGTATTCCTACTTGTGTTTAAACACACAAAAGTTCAGCTCGTAATGTTAATAACCTTTTGTTTTATTCTGCTGCCGCCAAATCACGTATTGGTTTCTATTTTTAATAGTTCTGACATTTGCTGTGTTTAGCGCTTTGAAGTTTTACTTAAAAATAAAAAGCAGTTGTAAATCTGTAAATCTGAACTGGGAACATGGAACCATCTGTACATATTTATAAAGACTTCTATTTGGGGGCAGACTGATGATGTAATATTCTATACACCCCCTTCCATACTTGCAGTATATATCTAAAGGACCAGATGTTTTAAAAGCTGCTCCTGTTAAGAACAAAATCTGGCCACTTCGTTGGGCACCCAAATGGGAGCTTCTACTTTTAAAATCCGGGCCTACTGAGCATTTTTTGGAGACTTAGCCTGAACTGTATTTCATCACCTTTATACTCAGGGTGCAGCCTCTTGTACACAACCCTGCTGGATTCAAAGTGGCCTAGATGCGACCTCAGCTATGGAACAAATTGTTCCAAACTCTCAGTGATTAATACAATGAGAAGCCGAAGCAACATATTCTTTAGTAAAAACCCAAACACATGAAACTCAAAGAGAAGAGAGATGGGTTCCTTTTAAGAAACGAAAATGAAGTTTATCATGTTTCATCTACTCCTTCAGAGTCTGTTACGGGAAAACCAAACACACACGGATTCTCCGGCACTCGCGGTCAAGGCTGGGCATTTTTCAGAAAAATGTCCTATAGCTCAAACAGAGGTTCTGGGCTTGATGTAAACGTTGTTGGGTGAGGTTCTCTGGCCTGGGTCATGCAGGTTGGACTTGACGATCCAATGGGTCCCCCATTAGAGATTCAAATCTATGAATCTATGTTGTCCCAGAACAATCCTCATTCCTTCTTACTGTCTATATGGAGAACGCGCTCCCAAACCATTCAAGTTGCTCTCAGTAGCAGGACAGGCTGGAATTGGGTAGGGTGGACAGGTGGCTAGTGCAAAGAAGTAGGCCACAAGAGATTTAGATTCAGTTCCTTTCGTAGCCACGAGCTCTTGTGCCATGCTGGGTGAGTCACTTAATGTACCCCAGATAATATGTAACAGGGATGAAACCCATTCATGACTATGACACGCTCGGATACTACAGTGATGAGGGCCACGTAAGTCCCTTGATAGGCAGTGCTGGTAGCAGAACTTCTGGGTCGGTGCTTTGTCTTTGATTTTCTGCGGTTCTACTTTAAGGGCATGACCCTTGCCCCTGTCTCCCAGTGAAATCAAGGACAGTGTTGCTCTTGACATCCATGGGAGGAGAAGCAGGCCTCAGCTTCTGTCCCCCAGGATACTGAACACTCAAAGGAGGCCCCAGGCTTCCACAAGGGCCATTTAAATCATTGGGGCTTACGGGAGAGCTGGAGACAGTGTTGCTGCTGCACAGCCAGAACTTCTTGCCAGACAAAGGAGGATTGGGGGTGCTTGGTTAGGGTCTCCCCACTGGTCCCTAGAAGCTTGGCGCTACGGGAAGGAACTGACTATTATGAATCTCCTGGTCCTCGCGTGTGTGAAGAGATAGTGTGCTCCAGAGGTCGTGTCCTCCCTGGCAGTCAGGAGGCCTGGCTCTGACACTGACATGTTGAATGACCTTGGTCAACACACTTCACCTCTCTGCGCTTCTGTTTCCTCTCTCACCCTTTGCCTATTTTAGTCAGTAAGCAATTAGGGGCAGGGTCTGTCTCTTACTACAGGTCTGTACAGCACACAGCACAGTGGGACTTTGATCTCAGCTGAGGCATCTCAATGCTGCATCAGACTCAGGGAACAAGTTTTCTCTTTGTTCGTGAGTGGTTCTCCCTCAGCAGCGGAATCTCATCATGCCACTCACCCTGTAATCTTTCATTATGCACTGTTAATTGTCTATAACTGACATCAGCCACCTGTTCACTCAGCAGAGCTATGGGCACTTAACTCTTTGGCAACAATGATTTCCTGTCTGTCCGTTTCTGCCAAAAGACACTGCCTTGGAAGTCTTGACTGCCAGCGCTAGGGAACTAAAGAAAGGCCATGAAGATGCAGCATTTGGATTCTTCGTTATCCCAGAGGGCACCAACCTGGAAAGAGGCCAGTCGACTCTGGTCAAGAGGATAGGTCTGGCAGACTTTATGCACGAATCCACCAATGAATCCAAGCAAAGGGACATATTGAAAAGCAAAGATCCTATGTCTGTCAATGTTTCTTAACACTGAGATGAAAAGGCCAGCTTGTCAGTTGGGGGTGTGCTGCTTGCCTGCCAAAAATTCAGAGGCACAGGCACAAGTGCGAATGGAGCTGGATGGCAAGCACGGCCCCACGTTTCCAAAAGGAGACGTACCCAAGTACATGCCCAGAGATCTCTGCAGGCAATCAGGGGCTGTACCATTGTAGACAAATGGGCGACACAGCACAGCAGCCAAGAAAGATTTATGCTGCTAGCCATGACACCGGCACAAGGACAGCAAAGAGTCCAGGAGAAAGGCTTACAGGCAGGGGGGAAATATTCAAGTAGGATTTATTCTCTATAAGAACGTGTGACTGACGAATTCTAGATACAGTCCCATGTAGTTTTATCCTATAGTCATTATTTTTAGCTCAGTGACTAACCGCCATCAGTTCTCAAACCAGCCTTGGAAAATGACCTAAACTGAGCAGTGAGCTCTTCCATATCTCAGCCTCTGTTTAGCCACAAGGTTTTCTCTGATGAGCCAAAGTGTGGGGTGAAGCACCCTTCTGCCGCTGTTACCATGCTGTATAAATATGGCTCTTTTTGATTCAGTAGATTTCCCTGGGTTTGGAGAGCATCTCCCAGGACATCAGAGGCTGGGCTTTTTATTTATACAAGCGCAGATCAAAGATTTTCTGGAATCACAACCAAAACGTTGAGGTCTTGGAGCAGCCTCCATGTGTGCACAGTGACCAGCTTGTCGGCAACAGAGGCTGGGGCTGCTTGAGTCTGATTTCTGGGTGTGACCACATGTGATGACTTTGCACTGGAATTCTCTCCACGAGGAGGGAAGGTGGTGTATGGATGGTGGCTCCACCCATCCAGCTCAGAAGTGGGAGAAGGAGCTGCAACACGCCGCTCTGAGCTCTTTTGCACGGTGGTGTATCTGTCCTCAGCAGACCCCTGTCTGGGTTGATGTTCCTGGTAGCTACAATGAACAAAGAGCCCCTTGAGTAGCTTTGTTCCCAGCAGGATGGTGACATTTTTAGACCAGCAGCAATTTTCACATGCTGGCATTTTGTTCAGTTGGAAATGGGAAGTCCTGGGTGTCCCCCTTCTATCCCATAAATAATAATAATACCCAGTTAGAAATAATGCATGATTGCACTGCCCGCTTCCAGCCCACTGGCTGCAGAAGGATTTAAAAATGACTTGAATACATATTTCCCCAATGGACCAGAAAGATTCATTCTGGCACATGAATGTGCACTTTTAAAAGTTGCTGACACTGAGCCCTTTCTCGCCCTTCCCCTGTAAAGCACGTATTAAAAATCAGCCTCGTTCTATACATACCCGAGAGCCCACCATGAACACTGTTACCTTCTGTTAAAGAGAGGTAGGTGCCTTTTCTGAGAGCAAATAGTAGGGGATAAAAATAGAAATAATATTGCAGGGCTATTACAAATTTGCAAAAGCAAGAACATTTGCCAATTATAGCTGAGCTCATGCTCCAGCCGTCAGAAGTAGATCCCGACTTAGACTCCATAACCAAGTCTGGGAGTGGGAAACCTTCAGACAACCCTGCATGGGGGCTGAGTCCCGCCCCTGGGTCCCGGCACTTAGGAACAAGCATGGCTAGTCGCCCAGTTATATCCCCTTGGAGTAGGTGGATGCGGAGGGGTGGGCAGATCTTCAGCTCTTCATCCCCACCCACCACGCACACATTGCCTGGCCAGAGTAGCCAACCTGGCATAGGCCAGCAATCAATTACAACCCCCGGAGTAATGAAGCAACTGAGGAGGAATGGTGCCTCCTTGGCTTGTGTCAATGTCAGCTTACATGTCACCCACGATCAAGGCTGTGCCTAAATTCAGTCTAGCCCCTTAGCTGCGTCTCTGTTTTACCATCACCATAATTACTTGAGTTAAGGGCAGAATAACTCTAGGCACAACGCTCTTTTCCTTGTTCCAATAAAGCTCCTTGTTCAGTGTTGGAAGAACGCAACTTCTTCTGCCGTTGTTACAGAGCCCCTCCACCCCCATCCTTTGTTATGTTGCAGTGTCTGAGACACCAGATTGTTTAATTTGCATCGCGCACATAGTAAGCAAAAGTAATGCGTTAGCAGCCTCTGTAGAGGAAGCAATTCCGAATTCTCGGTAATGCAGCATCTTCCACTTAGCGCCATAAAGCAGTTCAGAAATGGAATCAACACTTTTCACCCACGTATTTAGGGAGCAGCAGGCAGTGCTGGTATGTCAATCCATTACTTAACTGCTGGTCATATATCCGTGGCAGCAGATGGCTTTTGCATCCACACCTCTTAAGTGTTATCTGATACCATCCCCCGCCTTGGCTCCAGTGGGAAAAAGGGCTCCAATTCAGAACAGAGAGGTTTTTCCCTTAAATTAAATGCCATCTCAAATGAGCCTTCAAAAGGCCCTTCTGCAATCCCATTTGGCTCTTGAGAAGTGCCCACTTCGATCTGCAGAGGTGTTGCTTGCACGCTCTCTGACTGCCTTAATCTAGAGCTCTGTCACATGAAGGATGGATGCACCATGTTTATGTTCTTAAATGAATTTGTCCCCATGAGGCTCTCATTTATCCTTTTCTCTGTCCATTTTTGCCTCCTAGAGCATTTGTTCACACCTGTAGCATGTACCAAGGGAGAATCAAACTGTATGTTTCTAGGGAACATTCCTTTCTATGATCCCTCAGCATGGATCCGCCTGCCTTCAGCTGTCCCTTTTCCTCCCATCCCTGGTTGGGCTGCCAATGGACCTTCTGCAGCCCCAGAGGAAAGACCTACATTGATCCATGTTAGAAAAGTCTCAGGTAAGGCTGCTTATTCTTCAACCACTGTTGTCCCATTAGCCCTTGCGGTTAGACCAGGGGTAGGCAACCTATGGCACATGTGCTGACGGCGGCACGCAAGCAGATTTTCAGTGGCACTCACACTGCCCCGGGTCCTGGCCACCGGTCCGGGGGGCTCTGCATTTTAATTTAATTTTAAATGAAGCTTCTTAAACATTTTAAAAACCTTATTTACTTTACATACAACAATAGTTTAGTTATATATTATAGACTTATAGAAAGAGACCTTCTAAAAACGTTAACATGTATGACTGGCACACGAAACCTTAAATTAGAGTGAATAAATGAAGACTCGGCACAGCACTTCTGAAAGGTTGCCGACCCCTGGCTTAGACAATAATCAGGGCGTGGCAGGTTGCCGCTGCTGGGATGAGAAATTAGTTATATGACTCAGGGAGTTTCTTAGTGTAATCTGGTTTATTTAAAAAAACAACACACCAACACCTGTTCACAAAGTCCTGTTTCCCTGACCGCTGTACAAACAAACAACAGTCATTTCCTCAGTCAGAAATCCCCAAGTCTCCCACTCCAGCAAGTTGTGTGCCTAAGGAGCCCTGCCCCTCTGCTTTTATAGATGGGAGAAGAGGTGTGGGGGGGACAAATAGCCTCCTTTTCCCTAATACAGGAAATATAACTTCAACTTGCTCTTCCCCTACAGTACAAAACAATTTATGGCCCAGACCTGCAGTCTTTGTTTCAACAAAACTCCTACCAATTGCAATGGGAATACTGTTTTTCTATAGAGGCTGCAGGGTTGGGACCTTAATATGGAGGGTTAACTTGGACACTCCCATTGTTGGTTAGATTTTTACTTTCCTTGTCTATAAATATTGAATTAGCTCAGACCTGTTTTACCATGAGGTTCAAGCCTTCTATTTATACTGAATATCCTGCCAGATCTTATTAGCAATGAATCACTTCCCTGAGTCTTTCAAATGATCCGACCCGGTTAGAGGAATCTTTAAGAGATGAAGAACAATTTAATTGGGGTAGGATGGAGAGACTGGTCCCTGCAGTGAAAGAAAAGAGGAATTGGCTCCAGTATCTTGATTTTCAGGGTTTGGGATTTTTTTAGTTCTCTACCAGGGAACATATTTTTCTCACTCTTTCTTGAAACAACTGAGCAACTCTCATTTCAGTAAAAGATCCATGAAAGAATGAAGTGGATACAGGGAAAATAAAGCCCAGCAGTTTCAGAATCCTATCAAAGGGCAGGCAAAGAAAGAAAACCTCGTCTCATCTTCTTGAAGTGACTGAGAGCAGGCAGGAGGGATGGATTAATGCAACGGAGAGGACCGTGAATAGGGATTTCTTTTTCAAATGAGGATACAATTGCACATTTATCAGGCGCTTACCTGTCATGTCTGCTATGAGAATGAATTAATAAACAGCAAGGCTCAGGTTTTCAATTAAGCTCAGCACCCAGCCGCTCCTATTAAGGACAAGGAGGACTGCTGGGGGCTGAGTCTTCTGAAAATCCAACCACTTGAGTTAAGCGGAACCAAGCTCTTTTGAGGAGCTGGCCCTGATAAAAAGACAGGTGATGCTCATTACATGGGAGTTTAAAAATACTTCATTTCAAGCCAGGGTTGTGGTTTGCTCCGTATATTGAGTAATAATTAATAATGAGATCTAGGTCATGGATAGTGATTTCATGAGTAGATCTGAAAGCGATTCACCACCATTGGAGTTACATTTAGCGGGGAATTGAACCTATACACTAACTCCTCGCTTAACGTTGTAGTTCTGTTCCTGAAAAATACGACTTTGAGCGAAACAATGTTAAGCGAATCCAATTTCCCCATAAGAATTAATGTAAATGGGAGGGGGGGTTAGGTTCCAGGGAAATTTTTTTCACCAGACAAAAGACTATAATATATATACACACACATATATACACACACACACACACACACACACACACACACACACACACACACACAGAAATACAGTATAAGTTTTAAACAAACAATTTAATACTGGTACACAGTGATGATGATTGTGAAGCTTGGTTGAGGTGGTAAAGTCAGAGGGTGGGATATTTCCCAGGGAATGCCTTACTGCTAAATGATGAACTAGCAATTGGCTGAGCCCTCAGGGGTTAACCCACTGTTGTTAATGTAGCCTCGCACTCTAGAAGGCAGCAGGAATGGAGGGAGGGGAGACAGCATGGCAGACAGAGACAGAGACACACCCTGTGTGTGAGAGAGAGCGAGAGATGCGCATTGCCTCTTTAAGTATGCTGACCCCACTCTAAGTACATTGCCTTTTTAAGTTAATCAGCAAGCTGAGACAACAGCTGCTGCCAGGAAGTACCCTCTGCCCTGAGCCCTGTCGTGTGTCCCCCCTACTCTATGGAGATGGGGTAAGTGGGGTGCAAGGTTAGGGGGAGGGGGACCACCTGACATTAGCCCCTCTCTTTCCCGCACAGCAAACAGGAGGCTCCGGGGAGGAGCTCCAAGGCAGAGGGCAGGAGCAGCACATGGCAGTTGGGGGAGGGACAGCTGAACTGCCGGCAATTGGTAGCCTGCTGGGCAGCTGCCGCACAGGGAACTTGGGGGAGCGGGGAGCTGATAGGGGGGCTGCTGGTCCGCCCTGGTTCCAAGCCCCCACCAGTGAGCTACAACGGTCTGCTTTTCCTGCAAGCCGTGGACAAAGGAGGCAGCTGCCAAACAACATTAGAAGGGAGCATTGCGCAACTTTAAACGAGCATGTTCCCTAATTGATCAGCAACGTAACAACAAAACAACGTTAACCAGGACGACTTTAAGTGAGGAGTTCCTGTAATTGCTAAAATGGTTTGTCTGTGTTACAGTTTAGTACAACAATGGATATACTTAGTCCCCATCCAGACGGGCATAAAACTAGGTTAACCAGTTGAGTAGTTTCCAAACTACAGTTCCTTGTTCAATGCTACATTGGGCCCATTGCTAGCCCCTGGCCACCATCTTCCCTGCACATCCTGCTTCCAGCACAGAAAGTGTTTTTCCTTCCACAGATCATTAATATTTACCATCACATGAGGAAGGAATCACTGCATCCCGGCCAGCAGCCGTATTTTGACATCTCCACAGCAATGTGCGAGCACCTCATTTAAACCGGGGGAGAGGCACTCCTTGCATTGTCCTTTGTGCAGGCATTTCCACCTGCTCCCATCCCGACTTGGATTGGAGTCAACGATGGCACGAGGGCGCCGGGCAGGGGAGAATCTGGCCCATTCTGGGGTCATCCAGGCAACAGCTTTTAGAAATGGCGGCTGGTTTGGGGGCATCCAACTTGAGACACCGTGAGGGAGCTAGCGCTGAGGAGGATTTGAACTGCCTGGGGCGAGGTGCACTCCGTGCTTCTGAACCTCAGGCCCTTAACTGCGCTGCAGCTCAGCCTCTAGTCGGCAACCAGGAAGGCCAGGAACTAGCAACCCTCACCCGCTCCATATGCACTGAAAGAGGAAATAGGCACTCCCTGTTCAAAGAGCCACCTGCCTGGGAAAGGGGATGCTACTGACCCCAGGTGGGGAAGGGAGAACTTTCCCTTCAGTGGGAGCTTTGCCCGAGTGAAGATTTCAGGGTTGAACTACACTAGCTGTAGGCGAGGGGATGGATGGAAAGAGGGCTAGGGAGACCTGACGGAGATGTGCTTAGCGGGAAAGGGGCTGGGGACCTCCCCGCCAGCATTCCAGCATGGAGGAAAAAGGGAGGGAGAGGGAGGGTTACCAACAATGAAAACAAGTTCCTCCTATTGCTAAGTGGCATAATTCTGGGCTCTATCCAAATGCATACTTAACCAGCGCTGATCGCCGACAGATCAGAGAGCTTCCCCAGGCGATAGAGCAAACACGTCTCCCACCAGCTGCGTTGCCTAGCATATAGTCTGGGCAGATGTATCCTTCGCTAGATAGCCTCAAAGATGGAAAACAATGCAATCCCACAATCCACTGCTCCTTCCTTGGCTAAAATCTGATCAGAGGTTCAGGTGACCTTGGGGAGCTTTGTTTTTCAGAACTGGAGGACTGCTATCCAACACAGCTGCCTCACAGGAAATCATTAATAGACTCATAGCCTTTAAGGCCAGAAGGGATCAGCATGATCATCTACTCTGATGTCCTGCACATCGCAGGCCACAGAACCTCACCCACCCACTCCTGTAATAGACCCCTAGCCTCTGCCGGAGTTACTGACGTCCTCACATCATGATTTAAAGACGTCAAGTTACAGAGAATCCACCATTTACACGAGTGTAAACCTGCAAGTGACCCATGCCCCATGCTGCAGAGGAAGGTGAAAAACCTACAGGGTCTCTGCCCGGCTGACCCGGGGGAAATTCCTCCCAGACTCCAAATATGGCAATATTTGGATCCTGAGTATGTTGGCCAGACCCACCAGCTAGACACCTGGGAAAGAATTCTCTGTCGTAACTCAGAGCTTTCCCCATCTAGCGTCATCTCCTGCTGTTGGGGATTTTTGCCGCTGGCAGTCGCCAATGGGCCACATGCCATCATAGGCAGTCTCTTCATATCATCCCTCCATAAACTTAGCAAGCACAGTTTTCAAGCCAGTTAGGTTTTTTGTCCCCACTGCTCCCCCTTAGGAGGCTGCACCAGAACTTCACTTCTCTGATGGTTAGAAACCTTCATCTAATGGCCAATTTATATCCATTTGTTCTTGTGTTCACTTAAATAACTCCTCTCCCTCCCTGGTATTTACCCCTCTGGTGTATTTATAGAGAACAATCATATCTCCCCTCAGCCTTCGTTTGGTTAGAGTAAACAAGCCCAGCTCTTTGAGTCTCCTCTCATAAGATGATCGGTGGAATGGAAAACCTACCTTAATAGCCCTTCTCTGCATGTTCCAGTTCAAATTCATCTTTCTTAAACATAGGAGTCCAGAATTACACACAGTATTCCAGAGGAGGTCTCACCAGTGGCTTGTATAATGATACTAACACTTCCTTGGCTCTACTGGAAATACTTCGCCTAATGCATCCTAGGATTGCATTAGCCTTTTTCACAGCTGCTTCACTTTGGCAGCTCATAGTCATCCTGTGATTAACCAATACAGCCAGGTCTTTCTCCTCCCCTGTCACTTCCAATGGATAAGTCCCCATTTTACAGCAAAAATTCTTGTTGTTAGTTCCTAAGTGCATGACCTTGCATTTTGCACTACTACATTTCATATCATTTTGTCTCCCTTTTAACCAATTCCTTATCCACCTCTCAGTTCCAACGCTGTATTTTATCTCAATTACTATATACCTCGAAGTTCTTAACTACTCTCTCTTTCAAAATGCGTTGGGCCATGCCTAGATAATCTTTAATCTCCACCTCATCCTCACTTTAACTAATAGTTCCACATTCACAGTCAAGTAAATACATCCCTGGGGGCAGCCAAAAGGTTGACAGACTCATGTTCTTGTGGATCAAGCACTGAGAGGGGCCCATAAAACACACTCACTATTTCAACAAGAACATTGCTATATCTTTCCACCTGACACAGCATGTAAGGCAGTGGAGAACCAGGTGCTAAGGGCCAGATTTTCAGACGTTCACGGCACCCAGTAGCTCCAATTGTTCTCCATGGGGCTTTCTAGGTGCAGACTCCTTCAAAAAATCTGGCCACTTTATTTAGGTGCCTAAACGGGAACTGAGCTCTTTTGAAAAGCCAGCCACAGTGGTAAGCCCTGAGCCCCTTTAAAAATAAGTTGCAGACGTAATAAGCTATCCCTTGACTTCGCTCATGATGATTTGATTGCGTTTGGATGTGATGACTGAGGGGATGAGAATGCGGGAGGGAGCGGTTGCTAGATGCAAGGCATTCTCTCCCTGTGCCGTGCCCTCTGGCTAAAGGATGGGATTTTCTAAGGGAGTTAGGAGCACAAATCCTATAGGAACAGCCACAGTTGTACAAATAGGAGAGTTAATCACAGGGGTGCTGGAACAATTTGTATAGTGGGGGTGCTGAGAGCCACTGAACCAAACGGGAAACCCTGACTCAGTGGTTCTCAAATTTTTTTTTTTTGGCGGATCACTTGAAAATTGCTGAGGGCCTCGGCAGACCACTTAATGATCTTTCCAAATGTTGTTTGTACCATTAGCTAACTATTGTAAAGCGCTTTGGATAAAAGCACTATATAAAAAAAACCTTAATAATTAACTTCTTTTGTTCTACAAATAAAAGTACCCAACTCATATTTTAATATCAGCAGTCTTACCTTTCTAATGTCACCTCTTTCTCTGGCTGCTGCAGCCCTGCACATCCCAAATTCTCCCCACCCCCTCTTCTCACCCCACTGCCCCCTTCCACCTACCCCCCAATTCCCCCTAAGGCCACCACCTCACCTTACATGTGTGTCTTCTCCAGGGTCCAGGCATCTAATTAGAGGAGCCACGCCTGTGTGGCTCCACTAATTATGTGGGTGGCTCTTCATTCTCTCGTGTGTGGCCACCCAGGCACGCACCTTAGAGGGAAGTATCTACGGACGACCTGAATGGCACTCGCGGACCACTGGTGGTTCACGGACCACAGTTTGAGAACCTCTGCGGTATAGAATGGAAACCACTACAAGCCAGGGGGGCAGAAGCACCCCCAGAAACCCTAGTTCCAGCACCTATGGTTAATCACTTTGTAAAATATATTTGAGACTCCAGGAAACATTAAAATATATTTTTGTAATTGGCATCTAGCAACTCTTACAAATGGTAGCACTCACTGATTTCTCCCCGAGCTGGGAGATCTATCTATCTTTCTGCCATTGTGTCCATCAAACTCTGAGTGGGATCCATACATTTTAAAAAAATCATTCCATCATTTTCTTTTTCTCATCCCTCTCTCACTAATGAACTGTCCTTTGAATGGAAGAAATGGAAAACTTTGAGAGCGAAGGTCTGATTTCTGAACAGGCTGGACCAAATCCAGCCATGGTGTAACACTATTGGCTTCAGTGGAGTCACAGCCAGGAGAATTTAGACCAATCACGGTGTAATATAATCATTTTTAATATCGGGGGGGAGGGATAGCTCAGTGGTTTGAGCATTGGCCTGCTAAACCCAGGGTTGTGAGTTCAGCCCTTGAGGGGGCCACTTAGGGATCTGGGACAAAATCAGTACTTGGTACGGGTAGTGAATGCAGGGGGCTGGACTCGATGACCTTTCAAGGTCCCTTCCAGTTCTAGGAGATTAAAAAAAAAAATTAATGGAGATATTCTAATTTGCAATGACATTTAGAAGGACGGAGTTTAGTTTATAACCAGATTTTACATCGTGAGACACCAAACAAGTGCACAATTGAAATGATCAGCTTGAAGTTTTAAAATCCAGTTTCGTACAGGGTGCGTTTAACAAACACGGACAGATATGGGGCCAGATTCCTCCTGCATACGGCCCCTTCACACCACTCAGGCAGCACAAAGGGGCTGTAATCTGGCTGCAAATTCTCAGCAAAGAATTCCACAGGAGTAGGGGAACGCCCTGCCGGGGGCAGCTGATGCTGTGTCAGACCTGTGCCTCTAGACACCCACTCTGACAGGGGGCAGAGCCCATTGGGGGCCCCATCATGCTAAAACTGGCACATTCTGATGATAAAAAGCAAACAGAGCCGCCTCCCCGCACCTTGAGCTGCTCAGGGCTCTAAGCAATTAGTCTGTTTATGCCTAGCACGGGCTCTGAGGAGGAATGCGTTGGAGGAGAGCAGGGGGCTGGGGAAGGGAACGTGTCAGAGCTTTGCAATGCAGAGCCATTCCTCCACTGTTGTGCAGACCCCACATCCGGGGTTTAATTTAGGGCTACCTGGCATCAGAGCTGGAACCGACGCCTTGGCATTGCCCCTCTCCTGTGCTAACCACAGCTCTGCGTCAGGCGGGATTCTAGCCACTCCCATTGAAGAGATAATAGGGGGGGATTGTTTCGGTCACTTGCCCATTAGCCATCCCAGGAGATGCTTTGGGAGAAGGTGGTGATTTTAACATTCACTCCTGATTGAAACAGCGCTTTGTGACCCCAAGACACCAAAGCTCTCCAAAGCGTGAAAGAGAAACCAAGCCGATGCAGCGCCTGATTCTCCAAGCTGCGTGGCACCACTGCTTGCTGGGCCGAGCAGAATAATCAGTTTTCCACCCTGATCCGTGACTTAAATGGCAAAGCCCCTCCGCTTCTAACTCTATCCCGGCGACAGAAAAATAACATTTCTGCGTGTCTGGCTTAACATGTGTGTTGACATTACAGTCTTGGCGTCTCTATCAGTCAGCCTGACAGCGGATCGCGGCAGTACAATGGCAGAGACTGAAGGCAAGGACAGCTGGCCTGCCCACCAGTCAGACATGATTACAGCCCTGCTTGCAAATGTTTAGTCTACAAGGGCACGTGCATCATCTTTATTACAGTGTAGAGCAGGATCAAATATGCTGCAAATTACACTTTGTAACCCCTGGAAACAGGAGACGATCGAAGGTCTACTGTGTTCTGCCTGCACAACACCTGTGTGCCAAGAGGAACTTCATGGCCATTTGCTCACACACGGAGCAAACAGTGAGGAATGGGAATCAGTGAATGCGATTGACAAATGGATACTTCAGGGATCCAGTTACCACACTGGACAGCCAGGAGAACTAGCACGTGTCCAAGGAAAGGAACTGAAGTAGGGATGTGGTTTGGGATGGGTGAGAGAGGGATCTGTGGCCCAGACTGTTAGTTACAGACTCATAGCGTCTAAGGCCAAAAGGACCACCAGATTAGCTAGTTTGACCTGTATATCCCAGGCCAGCAACACCACCCCACACCAAGCTAACAGCCATAATTAGACCAAAATCCTACAGCCCTCAGGAGGCTAAACTATTGTGTGCCACAGGCAGAGAAAAGGCGGGATCAAGGTGCACCAATGCCCAAGGTCTCTGCTGTGGCAATGAAGTGATTAAATGACATATAACCAGATGATCCTAGCAAGTAACTCATGCCCCATGCTGCAGAGGAAGGTGAAAACCCCCCAAGGTCCCTACCAGTCTCACCAGGGGAAATTCCTTCACAACCCCACACATGGCGATCAGTTAGACCCTGAGCATGTGGCAAGAACCAGCCAGCCAAGCCCCTGCGAAACAATGTTCTGCACCAGCCAGATCACCAGCCCACCCTGTCCAGTGTCCCATCTCCAGCCGTGGCCATCCCTGATGCTTCAGAGAAAGGAGACAAAAAACACCAGAATATATACGGAGAAAAAAATCCCTTACTGACCCTTATAGATGACCAGCTGAAATCCTGAAGGTGGTAAATGTTTTTACGAGTTTCTCTACTAAGCGTTGCAAGGCCTACATGACTTGGATGGGCAAATCCCAATTTCAGACATGATTTAAGCACCTAGGAGCCTACATCTGAGTTACAGCCAGAGTAATTCTAATACAGCCTCCTAAATCACGTTTGAAAATAGGGCTTAGCCATCTAAATCACTTAGGCCTTGCAATGTTGTGTGGAACGACGCCAGAGTGCCAAATCTGGGCCTCGGGGTCTAGATACAGAACTGATATGGCCCCATCAGTGTAACAGCTGAAACCCTCACATCACGTGCAGAAATTGCCCTCCCAGCACCCCAGTGTAGCATTATCCTCATTTTACAGATAGGGTCATGTTTTTAAAAATACGGGCCCAACGTTGGACTCCTAAATTCAGATGAACAAATAGCCTGGGGTGGGATTTTTAGAAGCATCTGAGGTAGTGAGGGGCTCTGGGAGTTGGGTGCCTAATTCCCTTAGGTGTGCTTGAAAAATCCCACAAATGATCTTCAGAAGTGCTGAGCCCTCAGAAGAGCCATTTGAGGGGCCCGAAGATGCATTTAGGAGCCTGGGTGTGTGTCTCCATTGCAGACTTAGCCAAGGGGCTTGGCACTCAGGTCTGAGCACCGGGATGGCCTAGCGTGGGTGTGAGCAGTCACACAGCACAGTCTGACCCGGGTAACTATGTCCTTACGGGGGCTGCGCTCCCCTGCGCGTGTCACTAAGCCGTCTGGGGACACATCCTCTGGTTCTGTGCCCTGCAGGGAGCGGAACTGCTCTACGACTCTTTTCCAGTGAATGGTAGGAGAACTCGTCTGTCCTTCTGGGCACACAGGGGGAACTGTGGGAAGGCTTTGGAGGACTGGCAGCACTCGAAGGATTTACCCTGTGTCCTCACTGCAAAGTGGACAGGTTACCAGCCCAAGTGAAAGTGGAACTCAGGCTCTAGCATACTACCCCTGGCTGTGCCCGCTTGCCCAGGGGGAAGTTCCCCCAAACTCAGGGAAGAGGGTTGTGTGTGTTGACAAAAGGGGATTATGAGCAACACCCATGTAAGGCTCTTCGCTGCAGAGGTAACCCAGACACACCTTAATTTTAGACTGCTATTTTTTATAATCTTGGCCTGAGCAAGCTGCTCACATGTGCCAGCAATGCCCCTCTGCTATGTACATTGGCCAAACTGGACAGTCACTACGCAAGAGGATAAATGGACACAAGTCAGATATCAGGAATGGCAATCTACAAAAACCTGTAGGAGAACACTTCAACCTCCCTGGCCACACAATAGCAGATGTAAAGGTAGCCATCTTACAGCAAACAAACTTCAGGACCAGACTCCAAAGAGAAACTGCTGAGCTCCAGTTCATTTGCAAATTTGACACCATCAGATCAGGATTAAACAAAGATTGTGAATGGCTATCCAACTACAGAAGCAGTTTCTCCTCCCTTGGTGTTCACACCTCACTTGCTAGTAGAGCACCTCACCCTCCCTGATTGAACTAACCTCGTTATCTTCATACTGATTTATACCTGCCTCTGGAAATTTCCATTACTTGCGTCTGATGAAGTGGGCATTCACCCACGAAAGCTTATGCTCCAATACTTCTGTTAGTCTTAAAGGTGCCACAGGACCCTATGTTGCTTTTTACAGATTCAGACTAACACGGCTACCCCTCTGATACTTAATGCTAGTCTGCCTGCCTGAGCTGGGAGCTCACTTCCAGGGGTGGCGTAGATGTGCCCAGTGAGAGCAGAGTTAGGCTAATGCTGACGGCTTTTGGAAATCCCACCAGTAGCCTTTTAAAGTCAGTCCTGGTTGTTGTTTATATTGAGCATCCTAAATTTCAGCCCGGTGAGCTGTAAATTTATCACCTGGGGCCACACTGCGTTCAGTTATTGCTGATTGTCCTTTTTCCTTGTTTTTTAAAGAGAGGAGGGTAGTTCTAGAAATACAGTCTCAGACTGTGACATTGTTAATCACCAGTTTGACCGACACAGATTGCCTGGAGGGCTACACTCTGGGCAGCTCTCTGCCATTCTCCAGCAGGTGTTTGTGTTACAGACATTAAAAAGCTGGGGACGCTCAGTTTTAGTAATTGCTCATTAGCAAACATTAATTTTAGACACATCTGTAGAATGAAGGGAAGAAGCTGCACGACCACCGGACAGCTAAATTAGCCAGGCGCACACGCAAATAAAGGGCGGCAAAACGGCACTAGATGATTCTTAAAAATGCCACTGGCATTGTTGAGAATGTTCTCAGACCCCCCCCAAGAAGTGAAATTTTCACCAGAACGCTCAAAGGCAGTTTCCCGCCAAATTTCAGCATTCGAGCCCCCATCAGAAGAGTTATTTCATAATGGAGAAAATTGTTGTTTTCCATTCTCCTCGTTCTTAAAAATGGCCGTGACTGAGGTTTTGTTTGGGAATTTTGCCCAGAGCCTAGGTTCAGTTCAGCCTCTTCAGTGAGAGTTCCAGAAAGTTCCAACACAGCAGCTTAGAATTGAAATGCTCAGGCAGCCTTAACACCGCTAGGACTAACTCTTGTGCTATCACGATACTTCCCACTCAGTGGAACTACCTGGGTCAAATGCAGCCCTGGCGTAAGGCGATGTCATGCTTTAGCTCACTGCATTCTACAGAGAGATGAAGCAAAGCAGAGACGTTAAAGTCTACATTTTCAAAAGCATTCACCAATTCTGAGTGCCCAACTTGCCATGTAGGACCTGATCTGAGCATCTGCTAGGCCCGCTGGAGTTGTGGGAGAAATTTGTTTTTTGTTGGTGGTGCAATGGCAGCTAATAATGAAAAGACAGTCCCTGCGCTAAAGAGCTTACAGTCTAAGCAGTGATAGGTCAACACAACAGAGAGATAGGGGAACATAAGGTAACACTGTGATTATTATAATTAGCAAAATAAGGATCAGTCACCACTCACCAGCTGCCTATCCACTGTCAAGTGTTTTGGAGTTACCTTGTCTCCACACAGGAATAAGAATCAATTAT